>NC_067250.2:61882438-62196114 GCF_019359855.2 Lolium perenne | reverse complement strand
AAAACAACGTGTCTCAAACTTGCTGCTTTCAAATCAGAGTACAGTTACATCATCTAGGAGTTTGCTAATAATAAAGTTAGGGGGTTCATGGACCCAATTACAAGAACTTTGGTCGCAAAAACTCTTGCTAGCTAGCTCATGAGAAACTCCAATGGATTCTCTTGGACATTGTTCGAAAGAGACCTTGTCAATTAGGGTTGCTAAATTAAGACAATCTGCAAAGATGGCCGACGATTCGCCCCACCGAGCTTCATTTCCTGAACAAGCATCCACCGTTTTCATCGAGTCTGACTCCATTATAACATTGTTGCAACAAAAACGGTTATCCAGGGCTAGACCTCCCCTCATAGCCAACGCTTCAGAAGCTCCTGCCGAAGAAACATTAGGGAGGAAAATACAAGATGTCGCGAGAAACACTCCCTCAGAATTTCGAATGACAGCTGCAACAGACCCGGAGTGCGATTTGCGGAAAAATGAGCCATCGATGTAACCTTCACTTCGCGAACACCAGGTTTTTTCCATTTGATTCGGTTAGGCATCAGCTTAGCACCCACCTTAGCAACATTTAAGGTAATTGAAAGAATCCACATCTTGCATTTGTATATTGGGGGAACCGTTTCGTCATGAGTACGCCTACGCCGAATCCACCAGATATACCAACATGCTACACCAATTGTCTCCCTAAATCCCAGATCATTAAATCTAGGCATCGTTGCATCATCGCCACGCAGAAGATGCTACATCACATCAGTTAGCTAGGCTTCGTCAATGATATTTGTAATCCCGAGAGAAGATGGGCAACATCTTCTGGCCCCTTCAGACATTTCCCAGATGAGCCCATGCACTGGTGGAAAAAGGGCCAATAGTCGCGGTTTGCAACGGCCATTAATACCGGTTGCGCAACCGGTATTAAACATGCGGGGCTAAAGCCCCCCCCCCCCCTTTAGTCGCGGTTGATTACGAACCGCGACTAAAGGCCCTTCCACGTGGGCGCCAGGCGACCGTCGGGGCGGAGGACCTTTAGTCGCGGTTCTTCTGGCCAACCGCGACTAAAGGCACGCAGAGTTTAGGGTTTTAGCCCCCTAAATCTGGTTTCTTTTTAATTTGTATTGTTTTATTTCTTTTGTGTTTTATTTTAATTTTGAAGGAGTTTCACATATTCTACGGTACTACATACATGCATATGAATGTACAATTTCAAACAAATTTGAAATTAGAACCAAAAAGAATTCAAGAGAAATATACAATATATATTCAATATCGGATGACCATATACAATTTTGAACAAGTTTCCATACATAATTTAGTGCATATGAAGTTCTACATCCTCTACATAGTGTTCTCCTTTAGGATCGATGACTTCCCTCACAAACCATCCAGCTAGTTCCTCTTGAAGTGGTCGGAAGCGAGCTTCTGGACTAAGCATCTTCCGGAGGTTATTCCTCTTGACATTGTTATCACACGGAACCCGCTCATAGGTGTATCTCCTAATGTTCTCACAAACATAGTATCCACATAGATTGGTCCCCGGTGGCTGAATATCCCCAGTCCCAGTCACTGACCTTTCAAATTGTAGCTTTTTTTGAATTCACCGACCTTTTCATCTACGAACCGTCTCCAAACCCTACGAGGCAAAGAAAATTAAATGAACAAGAGAGTTATTAGTTACTTGATATTAGGAAATGAACGAAATAGGCCGATCGATATAGAGCGCAAATGAATGAAAATAATTACTTCTGCATCATTTTTCTCATGTCGGCCCAAAGCTTTGCATCCAGATTCAGAGAGTCGTGGACGAGAACTGTGGAGGTGTGAAATTGAATTACTAGCAGAATCCAGTGAAACCTGCGGACACGATACATGCACAGTCATGCATAACTCATCGATTAGCCACATACCATGCATGGAGTAAACAAAAGAGAATGTGCTCAAGACAGAAACACTCACCCAAAATGGTAAGGAAATAGAATATCACTTTTGAGTTCCTGCTTTGAAAGAAACCACCACAGGTCTTCCTCCACGTCGACGGGGTGATTTTTTAACACATATCCATTAACGATTTGTGGGTCAATGAACCCAACATCATGGATGTTCCTTATTCTGCAATCCCTAAGCTTCATTCTGCATAATAGCGTACACAACAAGATAGTTAGGACAATATATATATATATATATATATATATATAAGAGTGGTTCTAGAATAGCTATTCTAGAACCCCCCCAAACCAACTCGGCAAGCGAACCTCCCACCCCGCGCGCAACCCATCTCCCGCCCCGCGCGCCTCCCACCTCCCGCGCGCGCGTCGCCTCCCACCACCTGCTGCGCCTCGCTGCCGCCGCCCACTCCGCTTTGCCCGCGCGCCCGGCGACCGCCGCCACACCACCTGCCGCGCCCCGGCGACCGCCGCCCACCACCTGCGCGGCCCCCGGCGACCGCCGCCCCCACCACTGCTGCGCCCCCGGCGACCGCCCCACCACTGCCGCGCGCCGGCGACCGCGGCGACCGCCGCCCCACCACCTGCAGCGCGCAGGCTTCCGCCGCCCCGTCGCCAGCAGCGCGCACGACCTCCACCGCCCCACCCCCTGCCCCGCGCACAGCCCCCACCGTCCCCACCAACTGTCGGAGGCGCCACTGTCGCCCCAGGGAGTCTACCACCCGCCCCTGCTCCCGACTCCTCGGCGGCGCCCAACCGACATCGAGAGTACAAAAAATCTCTAGAGTACAAAAAATCAGGAAGTTCACATCTACAAGACTCGGTAGTTCACATCTACGGAACTTGGATGTTTCACATACACGAAATTTTTTAAAATTATGAAATTCTCCAGATTTCAAAAAATCAGGAAGTTCACATCTGCAAAGACTTGGAAGTTCACACTCGCAAAATTCAGAAGTTTAGAAATTTTTCTAGAGTTCAAAAAATGGGAAGTTCACATCCGCCTAAATTTAGATGTTCACTTTCGCAGATTGGTGAAGTTCACTTCGCCAATTCAGAAGTTCGAAGGCTGTGCATAACTAAACATGAAAATCGAAAAGTTCACTTCGAACACAAAAAATATAGAAGTTCACATTATTTTGGGAAGTTCACTTCGAACAAAAGACAAAACAACTCGGAAGTTCAATTCAAACATGTGGAAGTTCGCAATATTTTCAGAAGTTCACTTGCCACCACCGGGAAGTTCATTTACCTCCATACGGAAATTCACTCCCCGTATAGAAGTTCATATTTGAAATGGAAGTTCACTCTTACAATGTTGAGGTCCGTCTGGAAGTTCAGATGCAGAGAAGGGGAAGTTCAGATAGTGCAGATGCGACGGTAGTTCGCTATATTTTCTGAAGTTCACTTCAAACTAGACCAAAGTTTTGGAAGTTCGCCTGTACAATATTGAAGTCCGTCGGGAAGTTCAGATTCAGGAGAAGAAGTTCACATCCACGAGAAGTTCGCTATAATTTTATTACATGCCGAAACTTTTATACCGCGATCGGAAGTTCACTAACAGATATAAAGGAAGTTCACTTCTATATTCGAGCACCTCATACACTCTCTGTTTTTACGGACGGAAATCATACGCATAGAAATCGTCCGTACAACCACCGATTGCGCAAATCGACCAACTCAACTTACAATTAGCACTAATATAACTCTACTAATACTCCAACATATCGCAATGCCACACCTACTCAATCTAGATGAGCCAATTTCGAAATGTTCTTGTGTCGGCGTTATCTTCACTTTTATGTATTTCTGAAATTAAACTAAAACCATTTAGAATTTGGAAAAACATTCAACATGAAAAAGATTCGCCTAATCAATATCTTTTCAACGCAATATCATTTGGAAAATTCCGATAAGTGGTTCGGAAATTAGCCCCAAAAAACAGTTCGAAAAATCGAGAAGTTCGAAAAACGTAATCACGTATTTTCAAATCTGCTCTTAAACTGTAAAGAATTTAGAAAAGTGTTCTTCATGAAAAAGGTGCGCCTAGTCAGCACCTTTCCAACGGCATATCATACGCATCATTCCGATAAACGGTTTGAAAACTGGAACCCCAAAACTGTACAAAAATAGAGAAATCCGAGAAAACGTCGTTTTGTATATTTCAAATTAATTTAAATCAATAAAGAATTTGGGAAAACAATGAACACGAAAAAGTTGCGAAATTTCATTGCGAATCCAACGGTATATTATACGCATCAATCCGATAAGCGGTTTGAAAATCATCATGGAAACACTGTCCGCACGAACATGCAATTCTGGTATTCCGTCGAGAAGTTCACTAGGAAAACACGCGGAAGTTCAGAAAGGGTTCGAGAATAGTTATTCTCGAACCGGTTCGAGAATAGCAGACCTATATATATGTATATATATATATATATATATATATATATGTATATATATATATGTATGTATATAGGACATATTCATGCTACACCCGGGTGTAGTTACTCCCAAGTGTGTTTCACACAATATAGGTAGTATCTATCATACCGAAGAGTATATACATGTAGTATGAAGTATATAAGAATATTTTGGTAGTATATATACTACTTTGTAGGTAGTATGTACACTTTTTTACGTACACTATTTCTTTACGTATAAATATGCATGTATTTTGTATATATAGTGCAAACTATGGATGTATTTAATTTTTTTTCACCAAAGTTGGTATGGAGTATCTTAGATACAATATACGAACATACTCAAATTGATAAAGTATCATATATACTTTTGTATGATCGTATATGAGAGATGGGTGTAGTTACACCCAGGAGTAGGAAGTATATATATTCATTCATATATATAAATATATATATATATATATAGGGTCACACTATTCTGAAACTGGTGCTCAGAATATTATTTTGAGCACCACCGAACCTATATAGGAGGCGAGCCAACTGGAAAAGAAAAACCGACCCGCCCTATCTAATCCCCACGCACGAACCCACCTCCTCCCGTTCCCGTGCGGCCCCCACGAGGCCACGACCTCGAATCCCGCCGGCCTCCATCTCCGCCTCCTCCGGCCAGGATCCCCATTGCCGCTAGAAAAAATCACCAAGCCCGCCGCACCAGGACCGGCCACCGCCTCCTTCTCTGCCTCCCACCGACCTCGTATCGCCGCCACCGCTACCCCGACTGCCGCCGGACCGGAGCCCCACGCGCCGCCGCGGTCTGGCCTCCCCCAGTGCGGCTTCCCCAGAATCCCGGACTTCCATGTGCGGCCGCCTGGCCTCCCCACGCGCAGCGGCCGCTTGGGCCTCCGACGTGCCGCCTGGAGGATCCCCACGCCGCCGTCGAGCTCCGGCGCCCAGGCTCCCCTTCAAGCTCCATGCGCCCACCAACCGCCCGGATCTCGACCTCCCCCAGGGTACTCCCCGCCGCCGGCGGGAAATCGACCTCCCCCAAGCCCCCTCCGCCGCCTGCACGACCAGGCCCCTGCGCCCCACAGCTGCCGGCGGCGACCTCCCTCTGTTCCCAAGCGCAACGGGCACGCGCGGTTTCCTGCCTGAAAAATGTATTTCGGGAGAGGCAGAAAAATGCATTCGGAAGTGCAGGTGCTCTATTAGCACATTATATTGTTTTTGTGCTGGGCAGTACAAGGTGTATCAAACGGCGTGAATTGAAGTACCCTTCTACTTGTTTCCAGTGACAAATCTTTTCCGTTGATAATGAGGAACGAAAAATAAAGAATGAAGAAAAAGGAAGTGACAAAAGGAGTTGTCCTTCAGAAGATAAGGAGGATAAGAAAGACTCGGGTAGTGAAATGTGTGGTGGAAACAGCTCAAAGAAATTTCAATGTTAATGCTGATGTATGTGTATATGTGCAGCTTATAAAAACCATCCATTTTCCTAGTTCAAAAATCAAATTCACCTGCAAGTGTGAATGTTAGAAAAAAAAAGTTAAAAATTTATCGGAGGAGTACAAAGGAATAGTACCGGCAATACAAAATGAGTAGAAAACATGTAGTACGATTAAGATGTTCAATTGCCACCGTGCCATGTTAAAAAATACAAATAAAATACATTGCAACATATGCTTCTGAGAAAAGTAGTCTTGGAAGTACAAGTTTATAATCCCGTCATTTGCTAGGAGGTTCAAATATTTGACGATGAGCAGTATAAATATTCGACAGATCCAATACATCCACTTAATATAGGAAGTAAAATAAAACAAACAAAATTCAAAAATGTACGACGAAGTTCAAATACTTGACGACGAGAAGTACAATCATTTGACCCGATTAGTACAACCACTTCATATATGAAGTACGAGAAAACTGAAAAAATCCAAATGTAGAAAAAATTAAAATAATCTTATCATCCACGAGGAAGTTTAAATACTTGATGATGAGAAGTACAACAATTCGACACGAGTAGTACAACCACATAATATAGCGGGAAGTACAACCACATAATATAGCGGGAAGTACAACCAACGAAGGCGAAGAAGTACAAGGACATGTAGCGAGAAGTTCAGATGCGCGTGGTTGTGCTGAGCATTTTGTGAGGTCATGGACCTCAAACGGACAGCGTATGAGAAAATTATAGCCTTTTTACTGAAAACTTTTGTGAAACCGGGCCGAGAAGTACAACAACATTTGTCAAGAAGTACAAGTTAATGTCAAGGGAAGTTCAGTGCTCTGTTTTTACGGGGCAGAAATCTATTGGTCAAATCTCATCGATTTGATCACCGAACACCTCAATCGTTTTCACCTAAAAAATTATATTGTAGAGTATGTGTCTGATTTCATTATCGACTGCATTTCACAACAAATAAATGGATATAATCCATAAAATTCAAGTCGTTATCTCGTAAAGAACACGAGTGATGTGATTTTCGAACTTTCAAAATTTGTTCGACTCTGTATGGATTTAGGAAAATGTTAGATACAAAAAATATGTGGCTTGTTGATGCCTTTCCAATGGTATATCGATTGCTCCGTTTGAATATACCATTTGGTATTTGCGGGCAAATCATTTGGTGCGCGTTAATACAAACGGGCGAACAGTAATTTTAATTATTCTCTTAAACCGTAACGAATTAGAGAAAACAATGCAAATTAAGAAGTTGCGCCTTCTCCACAGCTTTCCAACGCCATATCATTTGAATCATTCCGACATACGGTTGAAACAAATCGTCCAAATTATTGTCCGCTCGTTTTTTAATACGTCCAGATTTTGGTATTTTAAAAATTAGTCAAAAACTGTGTGAAATTTGAAAAAACTCAAAACATGAGAAAGTTGCGAAATTTCATTATCTATCCAGCGGTGTATCATTTGCACAATTTGAATAAGGGGTTCGAAAATCAAAGTAAAATTTCGTTTCCTGGCCATATAGAAACGTTTTCGTATTTTCAAAATTAACTGTGCAAAATGTGTGAAAAGTGTGAACATGAAAATGTTGCGGTTTTTCATTATCTATCTAGTGGTATATCATTTGCACAATTACGATAATTGGTTGATAAACACAAAGTATAATTAGTAGCTCTGAAGAAACGGGAAGTTCAAGTAAGTTCCAACAGAAAGGTCAACCCTGTTATCCGGGAAGTTCAACCGTTCGACACGAGCAGTACAACCACCTATTATAGAAAGTACAAGAAAACCGATAAAATCCAAAAGTAAAAAAAGAAATAATCTCATCACCCAAGAGGAAATTCAAATAGTTGACGGAGAGAAGTACAACCATTCGATAAACAGCAGTACACCCACTTCTACACTACTTAAAAAGGAGGAACGTGTTCCTTATTCTGCCACTACGACAATACGTTCGTCGTACTCCTCTCCGCGACCTGCCGACCTCTCCCCGCGCACGTCTAACTGGGCCAAGCCCAATTAAACCCGGATTTGGCGGCCGTAATTCCCTTTGCCTTTCCCCCGAGAGATCTCACCCGTACCTATCCCCGCTTTCCTCTCTTTTTCTCTGTGATGATGCGAGCGACGGAGGGCCGTCGTGGGACACGCCCCTACAAGGACGATCCCCTCAGATAAGGCACGGAGGTGTGCGCTGGTCTCCTCCTATGTCGGCGATTCCGTGCACCTCTTCTCACCGGGAGGCCATGGATTCAATCGGCCAGCACATCCACACGCCGGATTCGAAGGCCAGCAAATCCACCCATCGGCGGTTGCCTCGCATGGAGCTCCGCCCGCTGCAGCCTACCAATACTGTGCTAGCCTCCCGCCTCCACCACTCCCGCCGGCGAGCCCCAACCTGCTCCTCCTAGGGTTCGTACCGTCCTCCGCGCCCCGATCCCGCCGCCCACCGCCCCGATTCGCTCCGCCGTCATGCCGCAGCTGCTCAGATCTTTGCGAGGTGGTCTGATCCCAGGAGGCGAGTGAGGAGGGCCGGTCGAATCCCGGCGTCTAGACGCTGCTCGGACCGAGAATCCGCCCGAACCATACCCTGCCTTCTCTGATTGTTTTGCCTTCTCTGATTGTTTTACCAACAAGAGTTTTTTTTTGCAAATCAGGTTGGTATCTTGGCTCGGCACTGGTGGTGATGATGACTTGAAAAAAGGCAGGAGTGGGGAACATGTCGGGATGAGGCTGACATTGGTGCCCTGGATACGGTAATGATGTGCTGCTGCTGCTTCTCTCCTACAACTTCCTTTTTGACTGGATTCTTATATAGGATACACATATTTGATCCCATTGAAGTAACACATACCTCGGTACATCATCTTCCAATTATGTTGAGTGCATGAGTTGTATTACCTTCACCGGTTTAATGAAGAACTACAAGTGCATTTTCTTGATTTTCTATCAATTAAATGTATTTGTTTATGTATATAAGATGCCAGATCGATATTGCAATATCAAAGTTTCCAAACTTTAGTTGTGCAAATTTAAATTTTTATCTCTGGCAAGTCTTGTGTACAAAATTTGTCGTGCTGTTGTAGTTTGTGATATCCTCTAGACAAAATGATTTTGCGAGGGTAACAAAATATTTGGTGTCTTATGATGGCTTGTACAAGTTATTGTTCCATACTATAATTAGGTAACTAAATTCTTTCTACGCGAAAAATATGTTTGCATTGATAATTATCACACATTTTGTTTTTAACCAGGATTTGGATTATGGGTTTTAGGTGAAGTAAGAATTGATCACCATATTAAATTGCTGTCTGTGATAGCAAGTGGCTTCTCTACAATGGAGGACTTTGAGCAAGCCACTGACTTTGATATATTGAAGGCTCCACTTGTCCCTATGGAAACATTTATCGATCTATTTATCAAGGTTCAAGAAAGCGTTAAGCGTAATTGGTGCGGTGGCCTTTCGCTTAGCGCTTTTGCGCGCATAAGCGACGCTTTTTTCCGCTTAAGCGCTTATGCAATTGTTGTGGAAGGCTTCCGCATTGCGCTTCAGCGTGCATAAGCGACGCTTTTTTCCGCTTTCCCGAACCTTGCTATTTATTTGGATATTCTCTCAACAATAATTTTAAAAGAAGGATGATGGTTCGCAAAACTTGGATGCAATACTATGATGTCCAATTTGTAAAAGTCGTAGCCTTGTTTTTTGTTGGCCTGGTAATAATGAGGATGCCATATTTAACATTTAGTTGTACCATATAGTAGTTGTAGCTTCCACATGTGCCTCTGAATGTACTTCCACATTTGCCACCTGTTTTTTGTTGGGCATTTGTCACTTATTTAGTTCTTCCGTTATATTATTTGCTTCACTATTCAGTAAATGTCTGCACTCCATAGTGGCTGGTTCAGTTCAATTTTCTTAACCCATATGTGCCTCATTGAACTTTATGTACGTCAGTATACATATTGCACGAGCTTTATGAAAGAGATTACTAGACCAACCATGGTGAAAGCTAAATGATGCACAAGATGGTATCTAATTTTTTGTTCTATCTTAGCATATAGTTTTTCTTGAAGATGGTGTCTGTTATATAGTGGATAATTTAGTATATATTTGATATACTCATATGCCTATGTTCATATTTACAGTGTTACGAGGCTCTTCTGGCCAAGGTAGAAAGGGAACAAGACATTTTTGTTGCTTTGGATATAGGTATAAATTATGAACTACAAGATATGCAACTTAAGCTTCAAAATACTATGTTGGAGAAAAAGAAAGTTGCAGAAGTGAGGTCTTAAGATCATGCATCTATCAGTTCTTAAGCACAACCTGTTTGGGACTTGTTAGCTCCATCTCCGGCCGCCACTCTGCTCACCGTTGCGGGAGCTGCGGCTAGCAGCTCCACCTCCGGCCGGCGCTCTGCTCGCTGTTGCAGGGGCCGCCGCTCTGCTCGCCACTGGTCCGCTCTTCTCCCCGTCGCTTCAACGACGGAGGTGGTGCGTAGGAGATTGCCAGCGCTCGCGAACACACGCAGGGGCTCCGTGCCTTGTGCTCGCCGTCGCTGCAACGACGAAGGCGACACCCAGGAGCTCCGCCATCGTCTCCGGCTCGCTGGCGCAGGTCTGCATGATCTATTGCTCCAGTTCCCACTGTCTAGAAACCTGCAAATTTAAGATCAACAATGGGTATGGTGATATATGGTCAATGCAATGTAGGATCAACAAGGGAATGCATGGTTACAAGGAAATCCAAATGATCTTTATGAAATTTTCTATGTTGAGCATATGATTAATTGACATGTACTGCTGCCTCTTGCCAAGGCTCTAAATACTTGTTGGTTGAGAGAAGTAACCTAAATTACTCCCAGGCATTAGAGAATTATGTAACGTCATAAGAACATTGTTCGAGCATTGCATTAGAGAATTATGGCATACCTCGACAAGATACTAAATAGGATTTAGTTCAAAGACGGGAGTCAGAAGCTACAAACAATGATAATACACTTTGAACAAAATCAAATACACTTTGAACGAAATGTCTGTCCCAGGTTTGACAGTAGCTACATTACAGTCTACTAGAAAGTCAGTATTTTCCTTTTGGATGGATTTGCCGCTTCATATTATGGTTTAGGGTAGGGGCTCCGTGCCTTGTGCTCGCTGTCGCTGCAACAACGATGACGATGCCCAGGAGCTTTGCCCTCGCCATCGTCTCCGGCTAGCTGGCGCAGGTCTGCATGATCTATTGCTCCAGTTCCCACTGCCTAGCAACCCTGCAAATTTAAGATCAACAATGGGTATGGTGATATAAGCTCAATGCAATGTAGAATCGACAAGGCAATGCATGGTTACAAGGAAATCCATATGATCTTTATCAAATTTTCAATGTTGAGCATATGATTAATTTTCATGTACTGTTACCTCTTGCCAAGGCTCTAAATACTTGTTGGTTGAGAGAAGTCACCTAAAGGGGGAAAATAATACAGATGTTCTTGGCTTGCCTTTCATAGTTTTAATCAAGCGTGAACATATAATAATACAACTTATTAATGTGAATATGTACAGTTCTAAATATACAGTGTATATAGTACATATGCTCCTCTTTCCATTTTATCCTTCATGCGAAATATCATGATTTTTTGTTCATCTTTGAACCTTACTACAGATCTGTCAAGAACTACAGATTCATACTCGCACTTTGTGATTTTGTTCTTTTCTTCTTAGGATATCATTTCCTTTGCTAATTCTGGGTGTAGTATTACAGGTTTACTCACTATCTCCGTCTCACCTCTCTTTATGTCTATTGATAAATTAATCTCCTTCTGTAATATGTATTCTCTTGCTCAAACTAAGATTCATTTTCTACTTCGAGTGAATTTGCCATTCTATTTTCTGCATTTAGTTTATGTCCGCACTAGAAACTGCTGGCCTATTATGTCGCTATCTATATTTTGTATTTTATTTTATGTTGTGATGTGAGTAGCATAATTGGACGGAGGTGCTCAGCATGACATGATATGTCGCTATCTATTCAGTGCTCCTGTGACCTGACCTTGTGATGCTACGTAAAGCCTAGAGTGTAGAGTGGGACATAAATGTGCTGGATGCACTAATTTAGCTCATTGCCTTGCTTCACTGTGTTGTGTAGATGCAAAACTATTTCAGTTTTAAAACACTCATTGGATTTGCAGCTAAGTAGTTTAGAATTTTGCAATGTGAAGATGGTCTTGCACAGGAAATTCAGTAGCAATCTAGAAATACCATGTCTGGTCTTATTCTATACGATTGAAATGGAAAACAGCAAGACACGGAATTTCACAAGTTCCGGTGCTTTCTTTATACATAACATTGAAAAGAAAAGCTAATCTATACCATTTTATTCTGTTGTATGTTTTTTGTCTACTTGGATTGGGTCAAATACATGTAGTTGCAGACCGGCTTAAGCACCATTCATTTGTATCTGATGTGCTAATTCAAACATGATCAGAAGATGCATGAGACACCCTATGACCTCTGAGGATGATAATAGATGGTATGCTATCTGTTGGTTCGATACAAATTATTATTTCTTCTGCTTTCATTGGAATTCTTTTGATTACCCTTTGAAAAATGTAGAGCGAAATAAATGAATTATTTTGTGCCGTATGTATTTCAATATAATTAAGCTAAATGAATGGCATTATTAGGGAAACAATCTACTCTGAGCAAGTAAATCAACCAATTTGGTGCCTTTCAATGCATTCCTTTTCTTGGAGGGCACCTTAATATGCGTTAATTCTGGAGCCTGGAGATCCCTGTATTGTGAGAAAGCAAAAAGATTGAAGTGTCCAGTGGAGCGCGCCTCTTCTATTCTCTGCCCGTTTGTGTGCGTAACAAATCAAAACTTGGTGTGTGCGGTGGAGTCTTTGGGCTTGTGGCCTTTTTAGTTGCTATGTAGTGCTTTACTTAGGTATTAATCATGGAGGTAGAGTATGTGGATCAAGTGCTCCAGCTTGGAGCTATCGGTGATGTCTACTTCAGGTATCTTTGCCAGTGGACATCAACGGATAGATAGAGCGTATGAAATGAATTGTACTTCTGGAGTCAAGAAGCTCAGAGGTACTGAGACGAATGAATTCCAGGCCACATCTAACAATCACACTTATCAGCCAACCTGACCTTTGTTTGTATTGTTGTCTCATGCAGCTGTTGGCCGGATCAGCGATTCATTGTGAATTATTACTTCGATTTTTCTCACGCAGCTGTGGATGATTGGTGCTACCTGAAGTGCCAAGAAACAAGTAGGCATTCATTGCAAGCTAAAAATAAAGTTGAAGTATAGGCTTGGAAGGTTAAATTAAGGGTCTAGCTGTTTAACAGATCATGTATTGTTAGTGTTGCTTTTTAATTGATAGATTTGTGCAAGGAACGAGATTTATGTGACTATTTGATCGAAAAATATAAAAATATTTTTGCTTTATATGCCCAATTTGTTGCATTTTTGTGAACACATGTGCCTCCAATGAGTTGGTGATTAGGGTTAAACCATAGTGTGGACAAAGATGATTCCATTGAAGTACTTTGTTAGAAGAAATGTGTTTTCTGTAAGTAAATATGTATCACTTATATATATGCATTTAGAAATGAAATTTGTTAGAAATGAAATTTACGTCCCGTGGCAACGCACGGGCATTTGTACTAGTAATATAGGAAGTACAAAAAATTGACATAATTCAAATGTAGGAAAAATAAAATAATCCTATCATCCGTGAGGAAGTACAAGGAGTTATTCCGAGAAGTACACACGGAGACTACAGGAAGTACAAACAGTAATTACAGAATTGCAAATTGTAGAAAGAAAATACTCACACATAAGTTCACATAGCAATGTTGGGAAGTTCAAATATTAAGATCCAGGAAGTGTAGAATCTCTTAAATAGAGGCTAGGGAAAATCTAAAACTATCATTCCGAAACACATGTTTATTTATTGTAAAACACACTAGTATGGAAATATTTCCGGAAGTACAACCACGAAGGCCAGGAAGTACAAGTACATGTCGCGAGAAGTTCAGATGCGCGTGGTTGTGCTGCACATTTTGTGTGGCCGTGGACCTCAAATTGACAGTGTACAAGAAAGTTATAGCTTTGTTTTACTGAACACTTTCATGAAACCGCACCAAGAAGTACAACCGCATTGCCCGATAAGTACAAGTTCATGTCGAGGGAAGTTCAGTGCTCTGTTTTTACGGGGCGGAAATCTATTGGCCAAATCTGATCGATTTGATCACCAACCACTTAAATCATTGTCACCAAAAGCTTTATATGATAGATTATATGTATAATTTCATTACCTACAACATTTTAGAACAAATAAATGGATCTAATCCATCAAATTGAAATCGTTATCCCACAAAATATACCGGAAACATGATTTCAAAACTTGTAAAATTAGTTTTAAACCATTCGGATTTGGCAAAAATTGTAGATACGAAAAAGGTGCGCTATTTTGACACCTTTCCAACCGTATATCATTTTCATTATTTAAATATACTGCGTGGAAATCGCGGGGAAATCATTCGGTGCCCGTCACGTAAAACAGGCGAACAGTAATTCGAGTTATTCTCTTAAACTGTAAGGAATTAGAGAAAACAATTCGAATATGAAAGTTGCGTCTAGTCCATAGCTTTCCAACGCCATATCATTTGCATCATTCCGACATACGGTTGAAACAAATCATCCAAATTACTGTGCGCTCGTTTTTTGAGTACGTCCAGATTTCGGTATTTTCAAAATTGTTCAAAAACTGTGAGGATTTCGAAAAAACGTAAAACATGAAAAAGTTGCGCAATTTCATTATCTTTCCAACGGTATATCATTTGCACAGTTTCGATAAGCGATTCGAAAATAGAACTAAAAGTTCGTTTTCTGGCCACATAGAAGCGTTTTCGTATTTTCAAAATTAAATTTAAACCGTGCAAAATCTGTGAAAAGTGTGAACATGAAAAAGTTGCGATTTTCATTATCTATCCAACGGTATATCGTTTGCATAGTTCCGACAAATGGTTGAGAAACTCGAGGTATAATCAGTACCTCTGAAGAAAACGGGAAGTTCAGATAAGATCGGCAGAAAGTTGAACCCTGTTATCCGGGAAGTACAACCTTGTGTCCAGGAAAGTACAAGTCGGTGCTCAGAATATTATTCTGCAACCGGTTGCAGAATAGTGCTGGTATATATATATATATATATATATATATATATATATATATATATATATATATATATATATATATAGTGCAGACAATGAACGAGATGAGGTAGAAATAAATCACTTACAGAACGTAGCAACTGATGATAGATTTGTCGAGCTCGCGCAGATTGAACAGCTGGAACAATTCACTCCGATGAACTATTACATAGTAATGTTTGAAATGATGCTCATGTCTAACTTTCGCATAAATATATTCTTTGGCGTTTTTATTTTTTATGTAACCCTTGTACCAAATTGGCAGATTTTTCATTTGTGGAGGTAGATCCTTTTCATGCGCAGGCTCGACGAGAGGCCCATTCGGCACATATGTAATTACTACCTCACTCACTGGCGCCTCCTCAAGGCCTAACACTGCACGAAGAGTCATACCCATCTGGGCCGCTTGTTCTCTGGCACCCGTTACAGTCAATCCCTGTGCTGCCGCAGCTGCTATGATTGTGGGGTCCATTAGTTCAGCATCCGGACCGGTGGCTTTCACTATGAGCGGGGGGATCGATTGTTTACTTTGTTCCCCGATCTGGGCAACTCGTTTCCCGCTTATTTTACTTTCTAATTCTTTCTCGGCCTCCTCCAAGGCTTTCTTCTCCTGCTTCTCCTCCAACTCTTTCTTCTCCTTCAACATGAGTGCTTGCCTACGAAGTTCACGTGCATAGTCCTCAGGCAGATTCTTCGCGGCTTGGGACGGTGTGCTCAAAAATGACTTAGCCCACTTCTTTTGCTCATTACAAAATACTGGCTTGGGCTCGGGCTCTCTTTTCTTCTTGCAGTCCGCCTTCCATTTCTCCTAATCAGCAGTCGTGGCCGCGTCGACTTCCTCGGCACTACGTTCCCAAGGCCTTGTGGGGAGAGGCTTCAGTGATGGCTCCGGTACCTTTGTGGTCTTAGGTACATAAGGGTCCGGGTTAATAGTCCAGGGCTGCTTCTGCTTCTTCGCCGGAGGTGGATTGGGGGGCTGTAACATCCCAACCTTGTTATGTCTAAATAAATGGGTGTTCATCAGCATTGCATGCATATAGTTTGCATTTGAGTAAAATTTGCAACAAAGTTGGATTGTTTTCAATTATGCAAACCCTTCTCTTTTCTTTCTCATTCAAATCTCTCAAGATTTTCAAAACTAAGCAACATGGTTTTGTTGTTTATCAATAAGGCCATGTGTGTTTCTTGTTCTCTGAAAAGTTTGAGTTTTCAAACTCTATTCAAAATCAGTTTTGAATTTGGTTTAGAATAGGAAAAAAAATAACAAAACCAGAAAAATATAAAGGGAGAAACCCCTCTCTCTCTCTCCTTGGGCTCAGCCCACTTCTCTCTTTCCCTCTGTCCCTCTCTGGACGCAGCCCAAACATGGCCCAAGTGGCCCAGCCACACCCCTCCACCAGCCCAACCATTTTCCAGGGGGTTTTTCGCAAAAACGGTTTCTTCCCCGCCGTTCCAAGCAGCTCTGTGGCCGCACGCCGGCCGCCCGATGGCCTGGCCGGCCAGGATGAGCTCCGCCGCCCCCGGTGGCTACAAGTACCTCCGCCGGTCGCCGCCCGAACCCTAGCCCCCAGTTTCCCCCTCTCCCGCGCTCTCCCGCGCCCCCCAGACCTAACCCTAACCTGCAGAGACCGGCCGGCCTCCGGTCGATTTGTGCCGGCGAGGCTCCCCGGCCGTCGCCGACCAAGCCCTCGTGCTCGCGGTGAGCTCCGCTCCCTCCTGGTCCCCTCAGCTCGCCTCCTCTCCTTCTGTATCGCCGCCGCGCCGCACCACCTGTCCCGGCCGCCGCTCGAGCTCGTCTCCGGCGATGCTCCGGCGACCAATCCGAGGCGGCGCCGCCACCAAACTGCTCAGCGCGTCGAGCCGCCCCTTTCCCCCCTGCACGCGCATGCAATCGCGGGCCGAATCGCCCGATTGCAGCAGCACCCGAGCTCCCAGTGAGCAATGGCGCCGCTGACGTCAGCATGACGTCAGCGTGACGTCATTAATCAATTTTCCCTATTTTCTGTATTTTCTAATATTCATTTCTGTAATTTCTGTAAATAGAAAAATAATGACATGTGGGTCCCCTGGTCAGAATTTTAATAATTTCATAAATGTTTAGAAAAGAATAAAATTATGACATGTGGGTCCAACTTTTATTATTTTTATATAATTTTCAGAAATTGTTTTAAAATGAATTAAATTTTGGAAATTCATAACTAATTCAATTTAAATCAGAAAAATGCAAATAATATATCAAAATGATCAGAAAAACATTTCCCATTTGTTTATCCATGTTTCATACATGCTTGAACCAATTAAACATCAAGCCTTAGTGGAAACCCTAATCGACCCCTCTCATGTGTCGGGTTCGATGCCGTTCCCCCTTTAATTTTCCGTCGATGCACCTAGGGTTACCCAAACCCCTTTAATATGACATGTCATCATATTGTATGTGCATTTCATTGTACCTTGTTTTGATTGTGCTCTTCCTTTCCGGTATTTGGTTCTTCTCGGTAGGGACCGAACGCGAGCCTGAGGTCAACGCCCCCGAAGAGCAGCACCAAAACAACGAGGGACAAGGCAAGCCCTAACCTGGTTCATATATGGTTTCAAAATGCTTTTAATTTTGGTTCTTACATATTGCATACGCTTCAAATATGTTTTATCGGCGGTGGTAGATATCCTATGTGTGCATGTTCCATCTTTGTAGCCCAAAGTTCCTGATCCACCGCTCCCAGCAAAACTAGGTCTGAGCTTGTTTGCATCGCTAGAGCCGTATATGTGTTATGCTTAGCCATGCTTAGCTGTTGAAGTCTGATCCATCCGGTTGATGAATCAGAGCTACGAATGAACCTAGTTTGACAGGATGACGTGGTAAGATCAGTGATGATGTTAATAAATATGCTAAAGGCTTGGATGGGCCGCCACATGGGGATGTGGTGATTTGACTTGTTCTCGCCGATACTAGGACCTGAGTTCTCACCTTCGGAACCAAGACTGAGCGTACAGCCACACGGGGCCCATGGGAACCCCTTGGCCCAAACTTACCTAGCTTACCCATGAGTCAATTAGTTTGCGAGTTCCATTTGCCATACGCATGGGAAAAGGTGGAAAAGGTTTTCAAAGTGCATCATACAGAGCGTGGCTAGGGTGAAGGATACTGGAGGCATTGAACTGGATCCCCTGCACATAATGACCGGGACCGCCTCGGAGAGTGGCTACCTACGATGACGGAGTTCCCCAGTTAGTTTGACTCATGGAATAGGCGAAGTAAGGGAAAGGTTTTGGTCGACCACCCTCTGCCGGCACAACAAGGAAGTGTGTTAATCTAGTGGCACTAAGAGTCGGTCGGCGCGTGTGGGTAAAGTTGTACACCCCTGTAGGGTAAATCTTTTCGAAAAGCCGTGTCCACGATTACGGACGACTTGGTGATGGATTCTGTGATCATAGACAACTTGAACCTAATCGTAAAACTTGATGTCAATGTGTGATAAGGATCCCTTCTCAGGGTGTCGAGGGGTGATCCTAGGTGATAGGTTCAGGTGATGATGAAGATTCGGTGGATTCAACATGATGAGATTAGAGCTAGAGTTGTTAACACTCTCTTATCCCCTTTTGAAAATGGTCTGAATAGACGATCTTCTGCTCCCTCCTGTTTACAAAGGAAAACTGGCTTTCCGCAAAATAAGCTCCACATAAAGCCTCGCATACCCGCTTTGCTAACAGGTTGTACTAAGTCTTGCTGAGTCCCTGTACTCAGCCTTGCATGCTTTGTTTCAGACGAAGTCCTTCCAACAGATGGTGGCTTCTACCTTGACGTCGACGAGTAGTTCGGAGTTCCCCGAGCGGCACTCGAGACTTATGGGCTGGGATGTCGCCTTATGTTATGGCCTCTTAGGCCCTTTGCAGTCTTGTTATATAGATAACATAATTTGCTTTCCGTTGCTTGTTGAATTGTGGTCAGTGACCTCTGCGTGTAATAAATTTGGATCTTAACTCTGCTAAGAGTTGTAATATATTTGCTTTCAGTCGTAGAGTCACTGTTGTGTTACCGATTCTCACCCTGTAGGCCCTAGAGATCTAGGTTAGGCTTATGCCAGATGTGACATCTGGGTTTGTCTAGCCCTGACCTCCGGGGTCGCCACAGGTTTTGGTATCAGAGCAGGACTGCCTGTAGGAAACCCTTTCTACTGGTCGATGTTGAGTCTAGTTGTTGTGAAAACTATTTGAAACCTAAAAGTATTTGCAAAAACATCTGAATAGGACTCTTTTTACTCCTTACCTGGTGTCACTCTAATGCTGAGTCACTTACCTTGTTTTGATTGAAAAAGGTTTTACCTCTACCCTGTTATTTCCAAACATCTAGGATCTACGGGTTTGGGTTGTTTTCTCTATAAGTACTCCGTACTTGGTTGCTTAACTCAGTGTCCCTAAAGTTACATCAGTTGATCTAAATCTTCTTCCTTCCATTCAGTCAATCTTATCTTTCCTTTGAATCCTTTCCAAGGAATCCGTTTCTCATGATCTTTTTACTTTGTGGGTTCCGCATAAATCTGTTCTAGGCTTCAAGGTTTCCTTTTACCTTGGATGCCTCCTTTCCTTTTTATTTTTTCTTGAATAATACTTCTGAAGCTAGGTATGGCTTCTTGAAAGATACCTTGTGATTACTACCTCGCAGTGTCCTCCGTGTCACTCAGATAGTAGTTACCCCTTTATTTGTGTTTTCCCATTGGACTTGAACCGAAGGTCCCGGATTGTGCTGGGTTCACTTAGTGTGAATCTAAGTACATGATGCTGGCCTTTAACCCAAGATCCATTCCGTTGATCCCTCCTCTGGTCGTGCTCATCTGACCCATGTCTCTTCTCATGAGGCTGAAGAGGATCCAAACGTCCTAATGGGTACGCTCTATATAAACTCAATCCTAGCTACAGTTCTGTTTGATTCCGGAGCATCACATACATTCATATCTCAAGAGTTTGCAAGAAAGCATGATATACCCTTCGAGACAATTCCCTCCCCTCTAGAGATCACAACTCTTAGTTCTCATTTGGCAAACTATCTGGATTACCCCTGAGGTTATAATCAGTATAGGGCCAGTGTGGTTCCCCACCTCTCTCATTGCCCTCAAGTCAACTGACATTGATGTCATCTTGGGCATGGATTGGCTAGTAAAGCATAAGGATGTCATTGATTGTTCAGCTAGGTCTATTGTTCTGACCGATCTTTCTGGTAAAAGCATTCTGTATTGGGCTCCATCCGCAATACCTCCATCGGCAAGGTTTACTCCTGAAGCCGAGTTGTATGCCGTTGAAGCCCTACCTAAACCAGAAATCTCTGATGTCTGGATGGTCCGTGACTTTCCAGATGTCTTCCCTGAAGAGTTACCTGGCATGCCACCTGATCGAAGTGTGGACTTTGTCATTGAGTTGGTTCCCGGAACTGCCCCTGTTTCCCGGAGACCATATCGTATGCCTCCGGAAGAGTTGGTTGAACTGAAGAAGCAGTTAGAGGAGTTAGAAGAGAAGAACTTCATACAACCCAGTACTTCTTCCTGGGGTTGCCCTGCCCTCTTTGTCAAGAAGAGAGATACCAACGTTCCGCGGCTTGTTGTTGATTACCGTCCGCTCAACGCAGTGACAATCAAGAACAAATACCCTCTTCCTATAATCAATGATCTTTTTGATTAGTTGTCCGGTGCCACAGTCTTCTCAAAGATGGATTTGAGATCAGGTTACCATCAAATCAAAATCCGCAAGGAGGACATTCCAAAGACAGCGTTCACAACTCGTTATGGTCTTTACGAGTACACTGTCATGTCCTTTGGTCTCACAAATGCACCTGCCACTTTTATGCGGCTCATGAACTATGTTTTCATGGAATATCTTGACAAGTTCGTCGTGGTCTACATCGACGATATTCTGATCTACTCCAAAACCGAAGATGAACATGATGAACATCTTCGTCTGGTGCTAACAAAACTTCGTGAACACCGTCTCTACGCCAAGTTCTCCAAATGTGAGTTCTGGTTAAGAGAGCTTATCTTTCTTGGTCATGTTATCTCTGAAAAAGGTGTTGCAGTCATTCCAGATAAAGTTCAAGCCGTCCTTGACTGGAAGACACCTAAGTCAGCTAAGGAGATTCGAAGTTTTCTCGGTCTGGCGGGTTATTACCGCCGATTCATTGAAAGTTTCTCCAAGATTGCCAAGCCAATGACCGATCTTCTCAAGAAAGACAAGAAGTTCGAATGGTCAGAAAAGGCTGAAGAAAGTTTCCAGGTTTTGAAAACCAAGCTGACTACTGCTCCTGTGCTCGTCCTTCCGGACACAAGCAAAGACTTCGTTGTCTATTGCGATGCCTCTCTCCAAGGGCTCGGATGTGTGTTGATGCAAGATGGCCATGTAGTGGCCTATGCCTCTCGACAGTTGAAACCACATGAGCTAAACTATCCTACTCATGATCTCGAGCTTGCAGCTGTGATCCATGCTCTTAAGCAATGGCGACCTTACCTTTATGGTAATCGTTGTGAGTTGTACTCGGATCATCAAAGTCTGAAGTATCTTTTCACCCAACCGGATCTGAATATCAGACAGAGAAGATGGTTGGAAGTCATCAAAGATTATGACTTGGGTCTCAACTATAAACCCGGCAAAGCCAATGTCGTTGCTGATGCGCTAAGTCGGAAGTCCTATTGCAACAATCTGATGGTTAAGCAAGCACAACCTTCTCTCTATGAGGAACTTGCAAAACTCAACCTTGAGATTGTTCCTAGTGGATTCCTTGCTAATCTAGAGGTGAAGCCCTCTCTTGAAGATCAGATCAATAAGGCTCAGAAGCAAGATTCTGGCATTACCGAGATCAAGAAGAACATTGCTAGCGGAGTTGCTAAATGTTTCTCCATTGATGATCAAGGTACCGTTTATTTCGGAAAACGTCTAGTTGTGCCGGATAAATCGGATCTCAAAGAGATAATCCTTAAAGAAGCTCATGAATCACCCCTCTCCATCCATCCTGGTAGTACCAAGATATATCGGGATCTCCGCCAAAGATTCTAGTGGTCTGGGATGAAACAAGAGATCGCTAAGTTTGTTGCTGAATGCGATGTTTGTCGTCACGTAAAAGCTGAACATCAAAGATCTGCAGGCACTCTCCAACCTCTATCAATTCCAGAGTGGAAATGGGATGAAATTGGCATGTATTTCATTACCGGTCTCCCCAAGACCAAAAATGGAAAAGATGCTATATGGGTAGTGGTTGACCGTCTATCCAAGGTTGCTCATTTCCTTCATGTTCGGGAAGATATTCGTGCTAGTCAACTGGCCGATCTATACATGTCCCGGATAGTCGCTCTTCATGGTGTTCCTAAGAAGATCATTTCTGATCGTGGGAGTCTGTTTACCTCAAAGTCCTGGTCTAGCTTTCAACAAGCTATGGGAACTCGTCTTTCCTTCAGCACTTCCTATCATCCTCAAACCGGTGATCAAACCAAAAGAGTGAATCAAATTCTTGAAGACATGCTCAGGGCCTGTGTTATATCCTTCGGTAAAGATTGGGAAAAGTGCCTTCCATTTGCCGAGTTCACCTATAACAACAGCTTCCAATCCAGCCTGGGCATGGCACATTTTGAAGCTTTGTAAGGCAGAAGATGTAGAA
This sequence comes from Lolium perenne, assembly GCF_019359855.2. Taxonomy (NCBI): domain Eukaryota; kingdom Viridiplantae; phylum Streptophyta; class Magnoliopsida; order Poales; family Poaceae; genus Lolium; species Lolium perenne. Next base: position 62,173,452 of record NC_067250.2, on the reverse strand, counting down.
CTCCTTTGAACTGGTCCGAAACCGGAGAAAGAAAGTTCTTTGGACCAGATATAATCAATGAAGCAGAAGATCAAGTTCGCATCATTCGCGAACGTTTGAAAACTGCTCAGTCATGTCAAAAGAGCTACTATGATCGCCATCATCAAGAAATGAAGTATGAAATTGGTGATCAAGCTTATCTTCGAGTCACTCCTCTCAAGGGTGTCCGTCGTTTCGGTATCAAAGGCAAACTAGCACCTCGCTATGTTGGTCCTTTCCACGTCCTTGCCAAGCGTGGTAATGTTTCCTACAAGTTGGAGTTACCTTCCAATTTTCCTGAAGTTCATGATGTCTTCCATGTGTCCCAACTCAAGCGTTGCTTCAAAGATCCTATCTGTGGTGTTGATCACGAGACTCTTGACCTTCAAGAGGATCTAACTTATTGAGAACATCCTGTTCGTATCCTTGATGAAGCCGAGCATAAAACTCGACGTCAGAGCATCAAGTTCCTGAAAGTTCAGTGGTCCAATCATTCTGAGCACGAAGCAACCTGGGAACGAGAAGATCGTTTACGATCTGAGTACCCTTCCTTCTTTTCTAAAATCTAGGAATCTCGAGGACGAGATTCTTGTAAGGGGGGTAGAGTTGTAACATCCCAACCTTGTTATGTCTAAATAAATGGGTGTTCATCAGCATTGCATGCATATAGTTTGCATTTGAGTAAATTTGCAACAAAGTTGGATTGTTTTCAATTATGCAAACCCTTCTCTTTTCTTTCTCATTCAAATCTCTCAAGATTTTCAAAACTAAGCAACATGGTTTTGTTGTTTATCAATAAGGCCATGTGTGTTTCTTGTTCTCTGAAAAGTTTGAGTTTTCAAACTCTATTCAAAATCAGTTTTGAATTTGGTTTAGAATAGGAAAAAAAATAACAAAACCAGAAAAATATAAAGGGAGAAACCCCTCTCTCTCTCTCCTTGGGCTCAGCCCACTTCTCTCTTTCCCTCTCTCCCTCTCTGGCCGCAGCCCAAACATGGCCCAAGTGGCCCAGCCACACCCCTCCACCAGCCCAACCATTTTCCAGGGGGTTTTTCGCAAAAACGGCTTCTTCCCCGCCGTTCCAAGCAGCTCTGTGGCCGCACGCCGGCCGCCCGATGGCCTGGCCGGCCAGGATGAGCTCCGCCGCCCCCCGGCGGCTACAAGTACCTCCACCGGTCGCCGCCCGAACCCTAGCCCCCAGTTTCCCCCTCTCCCGCGCTCTCCCGCGCCCCCCAGACCTAACCCTAACCTGCAGAGACCGGCCGGCCTCCGGTCGATTTGCCGCCGGCGAGGCTCCCCGGCCATCGCCGACCAAGCCCTCGTGCTCGCGGTGAGCTCCCCTCCCTCCTGGTCCCCTCAGCTCGCCTCCTCTCCCTCTGTATCGCCGCCGCGCCGCACCACCTGTCCCGGCCGCCGCTCGAGCTCGTCTCCGGCGACGCTCCGGCGACCAATCCGAGGCGGCGCCGCCACCAAACTGCTCAGCGCGTCGAGCCGCCCCTTGCCCCCCTGCACTCGCATGCAATCGCGGGCCGAATCGCCCGATTGCAGCAGCACCCGAGCTCCCAGTGAGCAATGGCGCCGCTGACGTCAGCATGGCGTCAGCGTGACGTCATTAATCAATTTTCCCTATTTTCTGTATTTTCTAATATTCATTTCTGTAATTTCTGTAAATAGAAAAATAATGACATGTGGGTCCCCTGGTCAGAATTTTAATAATTTCATAAATGTTTAGAAAAGAATAAAATTATGACATGTGGGTCCAACTTTTATTATTTTTATATAATTTTCAGAAATTGTTTTAAAATGAATTAAATTTTGGAAATTCATAACTAATTCAATTTAAATCAGAAAAATACAAATAATATATCAAAATGATCAGAAAAACATTTCCCATTTGTTTATCCATTTTTCATACATGCTTGAACCAATTAAACATCAAGCCTTAGTGGAAACCCTAATCGACCCCTCTCATGTGTCGGGTTCGATGCCGTTCCCCCTTTAATTTTCCGTCGATGCACCTAGGGTTACCCAAACCCCTTTAATATGACATGTCATCATATTGTATGTGCATTGCATTGTACCTTGTCTTGATTGTGCTCTTCCTTTTCGGTATTTGGTTCTTCTCGGTAGGGACCGAACGCGAGCTTGAGATCAACGCCCCCGAAGAGCAGCACCAAAACAACGAGGGACAAGGCAAGCCCTAACCTGGTTCATATATGGTTTCAAAATGCTTTTAATTCTGGTTCTTACATATTGCATATGCTTCAAATATGTTTTATCGGCAGTGGTAGATATCCTATGTGTGCATGTTCCATCTTTGTAGCCCAAAGTTCCTGATCCACCGCTCCCAGCAAAACTAGGTCTGAGCTTGTTTGCATTGCTAGAGCCGTATATGTGTTATGCTTAGCCATGCTTAGCTGTTGAAGTCTGATCCATCCAGTTGATGAATCAGAGCTACGAATGAACCTAGTTTGACAGGATGACGTGGTAAGATCAGTGATGATGTTAATAAATATGCTAAAGGCTTGGATGGGCCGCCACATGGGGATGTGGTGATTTGACTCGTTCTCGCCGATACTAGGACCTGAGTTCTCGCCTTCGGAACCAAGACTGAGCGTACAGCCACACGGGGCCCATGGGAACCCCTTGGCCCGAACTTACCTAGCTTACCCATGAGTCAATTAGTTTGCGAGTTCCATTTGCCATACGCATGGGAAAAGGTGGAAAAGGTTTTCAAAGTGCATCATACAGGGCGTGGCTAGGGTGAAGGATGCTGGAGGCATTGAACTGGATCCCCTGCGCATAATGACCGGGACCGCCTCGGAGAGTGGCTACCTACGATGACGGAGTTCCCCAGTTAGTTTGACTCATGGAATAGGCGAAGTAAGGGAAAGGTTTTGGTCGAACACCCTCTGCCGGCACACCAAGGAAGTGTGTTAATCTAGTGGCACTAAGAGTCGGTCGGCGCGTGTGGGTAAAGTTGTACACCCCTGCAGGGTAAATCTTTTCGAAAAGCCGTGTCCACAGTTACGGACGACTTGGTGATGGATTCTGTGATCATAGACAACTTGAACCTAATCGTAAAACTTGATGTCAATGTGTGATAAGGATCCCTTCTCAGGGTGTCGAGGGGTGATCCTAGGTGATAGGTTCAGGTGATGATGAAGATTCGGTGGATTCAACATGATGAGATTAGAGCTAGAGTTGTTAACGCTCTCTTATCCCCTTTTGAAAATGGTCTGAATAGACGATCTTCTGCTCCCTCCTGTTTACAAAGGAAAACTGGCTTTCCGCAAAATAAGCTCCACATAAAGCCTCGCATACCCGCTTTGCTAACAGGTTGTACTAAGTCTTGCTGAGTCCCTGTACTCAGCCTTGCATGCTTTGTTTCAGACGAAGTCCTTCCAACAGATGGTGGCTTCTACCTTGACGTCGACGAGTAGTTCGGAGTTCCCAGGCGGCAGCCTGAGACTTATGGGCTGGGACGTCGCCTTATGTTATGGCCTCTTAGGCCCTTTGCAGTCTTGTTATATAGATAACATAATTTGCTTTCCGTTGCTTGTTGAATTGTGGTCAGTGACCTCTGCGTGTAATAAATTTGGATCTTAACTCTGCTAAGAGTTGTAATATATTTGCTTTCAGTCGTAGAGTCACTGTTGTGTTACCGATTCTCACCCTGTAGGCCCTAGAGATCTAGGTTAGGCTTATGCCAGATGTGACATCTGGGTTTGTCTAGCCCTGACCTCTGGGGTCGCCACAGGGGCGGTGTCTGCTTACCCTCCCGGGGCGGACTGGGGGGCGGCGGCTGCTTACCCGCCGGAGGTGAGTTGGGGGGCAGCGTCGGCTGGCGTGAAGGAGGTGTAGGTGAAGCACCACCACCACCACCACCGCCACCACCGCCACCACCACCGTAGGGGGGTGGACTTGTTGGCCTTGGCGCCTCGCCTGGAAACTTGATAAACTTCTTTTGCCATAGAATGAACTGGCGCTTGACATCTCCAAGTCTTCTCTCCCCTTCAGGTGTAGCAATGTCAATCTCCAGGTCCTCAAACCCTTGTACTATGTCCTCCACCATGACACGAGCATAGCCATCTTGAATGGGCTTGTTGTGGTGGAGTGCTCCAGTTTCACATGGTAAAGCACTGCCGATGGCTACCTTCATGGACATGTTCCCCATTGGATAATACAGATGACATTCTTTCATCTCCTTTACATCGTCCACGGGGTAGCGAGGAGGCTCCGGTGCAGTAATTTCGATCGCCAGAGGCTCCGGTGCAGTAATTTCGATAGTCGGTGCATGTCCATTAGCACCAGCCGGTGGGGGATCCGTGGAAGCAACGCTGCTTCTCCGCTGCTGGCTTCCGACATCCGGTGGATGATCTTCATGCGTCCGAGCTGCCTCTCTTTCTTGTACTAGACCATCCAGGGTTTTCTTCATCTCACTTAATTCCGATGCCAACCGCGCCACAACATCTTTTTCCCGATCCGCCTTTCTCTTACGGCTTCTGTAACTGTAGGGGTCATTTTCCTGGGAAAACCCTTCTTCCCACGAAAGGACGCCTTTGCCTCGTACACGTCCTCCGTGTTCAGGATTCCCGAGGGCTTTTGTCAGCTGGTCATTCTCTCTGTTGAACTTGATCTTCCCCGCTTGAGCATCCCTCATTGCGTCAATAAGGGCTTGGGTGGGTTTAAACTTTGTGTCTCGGTGGGTACACTCCCCTGTCACCGGGTCTAGCGTTCCCCCATGCCCGTACCACCAGCTTTTGGCCCTAGGGTCCCATCCCTCGGTACCTAGAGGGATTCCTCGCGCCCTCAGATCATCCTCCATCTTCTGCCACTTAGGATCCGAAAGGCGGTATCCTCCTGGCCCCATAATATGATTGTACTGCTTCTTAGCCGCATTTGCCTTATTTTTATCCGATATGGCCTTGAAATCCTCTGATTTCTTTTGCCTCACAAATTCGGGCCAATCATCTTTCAGCTTCTCATACTATCCGGTGAAATCCGGAGTCTTCCCCTTCTCGACATATTTAGCCGCTAAAGTTTTCTTGTATGTCCGGAATGCTGTGGCCATCTTCTGAAGAGTGAACTCTTTGACCAGCCTCCTCCTCTTACGTCCCTCCGGATCGTCGTTACCGAATTCATCTTTTTTGCGGTCTTCCGGAGGTAGAACGAAATGCTCCATAAGAGTTATCCAGCATTCCTTTTTCTTTCTCTTGCTGACGAAACTAGAACCAACACGTGCCTTCACTGGCTCATGCCATTCCTGGACGGTGATCGGGACGCTATCTCTAACAACGACTCCACATTGGTTGATGAACTTGGTGTACGCCTCTTCGGGCTCCAGCGGCTTGCCTTTTGGACTGATAACATCAATGTTATATATTACTCCTTGTTTCAGCGTCTTGGTTTTGCCACGCTTTGTCTTCACCGATTTTTTCGACGATCCGCTGGCCGAGGGCTAAAATAAGAAAGGGAGTCGAGTTAATACACATATTTATTGAAATCGGTAAATTTGTATCACCAGCAGAGGCTCAATGTATATATATACCTCGCCGGAGGTGATGATTGCTAATTGCTTATCAACATTGCCGGAGGTGTTTGTCGACGATTGACCTCCATCAACAATGCCCGTTCCTTCATCATCACCTCGCTGACGACCTTCATCATCACCGCCAAGGTTCAGATAAGAAGAGATATCCTCTTCTTCATCTTCTTGGGGCGGCACATAAAGAATGTCGCCATCTATGATGCCGAAAAGATGTGCCTTGACTTCCGGATTATAGTTATCCCTAATCGGGTCGGCTCTATCGTCCGCCATATGTGTCACTCCTGAAAACATGTAGTAAAAACTAATTAATTGTGTATATGCTAGCATTATCACATCTCTTCTACATATAAAGAGAGAGGGCGACGAGGGAGGCGAGAGGGGGGACGCGTATTAGATGTGTATATGCGGACGATCGACCTCGCCTCGCAGTGACCGTGCGTGACCGAGAGACCGGTGGCGGTGGCGAAAGGGCGGTGGCGAAAGGGCGGCCGTGGTGAAAGGGCAGTGGCGGTGCCGAGGACAACACACATAACCCTCGCCGCCCCCTCTCGATCCCAAAAAAAAACACCGCGCGTATACGGAGGGGGCGACGAGGGGCTCGCTGCCCCCTCCGTATACGCGCGGTGGTTAAGTCAAATTTTGGTTAAGTCAAATTTGAGTTCTTTTTTAAGTGAAATTTTAGTTCATTTTTTAGACAAACTTTTAAGTGAAATTTTAGTTTTTTTTTACACAATCATTTTAAGTCAAATTGTAGTTCTTTTTGAGACAAAATTCTTAAGTCAATTTTTAGTTTTTTTAAGTCAAATTTTAGTTTTTTTACACAATCTTTTTTAAGTCAAATTGTAGTTCTTTTTTAGACAAATTTTTTAAGTCAATTATTTGTTTTTTTAAGTCAAATTGTAGTACTTTTTTTACGCAAACTTTTAACTCAAATTTTAGTTATTTTTTATTTCAAAATTAACAAGAACAAAAACTAAAAAGAAAGAAAAAAAAAGGCAGGGGCAGTTGGGGACTGCTCCTCTCCCTCTCTCTCTCTCACACACCGCGCGGCCACACGGCGGCCGCCGGCCTCTCTCCTCTCTCTCTCTCAGGCGAGCAGCGGCGCGCGCGGCCACGGCGCCGCGCTCTCTCCCTCTCCTCTCTCTCACTGCGAGCGGCGGCGGCGCCGGTGACGACGAGGGGCGACGTACGGGACGGGCGCGCGCGCGCAGACACGGTGTGGGCGGGGCGGCGACGTACGGGACGGGCGCGACGAGAGGGCGGCGCGGCAGCGAAGTGCGGCGACGGCGACGGCGAGGCGCGGCAGCCTGACGGCGAGTGCGGCGATCGGCAGAGACGACGGAGAGGGCGAGGAAGACGAGGAAGTGATGCGCCCGCCGCCCGCGCGGATATTTATAGGAAGGGGCTTTAGTCGCGGTTGGTGTGGCCAACCGCGACTAAAGGGTACCCTTTAGTCGCGGTTGGCCACACCAAACGCGACTAAAGCCCTTTTTTCGCCCGTTTTTGCGGTTCCCGCGGAAATGAGCTTTAGTCGCGGTTGGCCAGGCCAACCGCGACTAAAGGCCTTTTTCGAAATTCTTTTCCATTTGTAAATGTTATAAATACAAAATAATATATCAACAAATTCAGAAAAATAAAACTAATTCATTTCTAAATGTGAAAAATACAAATAATATATCAAAAAATTCAGAAAAATAAAACTAATTCATTTCTAAATGTGAAAAATACAAAATAATATATCAACAAATTCAAAAAAATAAAACTAATTCATTTTTAAATGTGAAAAATACAAATAATATATATAAAAATTCAGAAAAATAAAACTAATTCATTTCAAAATCTTAAAAATACAAAATATATATCAACAAAATCAGAAAAATAAAACTAATTCATTTCAATATGTTAAAAATACAAATAATATATCAAAAAATTCAGAAAAATAGAACTAATTCATTTCAAAATCTTAAAAATATAAATAATATATCAGAAAATTCAGAAAAATAAAACCAATTCATTTCAATATGTTAAAAATACAAATAATATATCAAAAAATTCAGAAAAATAGAACTAATTCATTTCAAAGTCTTAAAAATATAAATAATATATCAAAAAATTCAGAGAAGTTCTTCCCGGCCGCCTCTGTCTTCCCACAAGTTCTTCCCGGCCCGTCTTCCCGCCAGTTCTTTCCCGCCTATGTCTTCCCGCCATTTCTTCACGCCTCTATCTTCCCGCGTATCGATGCTCCTTTGATAGGCACGGCGCCGCTTCTGCTTTGTCTTGTTCATCCGACAGGGCGGCGTGCACTACCCACGCGTCCTTATCCTGCCGACAGCTTTAGTCACGGTTACACCCTCCAGCCGGGACTAAAGCTTACTCAAACGTCCTTATCCCACCGACAGTTTTGTTAGATGACACAAAAACCACATTTATTCCCGGTTGCACCCACCAGCCGGGACTAAAGGTTAGATGACCAGCTCTGGATTCCTCCTCTTCTTCCCGCCATTTCTTCCCTGTCTTTCCGCCTCTTTCTTCCCGCCACTTTCTTCCCGCCTCCTGTCTTCCCGCTCCCATTTTCCCGCCATTTCTCACTACATATATGTAGCCCGGCTTGGTCAGCATTATCACATCTCTACAATCTCTCATCACTCTCTCATGGCTTCCACCGCACCCACTCTAACCTACCAGCAGGTGGAGGAGCTTTGCGCCTCGAACTACCCTTGCCCACCGGGCTACCGCGTCCCCGCCGGCTGGAGCCTAAGCGCCGGAAGCTTGCCGGTCCCTCCCGTCCCTCAGGGTACTGCGCGCCGGGCGGACATCACGAACTACTACTACCTCGATCTCACGCCGGAGCAGCGGATGAATCCCCGCTGGCATCCCGATAACCAGCATACTTGGGACACCTTTGATACGTCTCCAACGTACCTATAATTTCTGATGTTCCATGCTTGTTTTATGACACTACCTACATGTTTTGCTCGCACTTTATAATGTTTTAATGCGTTTTCCGGAACTAACCTATTAACAACATGCCACAGTGCCAGTTCCTGTTTTCTGTTGTTCTTGGTTCCAGAAAGGCTGTTCGGGCAATATTCTCGGAATTCGACGAAACGAAGATCCAACATCTTATTTTTCCCGGAAGACCCCAGAACACCGAAGGAGAGTCGGAGGCGGGCCAGAGGGCCACCACACAATAAGGCGGCGCGGCCCCAGGCCTGGTCGCGCCAGCCTATTGTGAGGAGCCCCCAGGCGCCCTCCCGCGCCGCCTCTTCGCCTATAAGACCCCTTTCGACCTAAAAACGCGATACCAATTGACGAAACTCCAGAAAGACTCCAGGGCGCCGCCGCCATCGTGAAACTCCAATTTGGGGGACAGAATCTTTCTTCCGACACGCCGCCGGGACGGGGAAGTGCCCCCGGAAGCCATCTCCATCGAGGCCACCGCCTCCATCATGCTCCGTGAGTAGTTCCCCCATGGACTACGGGTTCTAGCTGTAGCTAGTTGGTACTCTCTCCCCCATGTACTTCAATACAATGATCTCATGAGCTGCCTTACATGATTGAGATTCATTTGATGTAATCGGTGTTGTGTTTGTTGGGATCCGATGGATTCTTACATTATGATTAGTCTATCTATATAAGTTTGTGAAGTTATTGTTGCTACAATCTTGTTGTGTTTAATGCTTGTCACTAGGGCCCGAATGGCATGATCTTAGATTTAAGCTCTATACTTATTGCTTAGATTGTATCTACAAGTTGTTTGCACATGTCTATGTCCGGAACCCGAGGCCCTAGAGTGACAGCAACTGGGATAACTGGAGGGGAAGGCTTAGATATGAGGATCACATGTTTTCACGGAGTGTTGATGCTTTGCTCCGGTGCTCTATTAAAAGGAGTACCTTAATTTGCAGTAGATTCCCTAGAGGCCCGGCTGCCATGGGCTGGTAGGACAAAAGATGTTATGCAAGTTTCTCATTGCGAGCACGTATGACTATATATGGAAAACATGCCTACATGATTAATAATCTTGATGTTCTGTCTTAAAGCTATTTCAATCCTATCAATTGCCCAACTGTAATTTGTTCACCCAACACTTGTTATTGGAGAGTTACCACTAGTGTAGATAGCTGGGAACCCCGGTCCATCTTTCATCATCATATACTCGTTCCTACATGTCATTAGAAGTAGTATCAACTATTTTCTGGTGCCATTGCTCTCATATTACTATTACTGTTGCTATGTTACTGTTACTACTGCTCTCATATTACTGCTGCTTTCACATCACCCCTGTTACTAGTGCTTTTCCAGGTGCAGCTGAATTGACAACTCAGTTGTTAAGGCTTATAAGTATTCTTTACCTCCCCTTGTGTCGAATCAATAAATTTGGGTTTTACTTCCCTCGAAGACTGTTGCGATCCCCTATACGTGTGGGTTATCAAGACTATTTTCTGGCGCCGTTGCCGGGGAGGCATAGCTCTACTCATAAGTTCACCTGGGGAGTACACTCCACCTCTCTCTCTATTTTATTTTATTTTGTTTTGCTTAGTTTATTTCTGTCTAGTATTATTTTGCTTAGTTTACTTTTGTTTAGTTTGTCTTGTTTTATTTCTCCTACATACCCGAAAATCCATAAAAATTTGAAAAACCAAAAAATTAAAAACTGTTGTTATTGAAGAACCCACAACCTATTTGGAGCTTATAGAATTATATAATAATTATAGAGAATCAAGAACGGGAAAAGTTATGAGTGCTGTGATAGAAAAAATGAATACAATTGCTAAAATCTTGCTTAAACGCCATGATATAAACTGTTGCTCTAAACAGGATACTAAACATCTTAAATTTCAATATGGCTTTAGTGAGGAATTTTTAATTAAGAACTATAATTGGAATAACTATATTCATTTTGGGTTCGAAGAGGTAGAACAATTTGTCTTATTTATGGGAGCCTCTGAGATAGAATCCTTCATGGCTAAAAATTATGAAACTTGTGTTGTTTGTAAGGACCTTAAAGATTATGTCTCTTCTATCCTTAATTTTTGCATAGAAAGTTACAGTGATAATCCTTATGTCATTGATTATAAAGAGAGATTCATTAATGCACAAGAATGCACTCACAATTTGCAGGAACCAGTGGAAGAAGAAATTGATGAACCTGAAAGCTCATTGGATGAAAAAGAGGAGGAAATTGATGAACCTGAAAGCTCATTGGATGAAAAAGAAGAAGAGAGTGATGAACAAAAGGAGGAAGAATGGATTAGCTACCCATGCCAACCTTCATTGGATGAAAAAAAAAGAAGAAGAAGAAATTAATGAGAGTAACTCTTTATCTCTTACACTATTTGATTGTCCTCCATGCTTACCAAAGGAGGATGAATGTTATGTTCCTGTGGATTCTCTTGAAATATTCCATATGAGTAAAACTTGTGAGAATAATTATGCTACTGGTATTTATGATAATCCATGCTATTTTGATAAATCTTATGATAATGCTTTGTTTGTGCCTGATGTTGAGATGCATGGTACTAAAGAGTTTTGCTTAGCAAATGTTTATGATAAATCTCTAGATGATGGTCCTATGTTACTTGATAAATTTAATTGTACTACTAATGAAAATGGGATTGGAGAGTTCTTGACTTTATCTAGGAATCCCATATCTTTTGAGATTCATCAATCATATTGTTATATTATTGATAAAAGTGGTTTAGAAAGTTTTGATCCTATTATTTTTGAGCTTTATAAAAATTATGTGTTTGTGGATCATGAAAAGCATGCTTTATGTGATAGTTATATTGTTGAGTTTATCCATGAAGCTACTGAAAATTATTACGAGGGAGGAAAATATGGTTGTAGAAATTTGCATGGTACTAAAACACCTCTCTATATGCTGAAAATTTTAAAGTTACTCTTGTTTTATCTTCTTATTCTTGTCACTTTGTTCTTCATGAATTTATTTGTGTACAAGATTCCTATGCATAGGAAGTGGGTTAGACTTAAATGTGTTTTGAATTTGCTTCTTGATGCTCTCTTTTGCTTCAACTCTTATTTCTTGCGAGTGCATCATTAAAATTGCTGAGCCCATCTTAATGGCTATAAAGAAAGCACTTCTTGGGAGATAACCCATGTCTTTATTTTGCTACTGTTTTGTTGTGTCTTGGAAGTTGTTACTACTGTAGCAACCTCTCCTTATCTTTATTTTATTGCAATGTTGTGCCAAGTGAAGTCTCTAATAGAAGGTTGATACTAGATTTGGATTACTGCGCAGAAACAGATTTCTTGCTGTCACAAATTTGGGTAGGATTCTCTGTAGGTAACTCAGAAAAATCTGCCAATTTACGTGCGTGTTCCTCAGATATGTATGCAACTTTCATTAGTTTTGAGTTTTCTGATTTGAGCAACGGAAGTACCTCTTAAAAATTCGTGTTTACTGGCTGTTCTGTTTTGACAGATTCTGTCTCTGTTTTTTGCATTGTCTCTTGTGGACTTTAAGTGAGGCTTTTTAGACGTGGAGAGCTGTAGCTAATGTTTTATTGAGTTCTTGCAATGTGTCACTACAGGACTAAAGTGGATTAAAGTTTTTTGAGTACTAACCCCTCTAATGAAGTTTATGAGAAGTTTGGTGTGAAGGAAGTTTTCAACGGTCAAAAGAGGAGGATGATATATGATCAAAAAGAGTGAAAAGTCTAAGCTTGGGGATGCCCCCGTGGCTCATCCCTGCATATTTCAAGAAGACTCAAGCGTCTAAGCTTGGGGATGCCCAAGGCATCCCCTTCTTCATCAACAACTTATCAGGTCACCTCTAGTGAAACTATATTTTTATTCTTCCACATCTTATGTGCTTTACTTGGAGTGTCTGTGTGTTTTTATTTTTGTTTGTTTTTAAATAAATTCGGATCCTATCAATCCTTGTGTGGGAGAGAGACACGCTCCGCTTTTTCAGATGAACACTTGTGTTCTTCGTTTTCATATTCATGGCGGAAGCTGAAATTGTTATTTGGTTGGAAACAAAAAATGCTTCATATTGTCTTGAATAATTTGATACTTGGCAATTGTTTTGAGCTCTCAAGTAGATCATGTTTAAGCTCTTGCATCATGTAGTTTAAACCTATTAGTGGAGAACTACCGTAGAGCTTGTTGAAATTTGGTTTGCAAGATTGGTCTCTCTAAGGTCTAGATATTTTCTGGTAAAAGTGTTTGAGCAACAAGGAAGACAGTGTAGAGTTTTATAATGCTTGCAATATGTTCTTACGTAAGTTTTGCTGTACCGGTTCATACTTGTGTTTGCTTCAAACAACCTTGCTAGCCAAAGCCTTGTACTGAGAGGGAATGCTTCTCGTGCATCCAAAACCTTGAGCCAAAACCTATTCCATTTGTGTCCACCATAACTACCTACTATGTGGTATTTCTTGCCATTCCAAGCAAATACTTCATGTGCTACCTTTAAACAATTCAAAAGCTATTATCTCTTATTTGTGTCAATGTTTTATAGCTCATGAGGAAGTATGTGGTGTTTTATCTTTCGATCTTGTCATTTACTTCGGACAGACTTTCACCAATGGACTAGTGGTTCATCCACTTATCCAATAATTTTGCAAAAAGAGCTGGCAATGGGGTTCCCAGCCCCAATTAATTACAACTTGCATTAATAATTCTCTTCACGTGTTTTGCCCTGATCTATCAGTAAGCAACTTAATTTTGCAAATAGACACTCCTCCGTGGTATGTGAATGTTGGAAGGCACCCGAGGATTCGGTTAGCCATGGCTTGTGTAAGCAAAAGGTTGGGAGGAGTGTCATCCATAAATAATGAAACTAAAGTACATGTGTAAACAAAAGAGAAGAGGGATGATCTACCTTGCTGGTAGAGATAACGTCCTTCATGGGAGTCGCTCTTGAAAGTCTGGTTGATAAGGTAGCTAGAGTACCCATTACCATTCGTTGACAACAACAAACACCTCTCAAAACTTTATTTGTATGCTCTCTATATGATTTCAAAACTTAAAAAGCTCTAGCACATGATTTAATCCTTGCTTCCCTCTGCGAAGGGCCTTTCTTTTACTTTATGTTGAGTCAGTTTACCTACTTCCTTCCATCTTAGAAGCAAACACTTGTGTCAACTGTGCATTGATTCTTACATACTTGCTTATTTGCATTCATCATATTACTTTGTGTTGACAATTATCCATGAGATATGTATGTTGAAAGTTGAAAGCAATTGCTGAAACTTAAATCTTCCTCTGTGTTGCTTCAATGCCTTTACTTTGAATTTATTGCTTTATGAGTTAACACTTATGCAAGACTTTTTTATGCTTGTCTTGAAAGTACTATTCATGAAAAGTTTTGCTATATGTTATCTATTTGTTAGAAACTATAGATCATTGCCTTGAGTCACTGCATTCATCTCATATGCTTTATAATAGTATGATCAAGATTATGTAAGTAGCATGTCACTACAGAAATTATTATTTTTATCGTGTACCTACTCGAGGGCGAGCAGGAACTAAGCTTGGGGATGCTTGATACGTCTCCAATGTACCTATAATTTCTGATGTTCCATGCTTGTTTTATGACAATACCTACATGTTTTGATCGCACTTTATAATGTTTTTATGCGTTTTCCGGAACTAACCTATTAACAAGATGCCACAGTGCCAGTTCCCGTTTTCTGTTGTTTTTGGTTCCAGAAAGGCTGTTCGGGCAATATTCTCGGAATTCGACGAAACGAAGACCTAACATCTTATTTTTCACGGAAGACCCCAGAACACCGAAGGAGAGTCGGAGGCGGGCCAGAGGGCCACCACACAATAAGGCGGCGCGGCCCCAGGCCTGGCCGCGCCAGCCTATTGTGAGGAGCCCCCAGGCGCCCTCCTGCGCCGCCTCTTCGCCTATAAGACCCCTTTCGACCTAAAAACGTGATACCAATTGACGAAACTCCAGAAAGACTCCAGGGGCACCACCGCCATCGCGAAACTCCAATTCGGGGGACAAAATCTCTGTTCCGGCACGCCGCCGGGACGGGGAAGTGCCCCCGGAAGCCATCTCCATCGACGCCACCGCCTCCATCATGCTCCGTGAGTAGTTCCCCCATGGACTACGGGTTCTAGCTGTAGCTAGTTGGTACTCTCTCCCCCATGTACTTAAATACAATGATCTCATGAGCTGCCTTACATGATTGAGATTCATCTGATGTAATCGGTGTTGTGTTTGTTGGGATCCGATGGATTGTTACATTATGATTAGTCTATCTATATAAGTTTGTGAAGTTATTGTTGCTGCAATCTTGTTGTGTTTAATGCTTGTCACTAGGGCCCGAGTGGCATGATCTTAGATTTAAGCTCTATACTTATTGCTTAGATTGTATCTACAAGTTGTTTGCACATGTCTATGTCCGGAACCCGAGGCCCCAGAGTGATAGCAACTGGGATAACTGGAGGGGAAGGCTTAGATATGAGGATCACATGTTTTCACGGAGTGTTAATGCTTTGCTCCGGTGCTCTATTAAAAGGAGTACCTTAATTTCCAGTAGATTCCCTAGAGGCCCGGCTGCCACGGGCTAGTAGGACAAAAGATGTTATGCAAGTTTCTCATTGCGAGCACGTATGACTATATATGGAAAACATGCCTACATGATTAATAATCTTGATGTTCTGTCTTAATGCTATTTCAATCCTATCAATTGCCCAACTGTAATTTGTTCACCCAACACTTGTTATTGGAGAGTTACCACTAGTGTAGATAGCTGGGAACCCCGGTCCATCTTTCATCATCATATACTCGTTCCTACATGTCATTGGAAGTAGTATCAACTATTTTCTGGTGCCATTGCTCTCATATTACTATTACTGCTGCTGTGTTATTGTTACTACTGCTCTCATATTACTGCTGCTTTCACATCACCCCTATTACTAGTGCTTTTCCAGGTGCAGCTGAATTGACAACTTAGTTGTTAAGGCTTATAAGTATTCTTTACCTCCCCTTGTGTCGAATCAATAAATTTGGGTTTTACTTCCCTCGAAGACTGTTGCGATCCCCTATACTTGTGGGTTATCAGCCTTCTTCATCAATCGGCGTGACACGACGCTCGCCAGGTATGAGGAGGACGGTCTGCCTCCTGGGAACTTCCACGAGGCCGGCCGTCGGCTATGGTGGTACGGCCGGACTCTATAGAGCGTCATGGACTACATCACGGCCGGGGATATCCCCCGCCTGCACTACCCTCAGTTCGAGCCACGAGCGCCGCCCAACGATAGCGACGATGACAGCAGCGACGACAACGGCGGCAACTTAGAAGGTGACGACTACCAGTACAACGGCGGCGACTATGAAGACTACGAGTATGCATATTATACGCCTAGGCAGGAGTATGACTAAGTCACTCCAAATTTCATGTATCATCAGTGGTATTTATGGCATGGCCAATCAATTTCGGCAATGGTAGATCCACCAAATCCCATGCAATTACGGCTCCTCTAGTCCTTTTCCCATTATACGCTGATACGTCCATTTTGCATCACTATTTTATATCATAATTTACTGTTATTCATTGATATATTTCATATTTAGAGATGATACTTATGTTATTTCATCTATTTTGCATGTTTCATGATTATTGGAGAATTGCGCACCGGAGCCAGGATTCTACTGGAAAAAGCACCGTCAGGATGCAATATTTCGGAAGATCAACAGTTGACGGAAATTATATGAAAATTCCTATTTTTCCAGAAGTCGAAGGGAGCCAGAAGGGGGAGGCGAGGGGACCCGAGGTGGGCCCACCTCATAGGCCGGCGCGGCCCAAGGCCTGGCCGCGCCGCCCTGTGAGGAGGGGGCCCACAGCCCCCTCACGCCTCCTTTTCTTCGCGTATGCCTTCGTCCCGAAAACCTAAGCCCCGGAGGATAGTCGCGAAGAGACACAGCCGCCTCTGCGGGGCGGAAAACACCAGAGAGAAAAGAGCTCTCCGGCGGGCAGGAATCCACCGGGGAAATTCCCTCCCGGAGGGGGAAATCGACGCCATCGTCACCGTCATCGAGCTGGACATCATCTCCATCACCATCGTCATCATCATCACCGCCATCTCCACCGTTGCACCTCGTCACCGCTGTAATAATTCGGGTTGGATCTTGATTGTTTGATAGGGGAAACTCTCCCGATGTTGATTTCTACTTGTTATTGATGCTATTGAGTGAAACTATTGAACCAAGGTTTATGTTCAGATTGTTGTTCATCATCATATCACCTCTGATCATGTTCCATATGATGTATCGTGAGTAGTTCGTTTAGTTCTTGAGGACATGGGTGAAGTCTAAATGTTAGTAGTGAATTATGGTTGAGTAATATTCAATGTTATGATATTTAAGTTGTGGTGTTATTCTTCTAGTGGTGTCATGTGAACGTCGACTACATGATACTTCACCATTTATGGGCCTAGGGGAGTGCATCTTGTATTCGGTTGCTAATTGCGGGGTTGCCGGAGTGACAGAAACCTAAACCCCCGTTGGTATATCGATGCAGGAGGGATAGCAGGATCTCAGAGTTTAAGGCTGTGGTTAGATTTATCTTAATTACTTTCTTGTAGTTGCGGATGCTTGCAAGGGTTATAATCACAAGTATGTATTAGTCCTAGGAAGGGCGGTACATTAGCATAGGTTCACTCACACAACACTTATCAAAACAATGAAGATTAATCAGCTGTAGGAAGCGAAAGCACCAGACTAAATTCTCGTGTGTCCTCAAGAACGTTTGGTCATTATAAGTAAACAAACCGGCTTGTCCTTTGTGCTAAAAAGGATTGGGCCACTCGCTGCAATTATTTCTCTCGCATTTTACTTACTCGTACTTTATTCATCTGCTATATCAAAACCCCCTGAATACTTGTCTGTGAGCATTTACAGTGAATCCTTCATCAAAACTGCTTGTCAACACCTTCTGCTCCTCGTTGGGTTCGACACTCTTATTTATCGAAAGTACTACGATACACCCCCTTTACTTGTGGGTCATCAAGACTATTTTCTGGCTCCGTTGCCGGGGAGTGAAGCGCTATTGGTAAGTGGAATTGGTAAGGAAAACCTTTACTGTTTGTGCTGATTTTATTTCTGCCTGCTGCTATAAGTCATTATGGAGAGATCTTCTCTTGAATTTCTATTTGGGAAATCTACTACTACTGCAACGGTAGTGCATGAGGCGCCCGGTGAGGAAGTAATACCATATAAAATACCTATGAAAATTATTGAACGTGTTATGGATAACCGCTATGAAGGGGATGGAACTGTCCTTCCTGGTGATCATTTACTGTTTTTACATGAATTATGCGGGTTATTCAAATGTGCAGGTATTTCTATGGATGAAGTTAGAAAGAAACTATTCTCTATATCGCTGTCTGGTAAAGCGGCGGATTGGTATAAATTGCTGAAGAATGGTGATTCTCTTGATTGGGAGGACATTGTGCCCTTATTTTATTCTAAATTCTATCCTCCAAGTGAAATTCACAGAGATCGGAACCGCATATATAATTTCTGGCCTCATGATGGAGAGAGTATTGCCCAAGCATGGGGGAGATTGAAGTCTTTAATGCTCAAATGCCCCATTCATGAGCTTCCTGGTAATATTATTATTGATAATTTCTATGCAAGACTTTCTTTTCAAGACAAGACCTTGCTGGATACTTCTTGTTCTGGATCATTTACACGCAACAAAGAAGAGTTTAAAAGGGACCTTCTTAATCGGATTCAGGAGAATACTGAAGGATGGGAGAACGACAAAGATAGAGAGTCAGGTATAAATTATGATTATAAATGCATTGAAGCTTTTATGGATACTGATAAATTTCGTAATCTGAGTGCTACTTATGGTCTTGATTCTCAAGTTGTTGCAAATCTTTATAAAGCTTTTGCCTCTCATTATGAATTTCCTAAGAAGAATTTTGATAAGTATCATGAACCGTATAAAGATAAAATTGATTCATCTATAAACAAATGTGTTGTAATTGAAACTGTTGATCATGTTATTCCTGAAGCTTACATTGAAAAAACTCCTTTCCCTGCTAAAATGAAGGAGTACTCTGTTATATCTAGTGCGGTTAATAAAAGTGCAAAGAAACCTATAGAACCTGAAGAGCAAATAAAAGTTGAACCTGCTATTGCAATAGTTAAAGATCTTGTGACTGAAAATGTGGAAGATGGTCATATTATTTTCTGTGAAGATGCTTCTAATATTGTTTCGCATCCTAATAAGTCTAGAAAAACTAGTGTTCCTATGCTATCTGTTAGAATTGGTGATCATTGTTATTATGGTTTATGTGATATTGGTGCAAGTATTAGTGCTATTCCTTATGAGCTTTACAAAGAGATTATGCACGAAATTGGTTCTTGTGAACTTGAAGATATTGATGTGGTTATTCGGCTAGCTAATAGAGAAACTATCTCTCCAATTGGTATTGTTCGAGATGTAGAAGTTTTATGTGGTAAGATTAAATATCCTGCTGACTTTTTGGTACTTGCTTCTGCTGCTAGTAAGTATTGTCCTATCATTTTTGGTAGACCTTTTCTAAATACTTGCGGAGCTGTTATAGATTGTAAGAAGGAGAAAATTTTGACTAAATTTGCTGGTGAATCTTATGAGTTTAATTTCTCTAAATTTGCCAAAACCCCTTATAAAGCTGATTCGCCTAATAATGATTTTAGAGTTGAACAGTGTGCGTCTATTGCTCTTGCTCCTAATAATCCTTTGCAGCAACATTTGGAGAATAGTGAGAGCGAAGTCTTTAGGGAAGAAAGAAATGAGCTTGATGAAATTTTTCTTCGTCAACCTATTCTTAAGCATGATTTACGGTAGATGATCTAGGTACAACACCACCACCAAAGGAAGATCCTGTTTTCGATTTAAAACCATTGCCTGATAATCTTAAATATGCTCATATTGATGATAAGAAAATATACCCTGTTATTATTAGCTCTAAGCTTTCAGAAATTGAGGAAGAAAGGTTATTGGAAATATTGAAGAAACACCGAGGAGCTATTGGCTACACTCTTGATGATTTAAAGGGGATTTCTCCCTCTATTTGCCAACATGCTATCAATATGGAAGATGGTGCAAAGCCTGTTGTTGAACATCAGCGTCGTCTAATTCCGAAGATGAAGGATGTGGTAAGGAATGAGGTATTAAAACTTCTTGAAGCTGGTATTATATATCCTATTGCTGATAGTAGATGGGTTAGTCCTGTGCATTGTGTTCCTAAGAAAGGAGGAATGACTGTTGTGCCTAATGATAATGATGAGCTCATCCCTCAAAGAGTAGTTGTAGGGTATAGGATGTGCATTGATTTTCGAAAGGTTGATAAAGTTACTAAGAAAGATCATTACCCGTTGCCGTTTATTGATCAAATGTTAGAAAGGTTGTCTAAAAATACTCATTTTTGCTTTCTTGATGGTTATTCTGGGTTTTCACAAATTCTTTGTTAAAACTAAAGATCAAGAGAAAACCACTTTCACTTGTCCCTATGGAACTTATGCTTATAGACGTATGCCTTTTGGTTTATGTAATGCTCCTGCTACTTTTCAAAGATGCATGTCTGCTATTTTTCATGGCTTTTGCGAGAGTATTGTAGAGGTATTCATGGATGATTTTTCTGTCTATGGGAATTCTTTTGATAATTGCTTGCGAAACCTCGATAAAGTTTTGCAGAGATGTGAAGAAACTAACCTTGTTCTTAATTGGGAGAAATGCCACTTTATGGTTAATGAAGGAATTGTATTGGGACATAAAATTTCCGAGAGAGGTATTGAAGTTGATAGAGCTAAAGTTGAAGCAATTGAGAAGATGCCCTATCCGAGGGATGTTAAAGGTATTCGTAGTGTTCTTGGTCATGCTGGGTTTTATAGGAGATTTATTAAAGATTTCTCCAAGATTTCAAAGCCTCTTACTAATCTTCTTCAAAAAGATGTACCTTTTGTTTTTTATGATGATTGTAAGGAAGCTTTTGAAACTCTAAAGAAAGCCTTAACAACTGCTCATGTAGTTGAACCTCCTGATTGGAACTTACCTTTTGAAATTATGTGTGATGCTAGTGATTTTGCTGTAGGCGCTGTTCTTGGACAGCGAGTAGATAAAAAATTAAATGTTATTCATTATGCCAGAAAGACTCTTGATGCTGCTCAAAGAAATTATGCTACAACTGAAAAATAATTGTTAGCTGTAGTCTTTGCTTGTGACAAGTTTAGATCCTATAGTGTTGATTCAAAAGTCACGATTCATACTGATCATGCTGCAATTAGATACCTTATGACAAAGAAAGATGCCAAGCCAAGGCTTATTAGATGGGTACTTCTTTTGCAAGAATTTGATTTACATATTATAGATAGGAAAGGTGCTGATAATCCTGTTGCTGATAATTTATCTAGATTGGAAAATATTACTTATGATCCTGTTCCTGTTAATGATAGTTTTCCAAATGAACAATTGGCTGTAATAAAGGTGAACTCGCGAGATAGCCCTTGGTACGCTGATTATGCTAACTTTATTGTTTCCAACTACTTGCCTCCAACCTTTTCAGTTCAGCAAAGGAGAAAATTCTTTTATGACTTGAGGCATTATTTTTGGGATGACCCACACTTATATAAAGAAGGAGTGGATGGTACTATGCGAAGATGTGTTCCTGAATATGAACAACAAGAGATATTGAGTAAATGTCATGGTAGTGCTTATGGAGGACATCATGCCGGAGATAGAACTGCACAAAAGGTTCTACAATCAGGGTTTTATTGGCCAACTCTCTTCAAAGATGCAAGGAAGTTTATTTTATCTTGCGATGAATGCCAAAGGGTTGGTAATATCTCCAGACGCAATGAAATGCCTATGAATTATACTCTTGTTATTGAACCATTCGATTGTTGGGGATTTGACTTCATGGGTCCTTTCCCTTCTTCAGAAGGTAACACTCATATACTTGTCGCTATTGATTATGTTACTAAATGGGTAGAAGCTATACCCACAAAAAGTGTTGATGGTGAGACTTCTTTAAAAATGCTTTTAGCTAGATATTATTTTTCCTAGATTTGGAGAACCTAGATATATTATGACTGATGGAGGTTCTCATTTTATTCATGGAGGTTTTAGAAAAACTCTTGCTAAGTATGGTATTAATCATAGAATTGCTTCCGCTTATCAGCCTCAAACTAGCGGGCAAGTAGAATTATCAAATAGAGAGACTAAATCTATTCTGAGAAAGACTGTTAATAAATCTAGAAAGAATTGGGCTATTAAATTGAAGGATGATACGTCTCCGACATATCGATAATTTCTTATGTTCCATGCCACATTATTGATGATATCTACATGTTTTATGCATACTTTATGTCATATTTATGCATTTTCCGGCACTAACCTATTAACGAGATGCCGAAGAGCCAGTTCCTGTTTTCTGCTGTTTTTGGTTTCAGAAATCCTAGTAAGGAAATATTCTCGGAATTGGATGAAATCAACGCCCAGGGGCCTATTTTTCCACGAAGCTTCCAGAAGACCGGAGGACTTACGAAGTGGGGCCACGAGGCGCCGCCACAACAGGGCGGCACGGCCCAGGCCTTGGCCGCGCGGCCCTGGTGTGTGGGGCCCTCGTGTGGCCCCCTGACCTGCCCTTCCGCCTACATATAGTCTTCGTCGCGAAACCCCCAGTACCGAGAGCCACGATACGGAAAACCTTACTGAGACGCCGCCGCCGCCAATCCCATCTCGGGGGATTCAGGAGATCGCCTCCGGCACCCTGCCGGAGAGGGGAATCATCTCCCGGAGGACTCTTCACCGCCATGATCGCCTCCGGAGTGATGAGTGAGTAGTTCACCCCTGGACTATGGGTCCATAGCAGTAGCTAGATGGTCGTCTTCTCCTTATGTGCTTCATTGTCGGATCTTGTGAGCTGCCTAACATGATCAAGATCATCTATCTGTAATGCTATATGTTGTGTTTGTCGGGATCCGATGGATAGAGAATATTATGTTATGTTGATTATCAATCTATTACCTATGTGTTGTTTATGATCTTGCATGCTCTCCGTTATTAGTAGAGGCTCTGGCCAAGTTTTTACTCTTAACTCCAAGAGGGAGTATTTATGCTCGATAGTGGGTTCATGCCTCCATTAAATGCAGGACGATGTGAGAAAGTTCTAAGGTTGTGGATGTGCTGTTGCCACTAGGGATAAAACATTGATGTTATGTCCGAGGATGTAGTTATTGATTACATTACGCACCATACTTAATGCAATTGTCTGTTGTTTGCAACTTAATACTGGAAGGGGTTCGGATGATAACCTGAAGGTGGACTTTTTAGGCATAGATGAATGCTGGATAGCGGTCTATGTACTTTGTCGTAATGCCCAATTAAATCTCACTATACTCATCATATCATGTATGTGCATGGTCATGCCCTCTCTATTTGTCAATTGCCCGACTGTAATTTGTTCACCCAACATGCTATTTATCTTATGGGAGAGACACCTCTAGTGAACTGTGGACCCCGGTCCTATTCTTTACATCTGAAATACAATCTACTGCAATACTTGTTTTACTGTTCTTCGCAAACAATCATCATCCACACTATACATCTAATCCTTTGTTACAGCAAGCCGATGAGATTGACAACCTCACTGTTTCGTTTGGGCAAAGTACTTTGGTTGTGTTGTGCAGGTTCCACGTTGGCGCCGGAATCCCTGGTGTTGCGCCGCACTACATCCCGCTGCCATCAACCTTCGACGTGCTTCTTGGCTCCTACTGGTTCGATAAACCTTGGTTTCTTACTGAGGGAAAACTTGCTGCTGTGCGCATCATACCTTCCTCTTGGGGTTCCCAACGAACGTGTGTATTACACGCCATCAAAGGACGCATTATGGGCTTATAGAACTGCTTATAAAAATCCTATGGGTATGTCACCTTATAAAATGGTTTATGGAAAAGCTTGTCATTTACCTTTAGAATTAGAGCATAAAGCTTATTGGGCTGTAAGAGAACTAAATAAAGATCCTAAACTTGCCGGTAAGAAGAGATTGCTACAATTGAGTTCTCTAGATGAGTGGAGAAGCGAAGCTTATGAAAATGCTAAACTCTTTAAAGAGAAAGTTAAGAAATGGCATGATAGAAGAATTATCAAAAGAGAATTTAATGTTGGGGATAAAGTCCTATTGTATCGGTCTCGTCTCAGATTCTTTGCAGGGAAATTGCTCTCAAAATGGGAAGGACCATATGTCATTGATGAGGTTTATCGATCAGGAGCAATTAAAATTAGCTCTCTGCAAGGTAATGCCACACAAGTAGTGAATGGACAAAGACTCAAGCATTATATCTCTGGAGATTCTTATAATGAAGATGTTGATATTATCCAAGTGGTAACTCCGGAAGCTTTCATCAAAGGTCAAGTTGACAGTCCTGCAGAGTTCGACTTTGAATAGGTAACAGTACTGGTAATAAAAAGTCCGTGATTTACTTTCCGAACAATGTTTTTGCTGTTTTTGGAAAATATGAAAAATTACGAGATCGAAACGGAGTGGAGGAGACGCACGAGGGCGTGCCCCCATAGGCCGGCGCGGGCCCCAGCCTGGCCGCGCCGCCCTATGAGGACACTGCCTCGTTGTCCCTCTCCGACTCTTGTTCGATCTGGTACTTTCCGTCTGTCGTAAAAATTACTGCTATATAATCCCCCGGACCCCTGGAGGTCCGTATATCGTTTTCTCGACGTGTTTTGTTTCGAGCTGTTTCTGCCAGGATCTATTTTCAATCTAGAAGCACCATGGTCTCCAACAACAAAGACAAGGAGCCTATGGAGGAAGATATTCAAGATCCCGAGTGGAAAGAGGTGGACGAGAGCATCAAGGAAGAAGATGAAGAAGAAGTAGAGGAAGACTCGTGCCCGTGTGCTACCATTGCAAGCATCGAGGTGGTGGAGAACCCTTTTAATGCAAAGAAGAGCGCAAGAATTCGCACTGGAGGAAGATTTCCACGTCACTACCTAGCTCCAAAGACATCTTCTCCAGGCACTTACCACCCCTTCCGCAATCTAATTTACAATAATCAAATTGAAAGGACTCCCAAGGCAGCATTGCCTAGCAATTGGGATATAGATCGTTCTAACACTGCAGGAAGGATGAAGCCTGAAACGGAAGAGTGGGGAAATAACTCCAAGAGTTGGGACTCGCCGTCGGACATACTTCTTAACCGCGTCGAGCACAATTCGGAGATGATCCGCAACCTCATGTACAAGATTGATGAGCTTCAGGAGCTTGTTGAGAAGCTTGTCAAGAATTCACCATCATCACCAAATGAGTAATTCATCATCGGTATTGGCATCCCCTTGGTTTGTTCCAAGCTTGGGGGAGTGCCGCGGTATCACACCATCACTATCTTTTACTTTTTATTATCAAGTAGTGTCATATCATGAGTAGGGAAGTTATCATATAAGATGTGTTGCGGTATGGAAGTATCTCTCTTTAGTTGGTTATCTATGTATCCCTTGGTGTGAGTTATCGTTATGGAATATTAATGAGAAGTTTTATCATTTACATATTGCACATCTTATTTTAGTTTGCAATCTCTATTATGAGATTGATCTTGTTGTTAGTATTGGCATCACTTTGGGAGCATTGAGTAAATCTATTTGGTTTTGGCAAACTTAGCATTGGTCAATAGCAACAACACTTTGAGTTTAAGAAGAATAGAGAAGAAATACATGTAGATATGTTAGTTCATTGTACTACTTTCTTGGTTAATTATGAGCTTTGTATTCTGAAGTTAAAATTGTTTGTGTTTACAAGTAAGATGCATGATTGTTTCTATCACATGTATATTTGTTTGTTTACCTCAACTCTTATGCTTGCTAATTAACCTTGCTAGCCAAAGACCTGTACTGAGAGGGAATGCTTCTCGTGCATCCAAACCTTTAAACCAAAACCCATGCCATGTGTGTCCACTATAACTACCTATTATGTGGTATTTCCTGCCACTCCAAGTAAATACTTCATGTGCTACCTTTTAAACAATTCAAAACTTTATTACTTTTTATTTGTGTCAATGTTTTATAGCTCATGAGGAAGTATGTGGTGTTTATCTTTCAATCTTGTTGGGCAACTTTCACCAATGGACTAGTGGCTTCATCCACTTATCCAATAACTTTGCAAAAAGAGTTGGCAATGGGGTTCCCAGTCCCAAGTTAATTAACTTTTGTGATTTTACAAATAGACACTCCTCCATGGTATGTGATTATTGGACGGCACCCGAGGATTCGGTTAGCCATGGCTTGAGAAAGCAAAGGTGGGGAGGAGTGTCATCTAAATAAAACTAAAATAAAAAGACACTCCTTCATGGTATGAGATTGTTGGCAGGCACCCGAGGATTCGGTTAGCCATGGTTTGTGAAAGCAAAGGTTGGAAGGAGTGTCAACCAAAAATAAAACCTTATGGGAGCCGCTCTTTGAGAGTTTGTCTGGCAAGGGGGCTAGATTACCCACTACCAGTCGTTGATTACAACAAACACCTCTCAAAACCTTACTTTTATGCTCTCTATATGATCTCAAAACTTGAAAAGCTCTAGCACATGATTTAATCCCTTCTTCCCTCTGTGAAGGGCCTATCTTTTACTTTATGTTGAGTCAGTAAACCTATTTCCCTCCATCTTAAGCAAGCATTTGAGTTGTTGCGATCCAACCATCTATATTGTGATATATTTAATCATGCCTTTTATTCTTCCTTGTTTAGTACAAGTTTTATCTGATGAATATAGCTTTGAAGATTATCAATGATTATGAGGAGATTATTATGATTGAGTATGCAAGTTTGCTATATAGGCTTTAATACAAGAGCTCCGCTCGATAGATAAATATAATATGTTAACTGTTCTTTGACCAAGAACGAAGTTTGCCATCACCAATTATGATTTCCTATGCACCTTTATTTGTGATCTCCTTTTACTTGTTTCAAGTTGAATCATATTGGGAAGTTGTTCACTAGAATGCCTTGTGTGAATTAATATGATGCTTCTTGTCCGTATTTTATTTATCGACTCTTCACTCCAAAAACATGTGGTCTTGTTTACTGAGCTCAGTTTCGCTTGGGGACAAGCGAAGTCTAAGCTTGGGGGGAGTTGATACGTCCATTTTGCATCACTATTTTATATCATAATTTACTGTTATTCATTGATATATTTCATATTTAGAGATGATACTTATGTTATTTCATCTATTTTGCATGTTTCATGATTATTGGAGAATTGCGCACCGGAGCCAGGATTCTGCTGGAAAAAGCACCGTCAGGGTGCAATATTTCGGAAGATCAACAGTTGACGGAAATTATATGAAAATTCCTATTTTTCTAGAAGTCGAAGGGAGCTAGAAGGGGGAGCCGAGGGGACCCGAGGTGGGCCCACCTCATAGGCCGGCGCGGCCCAAGGCCTGGCCGCGCCGCCCTGTGTGGAGAGGGCCCACAGCCCCCTCTCGCCTCCTTTTCTTTGCGTACGCCTTCGTCCCGAAAACCTAAGCCCCGGAGGATAGTCGCGAAGAGACACAGCCGCCTCTACGGGGCGGAAAACACCAGAGAGAAAAGAGCTCTCCGGCGGGCAGGAATCCGCCGGGGAAATTCCCCCCCGGAGGGGGAAATCGACGCCATCGTCACCGTCATCGAGCTGGACATCATCTCCATCACCATCGTCATCATCTTCATCATCATCACCGCCATCTCCACCGCTGCACCTCGTCACCGCTGTAACAATTCGGGTTGGATCTTGATTGTTTGATAGGGGAAACTCTCCCGGTGTTGATTTCTACTTGTTATTGATGCTATTGAGTGAAACTATTGAACCAAGGTTTATGTTCAGATTGTTGTTCATCATCATATCACCTCTGATCATGTTCCATATGATGTCTTGTGAGTAGTTCGTTTAGTTCTTGAGGACATGGGTGAAGTCTAAATGTTAGTAGTGAATTATGGTTGAGTAATATTCAATGTTATGATATTTAAGTTGTGGTGTTATTCTTCTAGTTGTGTCATGTGAACGTCGACTACATGATACTTCACCATTTATGGGCCTAGGGGAGTGCATCTTGTATTCGGTTGCTAATTGCGGGGTTGCCGGAGTGACAGAAACCTAAACCCCCGTTGGTATATCGATGCAGGAGGGATAGCAGGATCTCAGAGTTTAAGGCTGTGGTTAGATTTATCTTAATTACTTTCTTGTAGTTGCGGATGCTTGCAAGGGGTATAATCACAAGTATGTATTAGTCCTAGGAAGGGCGGTACATTAGCATAGGTTCACCCACACAACACTTATCAAAACAATGAAGATTAATCAGCTGTAGGAAGCGAAAGCACTAGACTAAATTCCCGTGTGTCCTCAAGAACGTTTGGTCATTATAAGTAAACAAACCGGCTTGTCCTTTGTGCTAAAAAGGATTGGGCCACTCGCTGCAATTATTTCTCTCACATTTTACTTACTCGTACTTTATTCATCTGCTATATCAAAACCCCCTGAATACTTGTCTGTCAGCATTTACAGTGAATCCTTCATCAAAACTGCTTGTCAACACCTTCTGCTCCTCGTTGGGTTCGACACTCTTATTTATCGAAAGTACTACGATACACCCCCTATACTTGTGGGTCATCATACGCCTAGGCAGGATTATGACTTAGTCACTCCAAATTTCATGTATCATCAGTGGTATCTCGAATCAATCGAATCATTCGAAAATGGACACCAAACACATCACAGATAATATAATTCACATGATCCATTCAACAAAGTTTGGTACAATAAATTATTACACATCATTTCTTCCCTTGTGTCCATGCTTGCTTACGATTGGGCCGTATCCATGGAGCATCCTCATCATTTAACTTAATGCTTGGGTCGGTGTTCACTTTGAAGGGCGGAATTTCACCAAACATATTATAATCTTCTGACATGTCTGTCTTGCCCTCCACTCCCACGATGTTTCTTTTCCCTGAAAGAACAATGTGGCGCTTTGGATCATCGCATGATGTACTGATCGTTTTCTTATCTTTCCGTTTCCTCGGTTTGCTACTCATGTCCTTCACATAGAAAACCTGAGCGACATCTTTCGCTAGGACGAATAGTTCGTCAAGGTAACCAAGATTGTTGAAATCCACCATTGTCATTTCGTATTGCTGGTCCACCTTTACCCCACCTCCTGTTAGCTTGAACCATTTGCACCGGAACAAAGGGACCTTAAAGGAGGGTCCATAGTCAAGTTCCCATATCTCCTCTATGTAACCATAATATGTGACCTTTTGCCCATTCTCGGTTGCTGCATCAAAGCGGACACCACTGTTTTGGTTGGTGCTCTTTTTTATCTTGGGCGATCGTGTAAAATGTATTCCCATTTATCTCGTACCCTTGGAAAGTCGTTATAGTCGAAGATGGTGTCTTGGCCAACATGTACAGCTGATCTACAACATCATCGTCATTCATTAAATGTTTTCTCAACCAACTGCCGAAAGTCTCCATGTGGGCCTTCGTAATCCAGGATTCAGGCTTCCCCGGGTTGTCCTCGCGTAAAATATTCTTGTGTTTCTCAAAGTACAGAGCCACCAAGCTGGAATTGGTCAGAACTGTGTGGTGTGCTTCAGTCATAGAATGGCCGTCCATACATATCGTTGATTTCCTGCCGATCGTGCCTTTTCCACTTAGTCTCCCCTCGTGCCGCGATCGAGGAAGACCAATCGGCTTAAGGTCAGGAACAAAGTCAACACGGAACTCAATTACCTCCTCATTTCCATAGCCCTTGGCAATGCTTCCTTCTGTCCTAGCACGGTTACGAACATATTTCTTTAATACTCCCATGAACCTTTCAAAGGGGAATATATTGTGTAGAAATACCGGACCGAGGATGGAAATCTCTTCGACTAGGTGAACCAGGAGGTGCGTCATAATATTGAAGAAGGATGGCGGGAACACCGACTCGAATCTAACAAGACATTGGACCACATCGTTCTGTAGCCGTGGTAGATCTTCTGGATTGATTACCTTCTGAGAGATTGCATTGAGGAATGCACATAGCTTCACAATGGCTACTCGAACATTTTCCGGTAGGAGCCCCCTCAAAGCAATCGGAAGCAATTGCGTCATAATCACGTGGCAGTCGTGAGACTTCAGGTTTTGGAACTTTTGTCCGCCATGTTTATTATTCCCTTTATATTCGACGAGAATCCAGACGGGACCTTCGTACTGCTCAGGCATTCAAAAATGATGACCTTCTCTTCTTTGGTCAGAGCGTAGCTGGCACGACCTTGAAACCATTCCGGATGCCGGTCATTAGGGTCTTTCAAACGTTGCTGGTCCTGCTGTGCTTCCTTTGTATCATTTGTCTTCCCATACACGCCCAAGAAGCTTAGGAGGTTCACGCAAATATTCTTCGTAACATGCATCACGTCGATTGCAGAGCGGACATCTAGGACTTTCCAATATTCTAGCTCCCAGAATATAGATTTCTTCTTCCACATGGGTGCGTGCCCGTCAGCTCCCTGCGGAACTGATTGTCCGCCAGGACCCTTTCCAAAGATGACTTTCAAATCCTTGACCATATCAAATACCTCAGCACCAGTACGTTCCGCAGGCTTCGGCCGGTGATCTGCCTTGCCGTTGTAATGCTTGCCTTTCTTTCTTACTGGATGAATTTTCGGAAGAAATCGACGATGGCCAAGGTACACGTTCTTCTTACAATTTGGCAAATATACACTTTCAGTCTCATGTAAGCAGTGCGTGCATGCATTGTATCCCTTATTTGACAGTCCGGAAAGGTTACTAAGAGCAGGCCAATCGTTGATGGTTACGAAAAGCAACGCTCGTAGGTCAAATTCCTCTTCTTTGTGCTCATCCCACACACGTACACCAGGTCTGCCCCAAAACTGTAAAATTTCATCAACTAATGGCCTTAGGTACACATCGATATCGTTGCCGGGTTGCTTCGGACCTTGGATGAGCACTGACATCATAATGAACTTCCGCTTCATGCACAACCAAGGAGGAAGGTTGTAGATGCATAGAGTCACGGGCCAGGTGCTATGGCTAGAGCTCTGCTCGCCAAAAGGATTCATGCCATCTGTACTTAGACCAAATCTTATGTTCCTTGCGTCAGCTGCAAAATCTTTGAACTCTCTGTTGATCTTTCTCCATTGCGTTCCATCTGCGGGGTGTCTCAACTGCCCGTCCGACTTACGGTCCTCTTTGTGCCATCGCAACAACTTGGCATGCTCTTTGTTCCTGAACAGACGTTTCAACCGTGGTATTATAGGAGCATACCACATCACCTAGGCGGGAACCCTCTTCCTGGGTTTCTGGCCCTCAACATCGTCACCAGGGTCATCGCCTCTGATCTTATAACGCAATGCAGTGCATACCGAACATTCATTCAAATTCTCATATTCACCGCGGTAGAGGATGCAGTCGTTGATGCATGCATGTATCTTCAGAACCTCTAAACCTAGAGGGTAGACAATCTTCTTTGCTTCGTACGTACTGGCGGGCCACTCGTTATTCTTTGGAAACATATTCTTCAACATTTTCAGCAAGTTTTCAAATCCTGAGTCAGCTACACCTTCCTGTGCCTTCCATTTCAGCAAATCCAGTGTGTAGCCCAGCTTTTTCAGACCATTATCGCATCTGGGGTACAGCGACTTTTTGTGATCCTCTAACATGCGATCCAAATTCTCCCTCTCCTTTTCAGTTTCGCAGCTTCTCCGTGTATCAGCAATGGTCCGACCAAGATCATCAACGGGCTCATCACGTGCCCCTTCACCTTCCCCTTCACCTTCCCCTTCACCTTCCCCTTCACCTTCCCCTTCACCTTCCCCTTCACCTTCCCCACCTTCAGCATCCTCCATGAAAGTATCACCGAAATGATCAAGATAGTTGTCATCGATGAAATCATCCCCTTCTTCATCTTCTTCCATTATAACCTCTCTTTCTTCATGCTTGGTCCAACAATTATAGCTTGGCATGAAACCCTGCCGAAGCAGGTGCATGTGAACATCTCTTGAGGAAGAGTAACCCTACTGATTCTTACAGGCAACACATGGACAGATAACAAAACCCCCCTGCTTGTTCGCATTAGCCACTACTAGGAAATCTTTCAAACCCGTAGTGAACTCGCCGGAGAGTCGGTTACCGTACATCCATTGCCGATTCATCTACATTATTATAATATAAAATATATAATTAACCATCATGCATTTGTTAAACTAACTAGCTACAAACAATAGAAATTAAACAATGAACTACACACATGCATATTTTATCAATGACACATGAAAGGTTCAAGTTGCTAACCGCGATCGAGGAGGAAAAAATAAATGAGGAAGCTCAAGTGTGGCTCTGACACTTCATATCATGTTTGTTTCATGCTCTTGGGGCATTTCATCAAACACCTTGTGTGCATAAGAGGAACCAAAAGCAAACCTAACACCCCCTTGTGAAGTTTGTGAAGAGAAGTGGCACCAAATGGCTAAGTGTGGCTGCTGGATGGGTATATATAGGGGAGGGGCTTTAGTCGCGGTTGGCCTGGCAAACCGCGACTAAAGGTGCCCGAAGGCCTTTAGTCGCGGTTGGCCTGGCCAACCGCGACTAAAGCCCCTCACGTGCACCAGCTAGCCACCGAGCGCCCTGGGCCCAGGCCTTTGGTCGCGGTTCGCCTCCCGAACCGCGACTAAAGATCCCATTAGTCACGGTTCGAAATATTTGGGAACTAATGGGGCTAGATGGAAGGCCCTTTTTCCACCAGTGATGTGTCTATTCACAAGGATGGATTTTAGAGGGACGATTCCATGCAAAGCACGTCCCAAGAATACTTTTGCCTTGCTCTGAATTTTCAATTTCCACAAAGATTTTCAGATGGGGTTTGTTGTAGTAGTACCAGGTAGCGCAAGTAAATTTGCTCTCGGACCAAACGTGAGTCTCCATTGAAGGTGATAGCTTGAGCGAACCGAATAGCGACCATTGTTATTATATTTCCAAGCAATAAAATGGTCGAATCCTTGATTGTTTAGAGGGATTTCCAATATCCAGTTGACATCAATATCAAAGAATTAGAGTCATTGAGTGTCACTTGCCAGGTTCCTGCCCACTCACCTATATGTCGTTGCATACTCGATAATACCCCGGAGGAGGGATCCTCACGAAGGGGGGAAGAAGTAGGGGCCATAGGGCGGAGAGCACTCGGGATGGTGATACACGATTTACCTAGTTTCAGAACACCTGCTCGAGGACAGGGCCTACTGCTGCTTATCTGGAATTATCTGGCCGCTTTCATATTGTTACAATGAGTTCTGGTTGTGCCTCTGGGGCTCCCAGGATCCGGCTTATAAAGGCGCCAAAATCTAGGGTTTCTACGGAGAGTCCTAGCCGGAATACAATCTTGCCTAACTACGGAACATTACATTGCCGTGCACATCAAGGATCCACCTATTCCTATTACACCATACTGAATCCGGCTACCCTTGATGGGCCAGACCGGATCCGACTCCAAGGATAGGTCGGCTGGATCCGGCTCCTTGCTCCTGGCTGGACTTCCTCCATCTTGATCAACAACAACTAGGCCGCCCCGATGGGTTGTATGCCACCATCACCGTGTGTGGGCCACCCGGGCTTGCCAGATCTAGCCACTATCGATGGTACACCCATGAAGTATACCCACAACACCATCCTTTCCGATAAGTCGACTAATTGGTTCGCCCCCTGCCCTGTCGGCCTCACTGTCGGCCTCACGCCTGACGCAGCGGGCCGCAAGGGCGCAGCGCAGGCCGAGCTTGATAGTCGATAGGAACTACGGCGAATCTGAATTCCGAGAAGATTAGTGATAGCGGCGCTGCGGGACGATACAACAGCAGACCAGCAGAAGTTCATCACCACAGTCAGTGAATACAGAAACAAACACCTCACGCACGGTATGAAGTGCTTCAGCAACTTCAGCTATAATTTCTGTTTCAATTTCTCCAATTGAGATGCTCCTTTTTATTACATGAATTGAGATGCTCCTTAATTAGTTAAAAATGCGGGGCATTCTTAAATGATTGCTCGGTTTTATTTTTCTTGAGAGAGAAGTAGTAGAGTTAAGTAATATGCAATGTAATTTAACTATTAGAGAAGTTGTCACTACGAACAATTTGTAGTTTTGTTATGAACCTACATATATTTATTGCTGTGATATCGTATTAACAATGTAGGAATATGGGCAGATCGTGTAAACCAGGATGCAGGCAGTACGTCACAATTTAGGCTAGGGTGCTCACGACGGCTGCGGCGGTGATGGCGCTAGCTTTGCTGCCGTATGATCTTACCAAGGTGGGCAATTCAATGGCAATGGAAAATTCGGTTTCCAGCTCAGAAGACACAGTGGTTTTCAAGGAGGCTTTAATGGCGGCACTTGGTTTCAACTTTTTTTTTGAGGGTCTGCACTTGGTTTCAACTGTAAGCAAACGCTACAACAGTACATTTACAAAGTACCATGATCTCACTAGCGGCCCACCATGTTATACGAAGTTACGAACTAGGCCTTGGTCCAACGGTGCCGTCACAGCGGCCTGATGGCTGGGTAGTTTAAAGGGAGGGTGTGTTGCACAGGGCCTCCTCGTACCCATTCACCAGTCACCACGACTAGCAGACTTCATATCGTCGACGATTATGGTAGCCATTGCCACTATTGGAGTAGCTAGCTGCACCCCCGCGGCCCATATCTATAAACTTTAATATTTGATACCAATATCTCATATATTTGAATTATCTTATGAATTATCACCGATGTTTCTAATGATTTATTACATTTCAACGAAATCTCCTTCATTTGGTTTACAACTCCAAGAATCAGGAAACATGTGTTTTCTCGTATTTTTACTTCCACGAACCTTCTAGACCCTTATATGCACTGGTGATTTTTGCCACACTTTTTTATGGAGTATAGGAAGACATAGAAATAATGACATACAGGAGAGGGGGACTGAGGGAGTGCCCATTCCCCTGAAGGCGCCCTGACAGGTGTTCCCGCCACCTGGGATCACTACCGGAAAAAGGCTTACCAGTGACGGTAGAAGCCAACATCACCGGCATACAACCACTGGTAACATATACCAGTGACGGGCGTTAGATACATCGCATGTAGGAAGCAACGCTGACGTTAAAATTGAGTTTCGACTGTCTCTCGTAGTTGCTCATCTCGGCGTCCAGGGCACAACGGCGACATTCCACTGGAGATAAAAATAAATGGTATTTCGGTCAGCAGTACACAAGCGAGTCTGAAAGGTGTTGATTGGTCACAACTGACGGGTTCATTGGCATCATTGGTTCAGCAGTGACAAACAAATCTACGGCCGGCCATCGCCAGTTGTTCTTTCAACTAACGACAGTAGCTCACTAGGGATTTATAGAGACGGGGTAGACCTTCATGTGGATAACATCATTAATAATCTTCAATTGACGAACGGTTTTATGGACCTGCCTGTCATTAGAAATGTAGCACTGACGTTTGGAATTGATTTCCAATTTTCATTAATAACTTAGCACTGATGCTTGTATTTTGTTTCCATTTGTCACTAGTAGTTGTAAGTGACACCCTCATACTTACAAAGGAGTGACATTCTATTTTTTCAGACTGTCGCTAGTTACATTTCCAGGAGAAAAAATTTCCGATTTAATAAAATGCAGGCTAGCATTCGTATAAATGCACGCGTAAAAAAAATAGAGTCATTATATCCATAAGAATATCGGTATTCGTATATGTTTGCAAGTCATCAATTACATCGGTACAGAAGCCTCACTTGCCAAAAAAAAGGAACAAGAATCATCGTCTTCATGTTCCTGATATCCTGATGATCCACATCTTCCCGTAGCATCACTGTAGCAAGCAAAAAACAGAACAACATTATGGTAGAGATTACTAACTGACTCCCTTGAGAGATGTTGGCAATGAGAAGACAGCCATTTAAGTGAATAAATATGCATAACAGGGACACCTGGCTTCTAAAGATAATAGAGTATGGTTGAACAAAGAGCAGGTTTTAGCTCAAAAAAAATTGCTTCCAATAAACTAGACAATTGTTCATAATTGAATTTTGAGACATGATAAAAAAAAAAGTAGCTACGAAGTAGATCTTTGACGCTGAAACCTCAGAAAATTGTATGATGTCGGATCATTATGGTGCACAGATGGATTGGGAATACAAAAAGACAGCAAATATTTAAGCTTAAAATAAAAAATCATAGAATCATATTGTATTGCATTAGATAATTGTACATAGATGCATAGAAGATCGAAAGAACATTTTCTGGACTGAAAGACATACCTCATGCATTAATTTGTGTGACCAAGTGTGCCTTCTTTTTTGTTCGCCACTTTTACATGGGTAAGGAGCCAACAGCTGCCAGCTTGTCTTCATTGGCGGTCTCGAAAGCTAATACATAGTTCCCATCTGACTCATTCTTCTCTTCATGGTGGCCTATCTCTGTGTCCCTTTTGGGTCCTACAATAGCATGTGTATTCAAGAAAGATGTGTCCATTTTACAAAGAAGATGAAAGTAGTTACCTAAACAAAAATACTCCCTCCGTTCCTTTCTATAATGCCTATTGTTTTTTCGCTTTTATTTCAGAATATAAGTGTAAAGCTATGTTTTTTTGCAAAGAACCCCTTCCACCGATCTGTTCCCGTCCGGAAAATCTGGGAACGAATCTATTCCCGTCTAGAAAATCTGGAAACCAATCTATTCCCGTCCAGAAAATGTGGAAACCAATCTGTTTATGGAAAGAATAGCAGGAGAGAGGGAGTGATGAGGTCTAAGACCCCGTGTGTGGCCCGATCTTGCGGTTGACCCGAAATCCAAAGGGGAAGGAGAGGGAGAGCGCGAAGAACACGATGAACACGAAGAACACGAGGAACTCACGCACGCACTCCTACCCGATACAATCGATACTTACCCCCGTGGCTCGATGGACCACGCCAATAGAATTAACTCGGAAGAGACGCGCGGTAGAATTCCGAGGTGAGAGATTGATGTTGGAGAAAAGAGATTGGTGAGGGAGAGAGAGTGGCTTGCACTAGAATCTCACTCAACAATATCCAAATCAACAACAAGGGTTGCCTTGATTACAGAGGGATGCTAACCCTAGGGAGACAAAGCTCAAAGTCATGTTTAAGCTATCATCTTGTCTGAGGGGTAAAGGAGGGGTCTAGGGTCCTTATATAGGCATACATGGCCAGCAAGGAGAAAAGGTACGCAAATGGATAACTTAGGCAGTTTGGTGAGTCATTCCCGTCGGATCCGGTTTGGGGCCGGTCAGACCGGGCCTATGACCGGGTGGTCCGGTCCTGGGTCCGGTCGACCGGTCGCCAACCGGAAACCTCGCAAGTTTCTGTCCGGTTGCTTTCCGGTACGATGCAGGGGAATCCGGTTGGGCGCCCAGTTGACCGGGCCTGGGACTGGATGGTCCGGTTGTGGGGCCGGTCCGACCGGGTCCTGGGCCAGCCAGCTGGGCCTCTTCCTCCCGCCTCTTCTTCCTCTTCCTTCTTCCCTTCTTTCCTTCTTCTTCTCCTATCTTCCTTGCACCATGGGAGTTCCTTCCCTCTTGGTCCTTGTCGATGTCGGCACCTATAGACACAATGATGATAGGCATGAGGTAGCATACCATTCAAGTTGGTGTTGAGGTCGACCATAGAGAGGAAAGAGTTCACCTTGACATATATGGCGGGGGTTTGTGTTGTTGGTCCACTTGGGGGACTCCTTGGCCATGGTGTAGCGTCGACGATAGGCGGGGCTACATCATCTCCCCCCCCACCCTTGGGGAAGAGTCGTCCTCGACTCTTGTTCTTCCTCACCGACGGTGTAGTCCATGACGCTTGTCCCATGTTGTGGTAGAGGGATAAAGTCGCGGTCGAAGAAGAGCTTGGGGAAAAATAACTTGCGAATGGAAAGCTTGTGGAGGCCAATTTGGTGATCGGCGAACAAAAGGCTCTCAATCAAATACGAAGCATCAAGTCGTTTCTCTAAGAGGCATTTGGCAAAAATGGAAACCAAAAGAGTGTCGATGTATCCAAAATTTGGTAGGGCAAAAATTTGTGCATGTAAGAGTTGTAAGGTGTCAAAAATGTGTGGTGTAGCATTGTCCCAAACAAGTGGAACAAACAAAAGGCAAGTGTCGGCGGCAAAATTTGGGGCAAAATTGTTATGTGCAATGGCAAAGTGATGGAAACTTCTAGCTTGGGAAAGTATGGTTGGCGTGAGCCAAGTATGGGTATCCTCAAGTGTCAAAGAATCCATTTGAATTGCCAAAGATGAAATGAGAAATCCAAAGGAGAGCAACTTTATGTGTGACATGTGGCACACGATGCATAAGGTGTCTCTCACATGTATGACATGGTCCTTGAGATTCTCGGAGTGTATGATGATAACATCAAGGCATACAACAATCATTGTGCCAACAAGATGTTTCAAGATATGTTGCATAAGAGGCAAAAGATGTGACGAGGAATTGGACCAAACCGGAAACTCGACAAACCAAGTCGGAAACACATGAGGGCGAAGGCTTGTGGGAACATACCCTTTGGTGTGATTCCCGCGGGTTAGGTCCTTGATGGGGTAGCTCTCAATTGCGCGTTTCGTGAGCTCATGCTCCGTAGCGGTGGAAGTGGTCGTCTGTGTACCTACACATGGAATAAACAAGACAAAGAGCGTGTGTGCATGGTAGATGAACACATCATCCATCATGATGGTCCAAGTCTTGTGCACATCACCATTAGTGTCAATCAAGATAGTATGGAATGCATGGCGATGGTGCAAATGGCAAGAAGGTGCATTCATGGCATGTGGTAACTCATGATCATCAAAAAGTGAGAAGGCTATGGGGGCCATCTCGTGGACAATGAAATAAGCATTCTTGCATACCAAGCATAAGAAAGAGCAATTGTTCGCAATCTTGGATGCAAGGATCATGGAAGAGTGTAAACATTTGGGGCAAAGCATGCGGAAGCTAATGTCATCCTTGTCATTATCATTGCAAGCAATACATGGTAAAGAGCAAGTGGTCGACATATTGCAAGCAATGGTGGAAAAATTGAAGCTCTCATAGCATGGCATGGTCATGGTATCACAAACATTCACTTCCACATGATGAAAAATGTTATCAAGCAAAGTATCGCATGGGAAAATGAAAGTAGCATGTGACGTAGCAAATGTATCATCAAGATCATGCATGCACTCATAAGTCGTCATGTCCACTAGTGGGATCATGGCATCATCAACACCTATGTTGTTACCTTTGTAGGCCGACTCATGTGAAGTAGGTGTTGTGGAAGTAGGAGGATCCATGTGGTCGACATGTCCATCTTGGAGCGAGCATGGTGAGATATCATCGTCTTCATGCACCATGTAAATCTTCTCCATGAGCGGGAACTCGTCCTCCGTGGAACCTAGTGCAACATAAGAAGACACAAACGAGGGAGAGGTTAATGTGTTAGCAAATGCGATGTCCTCCATGGACCTATCATCTATCTCTCTCAACTCACTTTGTGTATCACTCATGTCCTCCAAATGGAAGCACTCAAACTCACATGTGGGGTGGAAGTCACTCAACTCACTATCACTCTCACTCAAGTGGGCTAAGTGGCTCTCATGCTCACATGGGATTGGTACCAACTCATCAATCAAGCATATAGGAGTAGGCTCGACTTTCTCATCTCCATGCGCCTCCTTGGTTGAAGGGAAAATCCCATGCTCAACCATCTCAACTCCATCGCCTCCCAAGTCGTCCTCTATCGGTGGCGCCATGGTGTTGTTGAGAGCTAGGCTCGGTGCAACGTCACCCTTGAGTTCACCTTGGTGATCCTCATCTTGAAGTGTTGGCGTCGAAGGCTTCTTGGTGGCTTGGGCTTGTAGCTCGTCGAAGTAGAGCCTGTCGGCGCGTTGCATTGTGCATTGCCATGCCTCATGACCCTTGGCCTTGCACACCTCACATAGGAGATTGGGACATTCCCGTGGAGGGTGGCCTTGTTGCTTGCACTTGTAGCATCGGAGTCCATAGGCATGTGACGAGGTAGGGGCCATTGTGGTGGTGGCACAAGAGGTGGAAGTCGCCTCAAGAGGAAGGTATGTGCGATGTGCCCTTGCCGTCCTTGTAGTGGTGGACACCCTATGATGGTGTTTGTCGCCTTCATGTCGAGGCTCTCGTCGTCGTGCTTCATCACCATGTCTTGATGAGTGTCGTCGAAGATCCTTGGGGGATGTTGGTCGATGGCGATCATGAAGTGGCTTGTGGCGGTGAAGCTCATGTGGTGACGTATGTCGATGTAGACCATGAGGTGGTAGTGGTCGACGACTATCATGAGATGGTGTGAGTCGATGACGGTCCTTGCCATGCCTAGATGATGGCTCGTGCGACTTGGCATGTTGCTTGTGGCGCCTTGTGGAGCTTGGAGAAGAGTGTCGATGACGATCATGTTGGGGACGCTCTTGATGCTCCATATGATGTACTTGAGGTCGACGATCTTGTGCATAAGCACTCTCATGGTGGCGCCTTGAGGAGCTCGGAGAAGTGTGTCGATGACGCTCATGATGGGGACGCTCTTGATGATCCATATGATGGTGCCATCGTGGAGGTCTTCTATCTTCATATGTAGCTCCATTGGCCAAGTAGGGGTACATGGAGGCACCGGTGTTGCTCATTGTGGGGTCGAGGTGAGGCTCCGCCATGGTGTCGATGTCGTACTCATGGCGTTGCTCCACC
This sequence comes from Lolium perenne, assembly GCF_019359855.2. Classification (NCBI taxonomy): domain Eukaryota; kingdom Viridiplantae; phylum Streptophyta; class Magnoliopsida; order Poales; family Poaceae; genus Lolium; species Lolium perenne. The sequence continues at coordinate 62,133,147 of NC_067250.2, read as the reverse complement.
ATGTCGTCCATGCTTGATGAGCCATTGTCGATGTAGAGTTCGTCGAAGTCGTCCTCAAGAAGGTGCTCCACCATGTCGTCCATTATGGCGATGCTCGCGGAGCCATAGTCGGTGTAGAGCTCCTCGATGTCGGTCATGTTGGCCATGCTCGCGGAGCCATAGTCGGTGTAAAGCTCCGCATGTTCCTCCACATCCGCGGTGCTTGAAGAGGTATCCTCCTCGAAGTGCTCCGTGTACTCCTCCGTATCTTCATCTTCGCTATCCATGTTAGCACGATGGTATCTATATGGTGTATGTTAGTGGAAGAACACTACCTCGCAATCTTACCGTGGTATGACAAGATTGGGGTGATCCAACAAACCGAGAGTTAGAACAATTGTATCGGGCACTCACACAAAGACACACGCAAAAGCTAGCAAATATGGTGTTAGGTGAGTATGGTGGAAAGCTAAAAGACAAATCCAAGATCGAGTATGTTGTTAAAAGTGGGTGAGGTCCAAAAATCCAAATGTCAAAGCGATGATCACTATAAACACGGAAAAGACATGGAACACACACACGAGATGAACGGGGTTAGTGCGACCAAGGAATGAGCGGAAAAGTGTATGAAGCCCTTAAGCAAGGGTGCTCGGTGTCACACTAACACAAGAAGAGATCAAAGCTTTGGTTGCAAACGAAGAGACAACAAGATTCACACGCGGCCTCTCTTCTCTTTTTCTCTCTTTTGCTTAAAAGCTTTTTCTCTTTTGTATTTGGTGGCACTTGCACTCTTTTGTATCTTTGGTGGCACTTGGACACTTTTGTATGTATGGATGTATGGATGTATGGATGTATGGTGCTACTCGCACTCTTTTTGTGTTTTTGGGGCTTTTTGATGCACTATGTTAGCGTTAGCCTCGCTTTTGCTATCTTGCCACACGAGTGTTTGCTTGGATGCCTTACTCAACGCGACACACACACCTCACAATGCGGGGCCACGTGCAATGTCTCGCAACACTAGACAAGCAATGCTCAATGAGATAGATCGCAAAAGGAAGAGGGTTACAAGGTGAAAGCTGCAAGTTATACCTGCGATGGTGGTGGTGGTGGTGGTGGTGGAGATCGCCGGAAAACGAGGTCGAAGGGGGCGCGAAGATGTGCCCGGTCTGGGGCCCGGTTGGACCGGATCCTGGACCGGCCTGTCCGGTTGCCGCCCGGTCGACCGGGTTCTGGGCTGGCGCGTCCGGTCTGTGGCCCGGTTGACCGGGTCGAAACCGGGTTTCACGATTTGGAGCTTTCTCTCTCCTGTTCTTCCCCAAACCAAAACCAAATCGACCAAATCGACGGGAAACGATGGAATTGGAGGCTAAAAGTTGGGGAAATAGTAGATCAAGCACAGCAACACCGAATCCACGGACCAAAACCACTCAAAACGCAAGCAAATCACAGATCCGTCCAAAGGCAATTTGGGGCTATTTTTTTGGATTTTTTTGGAAAATTTTTCAGAGATGAAATTGGATGGGTGGGGGGTCAAATCCGCGGAAACCAAAGGCTGCTGATACCATATGATGAGGTCTAAGACCCCGTGTGTGGCCCGATCTTGCGGTTGACCCGAAATCCAAAGGGGAAGGAGAGGGAGAGCGCGAAGAACACGATGAACACGAAGAGCACGAGGAACTCACGCACGCACTCCTACCCGATACAATCGATACTTACCCCCGTGGCTCGATGGACCACGCCAATAGAATCAACCCGGAAGAGACGCGCGGTAGAATTCCGAGGTGAGAGATTGGTGTTGGAGAAAAGAGATTGGTGAGGGAGAGAGAGTGACTTGCACTAGAATCTCACTCAACAATATCCAAATCAACAACAAGGGTTGCCTTGATTACAGAGGGATGCTAACCCTAGGGAGACAAAGCTCAAAGTCATGTTTAAGCTATCATCTTGTCTGAGGGGTAAAGGAGGGGTCTAGGGTCCTTATATAGGCATACATGGCCAGCAAGACGAAAAGGTACGCAAATGGATAACTTAGGCAGTTTGGTGAGTCATTCCCGTCGGATCCGGTTTGGGGCCGGTCAGACCGGGCCTATGACCGGGTGGTCCGGTCCTGGGTCCGGTCGCCAACCGGAAACCTCGCAAGTTTCTGTCTGGTTGCTTTCCGGTACGATGCAGGGGAATCCGGTTGGGCGCCCGGTTGACCGGGCCTGGGACCGGATGGTCCGGTTGTGGGGCCGGTCCGACCGGGTCCTGGGCCGGCCAGCTGGGCCTCTTCCTCCCGCCTCTTCTTCCTCTTCCTTCTTCCCTTCTTTCCTTCTTCTTCTCCTCTCTTCCTTGCACCATGGGAGTTCCTTCCCTCTTGGTCCTTGTCGATGTCGGCACCTATAGACACAATGATGATAGGCATGAGGTAGCATACCATTCAAGTTGGTGTTGAGGTCGACCATAGAGAGGAAAGAGTTCACCTTGACATATATGGCGGGGGTTTGTGTTGTTGGTCCACTTGGGGGACTCCTTGGCCATGGTGTAGCGTCGACGATAGGCGGGGCTACATCAGGGAGTACATGACGCGATCGGTTATGGAAACATGATTATTTTCTGAGATCTGATTTCAGTTTCCTATTTTTTCTCTAAGATCGCTAGGGGGTTTTGTGTCAAAAAATGGCTTGCGCTAATTTCCGTTTCCTATTTTATCTCTAAGATTGCTAGGGAGTAGTATAAGTATCTAACCTACTAAAACACTTTTTATTAGTGCAGAATACTTGATAATATTAGCAGAGTAATGGATATAAACTACAGAATACTGAATAGCATTAGGAGAGTAAATGATATCAATGAGTAGCTAACATACTAAATTAGTTTTTTACTTTTGAACGGAAGAGTTGGTTCTCTATGATGACAGTGGATTATAAGGATGCAGTTCTGGTACCAGACCAAAAAACGGCCAATACTTTCGACGCCTGCTTTTTCACCTTCTAAAGAAGTACGACAACCTACTGCCTTGGAGATTTCACAACACTATTTTTGTGTAATTAACAAGATTCGGATTTAAATGAGCAGTAACATGAATGTATAGAATATATAGGTGTTCAAGCAGTTCAAAATTAAGAAAGCAAGAAGCTAATTTAGGGGAAACTTGTAAAAATAGAAGATATAAAGTTGATACAAAGTAGAATAATTTTAACACAAAATAGAAAAAAGGTATTTACAGGAACGGCAAAACTTTATTTTTGTTGATAATTTTGCTTTTTTGATACTAAAAATTTAATTAGATTAGTTGGAAACGAATACAATAGAAAAACATGTCAAACTAAATCCAATGTTGGATATAGTAGGAGCAATGCCTTAATTCGAGGACATATTGTGGATGTAGTTTATATGAACAAAGAAAAATATTGCAAAACAAAATAATCCAAGCATAGAAAATGTGATCAAGTTGACATATTGGTCAAGGCTGCATAGTTCAGCCAAAAAAAAATGCTAAGATATGATTCTATAGAAAAATAAAATATATACAAAAAAAAATTAAATTTATCCAAGAAATGAGAAAATCACTATAGAAAATGAAGAAATATCCCACGAATAAAAAATGTGATTAAAATTCACATCATACGTGTGGGATAATTTGCACTAAAATCATAAAAGTGGTATTTTTTGGAAAAGCAAATAAATACTCTATGATGAATTTCATTAGAATAACTTATCTTAAATATTTAAGAAGTAACAACATAAACGACATGGTTCTGATAAAACACTAACAATTCATTGTTACAACACATAGTCTCAAACACATACTTCATGGTACTAACCGTTACATAAAACATTGATCATACACACTTGCTAGCAGAACAAATATTAGTAGCTAAACAAAGTTGCATCATCTCCTACATAACTAAGCGGCCTTCATCAGTCCTTCACATGTTTAGAACAGTCAAATCTAACCTGATGTGTAGCTCCCTCATCTTTATAAGAACCATAATAAATGACCGTGCTTCGATCCCTAACTTGGCACATAACAGAGGACGATGTTCGATTCTGATCTCTTGTCATTAGTGGTACGTGTATGACCCATACAGGTAATAGTCAAGCACTTCAGAGCAAAGCAAAGCAGTATCTTCATATGGTAAATGATATCATTGAGCAAATTCGCCACGAATGTTCAGAGAAAAAATATTTTTAACACATATTAAAATTGTGTAAAAATTAATACTATGCAATACCAACTAGATTTTGTAACACAAGAATAAAAAAACCCAACCACATATGGTTGCGATCGATCACACATTAGGAAATGAACAAATGAGTTTGAGTCACTCATGTACATAAAAAAATACAGTACCAGTGCCACTCATCAATCAACACCGCTCTGTCGATCCATGTGTGCATAATTGACCACCACATGCCGTCTGAGGGGCATCCGAAATAAAACATATAGCAGGAATTCAGAACAGCATGCAGTGGCGCCATTGCGGCAGGAGCAGTAGAAAAAAGGAAGGAAGCACCAACAGAGGAGCATAGAGAAGAGCTACACAAGCAATGGACTTCAACATTTAATTAGTAACTTTGTTGCTCAATAGGTGAAAGATGATCTAATCTACTCCACTGCAATCCTTTTGTTGTTTTTGTTTCTATTACCTCAGGTTCTCTAAAACAAATTCCTAATAGTTGTTAAATGTGTGTTGCCTGCACTCAACTAAGTTTTGCTTTAGTCCCAGCAGTTTTGAAAATATCTTTTATGTACAAAAGCCAATACCAAAAATATATACTTGGAGATCGGAAATAAAAAAAACAAACTAAAAATAAAAACTTACCAAGAATTTGAGGTCATCTTCTTTCATCCTATAAACAAAGAACTGATCAAGCTCATAGAAGTCTTCGTCCTTGCACTGATATAATAAAACATTCGCTCCTTTAGAAGAACCCAGTTAATCTGACACATCTCCACATCCCAAATGTCAATGATGTCAGAGAACACAATCTTCTGCAAGGTATTATGGTTCATAGATAGCACATGGTAGCACGGAATCCCTCGGGTAAATCCATTATACAAAACACGCAAAGAAAAAGATAGGAAAAATGAGTTAAACTAAAATATGAGCATAAAAAATTAAGTGTTAAAGCACAAAACAAATCTATTATCAGTGTTTATAGCCCACTCCTTTAGCTTCTCATTGATGTCAGAAACATCAAGTTCATATTCATTTGGAGTCTCAAGATCTTCTGGATTAAAGAAGAAAGACACAATTTCAAAAGTGTTGATGTTGTATGCGGACATCAAAAACCTCCAATAAGGTCCGCAGATGAAATATTGTGTTTCATTATTCATTATGAAAAAGACATACTTGTACCCCCTAGGACACTTAGCAACTAGCCAATTCTTGACAAGGCTGTCAAGGAGAACCTTGAAAAAGATGGCACGGCCTACATAGAAATTACAATGAATCAAAAAAGTGTATCAAATGGACTTAGCAATTGCCATATATAGATGAAACATATTTAACTATAATTCATACAAAAATATATGTACAAAAGAGCAGAAAACAAGGACCTAATATTTCTAAAAATTTAGATATTAAGGTAAGACAACATGGACCTCATACTAGCCATGTATATAGATACTAAGGATACTATGGAAACAGGGACAATTGTTACTTTAATACATCAACATCATAATCTCTGCAATAATTAAATTCAAGAGAACGGAGATAAAAAAAAGTTAATACACCCTCCCTAAAGCGAGGCATCGTCAATATATCAACATTTCCTGCTCGATGGTTTGACCGCCCACCACAACGCGCTATAGGCTAACTACAAACAGAGCACAAGTTTGGGTTCGCAGTTGACTGATTGCAAATAAAATGAAAACTACATTAATCCTCCCTAAATACTATTGTTGTTGTTGTAGGACCGTATCCTCTCCACGAAACTTTCCCTGGAAATGGCTCTCCCTCTCCACCATCTCCTCTCCACCACTCCCCTCCTAGCTGGTGGTCATGGATCTCCCTCCACCTGATCTCACCAACCAGCACCTATTAACTGTAGGATCCATCTGCCATCATGGATTCTATGATTACGTGGGATTTCTCCCATAGATCTAAGGTGGCAAGCCAGGTACGTCGCATCTTCGGTTCATCTTCAAGCCAGGTTTCTTCTTGGTTGCCAAGTTCTCGGATTTCTCCTTTGATCTCAATGAGGAAAACGTGGCCCTGGCTTTGGAATCTTGTATTGGAGGTTATGCGGACCGGCTTCAAGTTCTATGGTTATATGATCAAAGTTTATGTTCCGGTGGCATCAAATAGAGTTGGTCATTTTATTCATGCCTTGGAATTCTTTAAGTGCATGGATTTCACATGTTATTTTCATATGTTCCACGACAAGATTACTCGGAAATCTTTGATCACTGATCTCTCTGATGATGATGGTTCATTGGAAGTCCCTGGAAAATTCAAATCAAAGCATGCGCCGTCTTATCTTAGAAATTTCCTTGTTCATCTTAAAGGAAAAACTAATGGAGTTGTTTCAAGATCGTTTGCTATCAAGCCAGATCTCAATGTTCTTCAGAGAAGTGCACGTGAAGTTACTCATCGATCACATCTGAAATCTGAAGAGCAGGCTATTCTGAATAACATCAAGATTGAGGATTCTTCTTCCTCAGAAGGTGCATGCGCATGCAGAAATTCAAATTCTATATCTCTACCGTTGCAGTTTGGCCGCGGTGCAGTTGCTAGTCCTTTGCGCTTTCATGAGGATTTTTCTTTGGACAATATTCATGATCTTATCCAAGCGGGTTACTCGCCTTCAGGTATCGTCTGGTATGTTCAGCTTTTTAAATCTGCGTGTACTAGATGTATCGCTTTGGGACAAAAGCTTCCAATGCAGAAACAAAGTCAGATGCATAGGCTGTCTCCGAGGTCATATGAAAAACGAATGTGCAGCAACATGGCAAACTAAAATCTGGAAGCCCAAAGTTTTACGACAATTATCTGATGTTGTATCAGTTGAGGTTTCATCGCCCAGAGTGCATATCCAGTCTTTTTTTAAACCGAATATTTCTGGTCGATCGCAATAGATATCGATAAAGAAAAAAGTCGAAATTTTTTGTACTATGTGCCTGACGGTGGGTCATCTTTCTTTGAGTTGTAATTCTACTCCACGATGCCAGTTTTGTTGGAAATATGGACATTCAGTTATGGGTTGCAAAACAGAAAAACAAAATCTCAAACAAACCTGGCGAGTTAAAAGGAAAGCGTGAGTTATCTATTGTTATTCAGAACGAAACAAATCATATTGACCGCAGTCTTTCTCCTAGCGCCGCTTCCTCGCTTTCCATCTGCGACCTCCACCACGATCCTCCAATGCCCAACTACCTGTGCAACCCCTTCTCTTTTGTTCCCAATGGTCTCGCCATTGATCATGGGCCACAAAGGCGCAGGGTGAGGTGTGACTTGGCGATTGGTGTGGTGCCTCCGTTGAACCATGACAGCTACGCCATTGCAGAAACAAACTTGGACGTCCATATCCAGCAACGCTTCGATGCTCGGTGGGAGCTGCGCAGGATGCTAAACCATGATGGTTTTCAGGTTAGATCTATTGAGAATTATGCTATTAGTCTAGGTCTGTTCAGCTTTGCAAATCCTTTTGTTAGAGATGTGGTAGTCGACATAACCTACACTATATATGATTGGCTAGAAGTTACTTTTGTTAAGCATGATGAAGCTCTGAATATGAGACCGGCAAACTTAGGGCAAGAGAAGTGGATCATGTTTCTCAGTTTTCCTTTGGATTACCAGGCTGAATATTGGTTTGAAAGAGCAGTAGATCTGTATTGTAGGCTAATTCTTTGGCACACTATTAATGATAATCATAATAGCCATGCTTGTGTTCTGGTTAAAGTCCAGCTTATGAGTGATGCTTTAGTGCCTAGAAGTTTTGTGCTGCGGAAGATGGGAGGTAGAAGGCGATCTTGGACTGTCCCAGTTTATCTGTTAAGGTTTGATCAATGGAATGATCATATACATGATGTACCTGTTGATGCTGAGGAAGAACCACCTGCTGATGGCAACCCACATCCCTTCCATGGGCCTCACACTACTGCTGAATAATGTTTTCAGCAAAGGCTGCAGATTTGGCTGCAGAAAAATGGTATGGTTGGTGGTGCTGGAGGGAATGTCTATCAGGTCAATCATAATTCTTAAGCTACCTTGTCCAATGCTGATGCATCAGTCATTTATCTTCCTAACAGGGGACAGGTGAATTATCAGAATATGCTAGGGATCAGGGTGTCTTATTTTCTGATGGAGTTGAACAACAACATATCAGACAGACCTATGACTGCTTGGAATGATATGATGTCTGACAATAGTTCAAGTTCTGCTGAAACCCTGCAAATTATCACTGGTGATAATGATGTTGTTGAATCAAGCGCACAATGTGAGCTAGAGCCATGGTTAGGGATGGATCCTCGGTGAATGATTATGAAGAAATTGCTCCAACTTTTCTCATTGCTAGGACTGTCTTACTGAACTTGCAGCAGCCAAACATTTTCATTGGTGCCACATCCTTGGGCTCAGCTATTTTACCGTCGGTTAATATGATCAAGACTTTATTTTCTAGCAAGGAAAGTAACAATGCAGATGAGGTTGCAATTATGGGACGATGTGTAGCCAGGAAGCTCTGCTTTGATGATTCTCATGCATCTACCTCTGATATGGTGTTATCTGAAACTTTTGTTCCTTAGCATTCTAACACTGAAACCATGAGGAGGAAATCTACCATGGTAGTAAAGCCTTCCTGTAGTGGACGCAAGAATTAGGTTCAAGTTACTACTGTAGTTCGTCGAAGTCCTAGAAACAATATCTATAATGGTTTCAAGGTAGACATGCCCTCTGATGCAAAAAAAAGAGAAGGTCCAAAGTTAAAAACCATGTGATCCCAGATGCTAGTGCTTCTTCTTCCAAACCTTCATCTGGAACTGCTGGAAATGATGCTTCTGCGCCCCCAGTGCTGCCTCCAAAGCCCATCCCAGTATTACATAAAATTGGTGTTAAGTTCTGTGGCATCCCACCTGAAGAACTGTCTCAAACGTATCTATAATTTCTTATGTTCCATGCTAGTTATATGACAATACTCACATGTTCTATATACACTTTACATCATTTTGATGCATTTTCCGGCACTAACCTATTAACAAGATGCCGAAGCGCCAGTTCCTGTTTTCTGTTGTTTTTGGTTTCAGAAATCTTACACAGAAAATATTCTCGGAATTGGACGAAACAAAAGCCCACGGCCCTATTTTCCACGGAGGGTTCCAGAACATCAAAGGAGAGTCGGAGGCGGCCAGCAGGGGGCCCACACCACCTGGTGGCGCGGCCAAGAGGGGGGGCGCGCCCCCCTAGGGTGTGGGCCCCTCGGGACTCCACCGACATCGCCCCTTCGCCTATATATTCTCTCAGTCGCGAAAACCCTAAAGGGGGAAGTCATATTCCACGAAGATTTCCGTAGCCGCCGCCATCGTGAAGACAAGTTTTGGTGGACATAATCTCTGTTCCGGCATGCCGTCGGGACGGGGAATTGCCCCCGGAGTCATCTCCATAGACACCACCGCCATCTTCATCGCTGTTGTTGTCTCCTATGATGAGGAGGGAGTAGTTCTCCCCCGAGGCTGAGGGCTTTACCGGTAGCTATGTGGTTCATCTCTCTCTCCCATGGTGTGATCTTTATGAATATGTAGATGTTACTCTTGTCTATTATGTACTCTAGAGGTTACTTTAATATGAACTCCGGATGTTGTGGAGCTTGTTTACTCCGGCTTGAGGGAGCTCTTGTAGCCCTACACAATGAATGGTGTTTGTTATCCAACAAGAGAGTGTTTGAGAGTAGTATTTATTTGTTCATCTATGTGATCATAGGCTTTGCAATCTAGATGTCATATGCTATTCAAGTGTTTTATTATGTGAACTTTGGAGTTACTGTGACCTCGGTGTAATGGCTACAGTGTGTGCGCCGTGTGTAACTCCCTTATGAATTGTGGTGTGTTAGTACCTCCTATGAATGCTCACGGTGACAGTGTGGGGTGTTTATTAGTACTTGGGAATACGCCTTTGAGGTGTGCTTTTGCACACTTGCCCAATGAATTTGAGTTCTTTATCCAACAGGAGAGTAGTATGATGAAGTGCTTATATTTATATTCAATTATGATTGCAATGTTGAGAGTGGCCACTAGTGAAAGTAGGATCCCTAGGCCTTGTTTCTAAATACTTCAAACATCGCTTATTTACTGTTTTACTGCATCTTTACTTCCTGCAATATTTACTTCAGATCGCAATTACCGTTTACCACCATCTATACCACCTGCATTTTAATATCTCTTCGCCGAACTAGTGCACCTATACATCTGACAAGTGTATTAGGTGTGTTGGGGACACAAGAGACTTCTTGTATCTTAATTGCAGGGTTGCTTGAGAGGAATATCTCTGACCTCTACCTCCCTGAGTTCGATAAACCTTGGGTGATTCACTTAAGGGAAACTTGCTGCTGTTCTACAAACCTCTGCTCTTGGAGGCCCAACACTGTCTACAGGAATAGAAGCGTGCGTAGACATCAATGATAAGCTACAAAAGTCGGATTCCGAAGACGAAGCTTGATGTTCAACAACATGCTTCGTTTAAATAAAGCTCCTTCTATCGTTGTTATGGAACTTTTTATATTATTCTTTTGGAACTATTATAGGACTTTAATACAAGTTGTTCTGCCTGTCATTTTTGTTCCCTCTAGTTGTTTATTAAATTGTTATGAACTCAACTCTTAGGCAGTGGCATATTTTATGTTGGAATATAAGGGACACAAATTCTGAGGATAAGCATAATGCCTTGCGCGCTCATATTGATTCTTCAGGTTGTGCCATTATCTGCCTACAGGAAACGAATAGGCGAGCTTTGATCACTCTTAAATTCGAAAATTTTGTCCAAAAAGTTTTGATAAATTCATTTTTTCCCTCTGATGGAAACTCTGGTGGCCTAGTGATAATTTGGAACAGTGTCATATTCAAAGATGAATTAGTAGAAAATATTTCATGGGCAGTAACAATTAAGGTCTGCTCTACTCAATCAAATAGCTGCTGGTATTTGGCTAATATTTATGGCCCGTGTGCTGGAGAATATAGGGATGTTATTAGGAGATTATAATTTTGTTCAATGGATGTATGATCTGCAGATTAATGACTCTGAGAATTGCATGTTATTAGGAGATTATAACTTCTACAGAGCACAAAGTGACAGGAATAAATATGGAGGAAATGTGGATGATGTGCTTTTGTTTACTGATGCAATTAGAGCTCAGAACCTAGTGGATTTACCCTTACATGGCGCCACTTATACCTGGAGCAATATGCAGTCGGATCCCCTGTTGGAAAGGCTATGTTGGTTTCTCACCTCGAATAATTGGACTTCTTCCTTTCCAAATACCACAGTGAAGGTTATGTCTAGACCAGTTTCAGATCATATACCGTGCTTGGTTTCAATCCAATCTACCATACCTAAAAGCAAGATTTTCCGTTTTGAGAACTTTTGGATACATCATCCGGGTTTTAAAGATACAACACAATCAGCTTGGCAAATCAAGGTGAGAAAGTCTAATGCAACTGCTGTTATAAATGGGAAACTGAAAAATGTCAGGAGAGCACTTATAAAGTGGAGTAAATCTATCTCCAAATTATCTCTTCTTATTAATAACTGTGAAATGGTGCTCAAGCAAGTAGATGACATTGAACAAATAAGGCTCCTCATGATTCCAGAGAGAAATTTCAGAATAATACTACGGAAGCATATTACTAGACTACTCTCTTATAAGCAGCAATATTGGAAAAAAAACGTTGTATGGAAAGATGGATTAAATATGGAGATGAGAACACCAAAAAATTTCATAGAATAGCAACAAAAAGACACAGGAAAAATCCTATTGCTACTTTAACTAATGTTGATGGTACAGTACTTACAAAGCATGATGGGAAGGCTCATGCTCTTTTTCAAGCATACACAAATAGGTTGGGAGTTAGTGATGATCATACTATGATGTTTAAATTGGGGAATTTTTTACTCCTATGGAAGCATTAGAAAGTGTGTCAGCCCCTTTCACTAAGGAAGAGATTGACAAAGTGATATATAAAACTCCTATTGATAAAGCACCCGGTCCAGATGGCTTTAATGGATGTTTCATAAAAACTTGCCAGGAAATTATCGCTTATGAGTTTTACAAGTTATGTCAAGAATTAGCAGAAGGGGAAGCCTTCTTGGACAGCATCAATACCTCCCTAATTACTCTGATTCCAAAGAAGCAATCTCCTTCTACAGTCAATGATTATAGACCAATTTCACTATTAAATTCTTGCCTCAAGTTACTCACTAAATTGCTGGCAGATAGATTGCAACAATGGATACTAAACTTGTTAGCTGTAACCAATATGGTTTTATCAGAGGAATAACATTTCAAGATTGCCTAGCATGGGCCTTCGATTTTATGCACCAATGTGAAACGTCTAGAAGGGAAATTATTGTTCTAAAATTGGACTTCGAAAAATCTTTCGACATGATTGAGTGTGGCACTATTCTTTGCATTTTGGAACAAGTGGGTTTTGATGAAACATGGTTCAAATGGATTAAATGTTTGCTTTCTTCTGCTCATTCTTTAATCCTTCTAAATGGAGTGCCCAGTAAATCCTTTCATTGCAAACGAGGAGTGAGGCAGGGCGACCCTCTCTCGCCACTTCTATTTGTGGCAGCAGCTAAACTATTGCAAGTTGTCATCAATAAAGAACTTCATGAAGGAAGACTTTCTTTACCAATTCCGTGTGGAGCTAAATTCCCTGTTATACAATATGCAAACGACACAATATTGGTAATGCAAGCTAACCCAAATGAGCTGATTCATCTAAAATATATTTTGATTGATTATGCCACATCAATGGGTCTGAAAATTAACTTTCAGAAGTCAAATCTAGTACCCATAAATATCTCTAGTCAGAGAGCTCAAGAATTGGCAGACATTTTTGGGTGTATTGTGGCATCTATGCCATTTGCGTAATTAGGCCTTCCAATGGGTACTACAAAACCTACTGTCACAGATTTATTGCCTTTGGTGAACATAATTGAAAGAAGAGTTTCTAGTTCAACACTTCTTATGTAACATGCTGGAAAGTTGTCCTATGCGAATGCAATTATTACTTCTATGGCTAACTTTAATATGTGCGCCATTGAGATTAATCCAAAGATTCTAGAACATATTGAAAAGATAAGAAGACGAGTTCTCCGGGAGCAAGAAAACCGATGATGGTGAAAAATGTCTTTCTTTAGCAGCATGGGACATGGTGTGCAGATCCAAAGACAAAGGAAATATGAAAATTCAAAACCAAGGTTTACTTCTGAAGTTCTTGGATAAATTTTAGAATAAAAAGGACATCCAGTGGGTGCATTTAATTTGGCAGACATACTATCAAAATTCTATATTGCATGCATCTAACATGTGTGGTTCTTTCTAGTGGAAATCTATTATGAAACTCTCTCCTATTATAAGAGGAATCGCATCTTGTAAGGTTGGTAATGGAAATACGAGTCTATTCTGGAAAGACGAATGGAGTAATAGAATTATGCAAGATATTTATTCCTGCCTCTTCTCATATGTTCAAGATGAGGACATATCAGTTGCAGACTACTGTTCTTCAGGGAATATTTTAGATGTCTTTCAACTCCCTTTATCCCCAGAAGCATTTCATCAATATCAGGAGGTACAAGGAATCATTCAGAATCTGAATATGATACAGGATGAAACTGACGTTTGGTCTTATAAATGGGGAGACACATATTCTTCCAGAAAATACTACAAATTTATTCACAGGTTATTTGATCCACCAACTCCTTTCTCATGTATTTGGAAGTCCAAATTATGGCCAAAGCTAAAGGTGTTCGCTTGGTTACTTCTCTCGGATAGATTAAATGCTCGAAACATGCTGAAGAGAAGACATCTAAATATTGGAAATAACTTCTCATGTGCTTTATATACCTCGGGGGATGAAGAAACGTTAGAACACCTATTTTTCTACTGCCATTTTAGTACCTCCTGCTGGTCAAGGTTGAACATCACATGGAATGGTGGTATTGATAAGTTTGATATGATTTGTCAAGTAAATTCAAGCTTCCGGGAGAGCCTATTTTTGAGATATTCATCATAGCTGCTTAGGGGATCTGGAAAGAAAGAAATAATCTTATTTTCAAAGGAATAAGAAACTCAAGATAATCCTGGAAGGCTAGAGTTATAGCAGATTTACAGCTTTTAAGATTCAGGGTCAACCAAAACATGGAAAACACAATTTCTCTTTTCAGAGATAGACTTTGATTTCTTTGTAAACTGGGTGTATGCACCCGAAATAATGTAAATATTGTGGCAATTAATATAGTACAACAGTAGGATCCTAATGTTGCTTGGTTCAAAAAAATGGTTGTATATATACTACTGGTACAAAGTAGTAATCATTCAATATGGTCTATATATTTACGGTGGCAAAAAAATAATGCACATCCTCATACTATATAATTGTTTCATATATGATATGGGCATAGCTCTCCCCTGTAGAATTGTGTCTATCACAAAATGATGCATTTTGTACAATTGCATGCATATATGAGCATCTCACAAACCCAGTTGCATGTTCATATTAGAACACATGATTAAAGTCAAATAGTTCGTAGAAATTCATGATATAGATTGCGAAATCAAACAAAACGACCCTTTCTCTAAACATTGGTATTTCGAACTCAAAATTCGTACACACAAAAGGAGATGGAATTAACACTAATCTACTAACTGGAGTCCCCTTTGAGGAAACCCCCAATCTGCAAACCCGGGATGCGTCCTAGATCTACACCAATCAGAGATTCCAACAACAAATCATAGAAATGAAGGACAAAAATATACTTAGCAGCGACATCTTGGCTACGAACAAGCACCAAAAAAGAAGAACATAGAAATATCTCCTTCCTCTGCCCTTCATCACTACCAAGAACATCATAGAAGCAGTCAGGAGATTCAAAATCCAAAAGGCCAAACACACCACACAGAGATTCGGAGACGAAATCGAACTTAAAAAGGACTAGAAACAAACATTCAACCGCTTTGCCCTGGTCCTCTCCGCCTGTTCGTCTCCGCCTCGCTTGCTCCAGAAGAGAGTGGAAATGACGCGCGACTCTGATTCGCAAAAAGAAAATGACGCGCGACTCTTCTACTTTGCCTGGTTATCTTTCTATTCTTAATAGGTGATCCCATTTCTCTTCACATGCAGCCTATCCACCTCATCAACCATCCCTAAGCAATCATTGGATGCCACCTAAGAAAATCAGATATAGATGATCCCCACTCTCATGCAGTTATGCCACGTCCTTACATCTAATTTATTAGCAGCTCAATTGTTCTATTACAGTACTAATATCTGAAGCGGAAGTGCATGTAGTACTCACTTCGGACGTGGCTCAATCAGCGTATGGAACGATTCATCTCCCTACATAAAAGAGCAAGCAACACGGAACGATTCATCTCCTCAATAAAAGAGCAAACATCCATTCGCCTCCATTTTCCCTTTCTCTCTCAATAAATGAGTGGCTAATCCTTTCCTCTCCCCATGGTAACTGCGTTCGTGCTATTGGCACTAATACTGCACCTGGCCAACTTCATATATTCGGAGTTACTCAACGTGTGCTATCAAACGGGGTGGGAAGGTCGATTAAGCCGTAACATGTGTGGTCGTCGGCAGACACAAGCATTTCATCCTCGAGTTCGTCATCAGCTGTTCTAAGAAGGTACGACGTCATCCTTTAATGCTCTGATTCATTGCAATTCTCAATCCGTAATTTTGTGTTTGTCATCCTCTCTCACTTAAAAATGATTCATTTCTTTCCCTCCTACTTTGGTGACGTTTACAGGGCTCTGCCAACGTTTATAAGTGCGATGCATTTTTGAAGCAGGTGTGGTATTGATTATCAAAGATGAATATTTTTTACTACAACCCATAATAAACATGTGGTAAGATTCTTATTTTTGTTGGTTCCTACATTGATATGCAATCTTTGGTTTGTTGGTCCATAAAATATATTTTTCTTGCTTAATTATTTGCATTTGCACATTAGCTTATGGATTGTCTACTAATGGATGCACACTTTTTTTTTGATATTTTCGCTTGCATTTCACTTGACTAATTCAATTATTTTATCAATTGTTTTGGGGTTTATACATCATTGCAGTCTTGCCGAGTTACTTTGGCCATTCGAGTACCAAGGAGGAACCGCACAAAACAAATGAAAAATATCTTACTGATCATATCTTGGCAATTTGTTCATATTTTCTTACTATCAGATCTAGGATCACCGAAGGTAGTCCAGATCATGGATAAAACGTGGCGAATGAAACCAAATATTGTGATGATTGAATAGCAGAACAAGTGAATGCCCATTTCCGTTTATCATGTATATTTTTGCCCAAACTAATCATCTCTGCAGTCAAATTGCACACTTGCAAGAATGTCCAATGACTACCAGTGAAAAGTTGATTGTTATGACAAATGATATTTATATCTTTTATTAGGCAGCAAAGATCGATAGTCAAAATAATGATAAAAAAATATGTGAACGTGCATTGCAGCTGGACTAAAGTGATGTGCATCTTTCAACTACTTTTGTAAAACTGCTTTTGCCAACTATCTATTTTCTTTGTAACATTTATACCATAAATTATGATGGTTAACCATCGCTAAAGCTGGTTTACTGAATATGTTAGAAAGACTTCATATTTTTATTTCAATAGAATTTTTTATTGTTTTAGTTTTTTGTAAACCTTTTTCATCAAGCATACATTTGTTGCTTACATATATGTTAATTATTCTCGCTTATTTCCCGCAGCACAGCGCGGGGCATCACCTAGTTATTGACAACCGTCGGACCACAAAACGAACAGCCTAACACATACACCCGAATGGCCCAAGAAACATCCAGTGAAGGGAAAAGAAACGAGCCCGCCCACTTCCGCACGAATCTTGACACAAGGTGATCCAGCGGTCGAGAAACGTCGACTAAGATTTAAAGGAGCTAGCTTGGGCAATTCAGTATAATTTTAGGACAGAGGGAGCTGTTCCCGTACTGCCGTGTTTGCGGTCGGCGCAGATTAGGGATCGGGTCTGGCAAAACCCATGCGCAGATCAAGCTTACCGGCCGGCAATTTGACTAACTCTGCCAATCAGCTCACCGCACGGTGCACGCAGGCTGGCGGGTAGTACTAATCATGCACCAATGTCAACTACTCCTGTATGAACAATCAGCCAGAGACACAGGAAAATGCCGACCATAGCCAAGAACTTAGACTATTACTACTCGTGATGCACAGCTAGGACGACACACGCGTGAGTGCGCTGGGACTGGCACCGTCGCACCGACACCTACGGGCAGCGAAGGAGTGCTTTGCAAGTGTCGCGGAACCCGGCAACACGCCATGGATAACTCTCTTTTCTCAGCAGAAGCCATCGGTACCATGGGCAGGGAAGCATCTTAAGCAAACAGTGTCAGCTCATCACGTGCGTCCGATCGTATTCTGATTCTCCGGCGGCATCGATTAGAATGCATGATCGGCGAATTAGTCAACCTGAATTCCAGCTCCATCTCCATGTTACGCGCAACATGTACGTGAGAGCGAGCACTGAGCACGCACCTGCAAACTATGCCTTCACTCCACCAGCTGAGTGTCTATAAAGTCCACACAACCAGGCCATCTCTGCAACTGCAAGCCAAGCATCCCCATCATCGCCCATCGCGTCGCGTCTTCTCTAGCTCTACTGCTTATTCGGTTAGCAATGGCGGCAGGTCAGGGAAGAGGCAGCGCAGCGCTCGTCGCCGGCCTCCTGCTCCTCTGCCTGCTCCTTCCGGCCGCCGACGCCGCCGCCAAGACGTACATCGTGGGCGACGACGCCGGCTGGAGCAAGAACCTCGAGACCACCTGGCTGGCCGGCAAGACCTTCTACGCCGGCGACGTGCTCGGTAAGTGCTCTGTCGCTCACTGCTGCTGCCTTCCGTGAGGGTACACATCGCCATTGTTGCCTATACTCACATGGAATGGATCCGTGCAGTGTTCAAGTACAACAAGGAGCACCACGACCTGGTGATGCTGGGCGGCAAGGGGTACCAGCGGTGCCAGGTGCCGCGGCACAGCAGCAAGAGCCGGGTGATGCGCACGGGCAACGACGCCGTCACGCTCCGCAGGGGCAACAACTACTTCATCTGCGGCGAGCCAGGGCACTGCAAGAACAACATGAAGCTCGCCGTCAAGGCCTGGTAGTGGTATACGATGGGCTCTGTCGATCATCGTCGACGCCCTTTACTATCTGTAGCTGGCTTCTTGTTCTCTCAACTTCTTTTTCGTCTTGTGGGTTTTCACTTTTCACTCGTCAGCTGTAGATCCGGTGCATACCTTGTCATGGTTGAGTAAACAACAGTGTTTTGTCTTCTGTTTAGCGACCCGAGTTTGGACCCTTTCGAGTAAACGAATTGATCACTAGGTAAAAATGTTCGGATTTGTATAAATGTCCAAGGTATGCCGGGAAAATGTTCATGAGTCCGGAAAAATTGTTCGCGGGTTCAACAAATGATCAATGAAGCGGAAAGTTGTTTGCGATTTCAGAAAAAACTATTCGCGGGTTCCCCTTACATGGAAAACTAATTGCAACAATAAAATAAAAATATTTTCTTGTATTCTCAGAAAAGCTGAGAAAACAGAAGAGAAATGAAAACATGAAAAAAAAATGAAACAAAAATGATAGTGATAAACGAAGTACAACTCGTAGCAAGCAACGTATAGTGCATGCGCCACGACCTGGAAAAGGGCAGCGTTGGCAAGAGAAAGTGATATTATCTTCTCTTGTTGTCGGATCTATATGTGTTGCATCCTGGCTTCCGCTTTACTGCAGGAAACGCACAAGGTGCTGACGGCTATTTTTCTATGCCGACCGCTAAATGTGGGGACTGTCGGCACAACGCTCGTTCCAGCCAGTCAGCAGGCAAGCCTCGGCACAGGAAGCCATGTGCCCACAGCAGCCGTCGGCACAATTTTGACCGGCAACATAGCCTCTCTGTCGTGACGGCGAGGTAACACCGGTAGACATGTGCCGTCGGCACAATTTTTCATTTCAGGTCAGTGACGAGGTCTGTGCCAACGGTAAAGCCATCGGCATAGCTATTTTCCATTTTACCACAACAATCTTACAAAATTGATAAATAAATCATTAGTATAAATAATATATCAAAATTTTCAGAAAAATAAGATCTATCTTTGAAAAATATCAAATTTGCAATATTGCAAACATCTCAAAAAACCTTCTCAGAAATGATGTACCATCTTCGATGTTTCCTGGCTTTATGCCAAACAACCAATGTTATGGCTAGAATCGTGGCATCGTTTGTGATAATGTGCCTGTTGGAGATATGCCCAAGAGGCAATAATAAAATGGTTATTATAATATATCTTTGTGTTTATGATAAATGTTTGCATACCATGCTATAATTGTATTAACCGAAACATTGATACATGTGTGTTATGTAAACAACAAGAAGTCCCTAGTAAGCCTCTTGTATAACTAGCTTGTTGATTAATAGATGATCATGGTTTCGTGATCATGAACATTGGATGTTATTAATAACAAGATTATGTCATTAGGTGAATGAAATAATGGACATACACCCAAATAAGCGTAGCATAAGATCACGTCATTAAGTTCAGTTTGCTATAAGCTTTCGATACATAGTTACCTAGTCCTTCGATCATGAGATCATGTAAATCACTTATACCGGAAGGGTACTTTGATTACATCAAACGCCACTGCGTAAATGGGTGGTTATAAAGGTGGAATTAAGTATTCGGAAAGTATGAGTTGAGGCATATGGATCAAGAGTGGAATTTGTCCATCCCGATGACGGATAGATATACTCTGGGCCCTCTCGGTGGAATGTCGTCTGATTAGCTTGCAAGCATGTGAATAGTTCACAAGAGATGATATGCCATGGTACGAGTAAAGAGTACTTGTCGGAGACGAGGTTGAACGAGGTATAGAGATACCGATGATCAAACCTCGGACAAGTAAAATATCGCGAGACAAAAGGAATCGGTATCGTATGTAAATGGTTCAATCGATCACTAAGTTATCGTTAAATATGTGGGAGCCATTATGGATCTCCAGATCCCGCTATTGGTTATTGGTCGGAGAAGAGTCACGACCATGTCTGCATAGTTGACGAACCGTAGGGTGACACACTTAAGGTTTGATGTCGTTTTAAGTAGATATGGAATGGAGTTCGAAGTTTTGTTCGGAGTCTCGGATGGGATCCAGGACATCACGAGGAGGTCCGGAATGGTCCGGAGAATATAGGAAATCACTTTCCAAGTTTGGAAATGATCCGGTGCATTTATGGAAGACGCTAGAATGTTCTAGAACCTTCCGGATGAAATCACCATGGAAGGTGGAGTCCCGGTTGGACTCCACCAAACCCAACTAGCCAACCAAGTCGTAGGGTGGAGTCCATGGAGGACTCCACCTCCTTGGCCGGCCAAAGAAAGGGGGAAGGGGAGAGTCCCTGTCCCTCTAGGTTTCGTCCATAAGGCAGTTTTTGAATTGGGGTCTTATTTGAAGACTTTGGGCTAACCCTTGGGGTTCCACCTATATAATGAGGAGGAGAGGGAGGGGGCAGCCTATGACTTGGCCGCACCACTTAGGGCTCCCCTGGCCGGCGCCCTAGCCCCCCTCTCTCCCAAACCCTAGCCTCTCTCCTCCTCCATCTTCTCCCACAGCGCTTACGACGAACCCCTGCCGGAGATCTCCACCACCACCGTCACCACGCCGTCGTGCTGGCGGGATTTCGAGGAGGATCTACTACATCCGCTGCCCGCTGGAACGGGGAGAAGGACGTCGTCATCAACACCGTACGTGTGACCGAGTACGGAGGTGCTGCCCAACTGTGGCACCGTCAAGATCTTCTACGTGTTTTCGAAAGCGGCAAGTGATCGACTACAGCAACAACGAGATCTAATCTCGTAAGCTTTGGAAATCTTTGAGGGTTAGTCTCATGATCTTCTCGTTGCTACCATCTTCTAGATTGGATCTTGGCTTGTTATTCGTTCTTGCGGTAGAATTTTTTTTGTTTTCTATGCTACGAATCCCATCAGTGGTATCACAGCCGTGTCTATGCATAGATTGGTTGCACGAGTAGAACACAATGGTTTTGTGGGCGTTGATGCTTTTGTTGGTTTTAGTTAGAGTACTTTGCATCTTACAGGATGGTGGGATGAAGCGGCCCGGGCTAACTTTACATGACCGCGTTCATGAGACTTGCTCCACGCTCAACATGCAACTTGTATTGCATAAGTGGCTTTGCGGGTGTCTGTCTCTCTCACCATAGTGAAGATTCAATTTACTCTTTCTATTGACAACACTAGTATCACCGTTGTGGTTCATGTTCATAGGTAGATTGGATCTTACTCGAAAACCCTAAACCACGTAAAATATGCAAACCAAATTAGAGGCGTCTAACTTGTTTTTGCAGGGTTTGATGATGTGATATTGCCATGATGTGATGATGAATATGTATGAGATGATCATTATTGTATTGTGGCAACCGGCATGAGCTTTATGGTTGTCTTTATATTTCATGTAGTAGTATTATTTCAAAGTAGTTGTAATAGTTGCTACATGTGGTGAACAACCATGAAGACGGCGCCATGGACCTTGACGCTACACCGACGATGATGGAGATCATACCCGTTGATGATGGAGATCATGTCCGTGCTTTGGAGATGAAGATCAAAGGCGCAAAGACTAAAGGGCCATATCATATCACATATGAATTGCATGTGATGTTAATACTTTATGCATATTATCTTGCTTAGATCGCGACGGTAGCATTATAAGATGATCCCTCACATTAATATCAAGATAATAAAGTGGTCTCCCCTTGTATGCACCGTTGCTACAGTTCGTCGTTTTGAAGCATCTCGTGATGATTGGATGTGATAGATTCTACGTTCACATACAACGGGTGTAAGCCATGTTGCACACGCGGATATACTTGGGTTTGCTTGACAAGCCTAGCATGTACAGACATGGCCTCGGAACACAGGAAACCGAAATGTTGAACACGAGTCATATGGATGATATGATCAACATGTTGATGTTCACCATTGAAGCTACATCATCTCACGTGATGATCGGTTTTGGTGTAGTGGATATGGATCGTGTACCACTAAACAACTACGAGGGATGTTGTATTAAGTGGGAGTTCATTAGTAATTAGATTAAAACATGAACTAATTATGATGAACATAATCTGAATATTATTTTGAATTAAATTTGTAGAATTGGCATCCGTTTTCTATCATGCGTTAATCTTGTAAATGAGATAGAAATACTGTTAAGTCTGACAAGAAACTTTACAGGCGGGTAACGTACTGTTAAAGAATCAAGAAATGATTAAGTCCTATTGCAAACTTTTAGTAAACCTCACATTGCTGATTCAAAGAACAATGGTTTCAATTAGTACCTAAAATCATCTTGTCTTCGTGAAGTTCAAATCCGTTTGAAAAGTAAGGAGCGGGAAATTTTGTTTTCAGAAATAAGCAAGGTATGAGATATATGTGATATCTAAGACCTTATTGCAAGATGATAGAATATAATCTAGTGAGACTACATAAACTCATAAGTTTTATGGGAATGCACGAAGGTTGAAGACTCCAGGCGTCCCAATCCTCCAACTATTTGGGCACTAACGATATTCGCATATCCATGAAGTGATCGTCCTTAGTATCCCGTTGCTAAAACTCGTCGTTTCGAAGCATCACGTGATGATCGGGTGTGATAGATTCTACGTGTACATACAACGGGTGCAAGCCAGATTTGCACATGCGAATACTGAGGTTAAACTTTACGAGCCTAGCATGTACAGACATGGTCTCGGAAAGTCGTCATGATATGATGGATAAAATTATGAGTGAAATTGTTCATCATATTACAAAGTTACTAATAGTGAAATCTGGAACACTTGTCATATGATGATCAACTTCAAAGTAAGAACCTCAAGGTTATTGATATTTGACCAACAAACCTAGAAGTTATTGGTGTTGAAGTGTTTTTCTGAATAATGAGGAAAGCTAAAAGAGAAACTACAAAAGATTATTGGCAGAAAGAAAGAAAAGACTAGAAAGTCTAGCTCAGGTGTATATAAATGATATACATGTTATGAATGTATTCCTAGTTTGGTCACACAATGAAATTCTTGGGTATC
Source organism: Lolium perenne (assembly GCF_019359855.2). NCBI lineage: Eukaryota > Viridiplantae > Streptophyta > Magnoliopsida > Poales > Poaceae > Lolium > Lolium perenne. The sequence goes on along the minus strand of NC_067250.2, from coordinate 62,109,820 downwards.
TATACCATATTGATTGGTATGAAGTGTCATACAAAACAACGCAATACAAGAATACAATGGCCTAAGTGACTAACAAGGAATATGATAGGAATGCACTTCTGGAACAAAAATAAAGTGTTATTATGTTCGTCATTGGCATTCTATCTAGCCCTTCAGATTTATAATAAAGAACTTCATAATTGTTGTTTTGTTCTGGTCAAATGAAAACAATGAGTTGTTCAAATTTTGACAGTATTCTATGTACGATGGATAAGTTATTATAAATCTTTATGGTGAAACACACATGCATAACACTGACGCTAAAATGCTATAAGGCAAATGATTTGAATTCCACTTATTTGTGGAACCGCCATTTAGGTCATGTTAGAAAGGAACGCATGAAGAAACTCCATGCAAATGGATTTTTGGAGTCATTTAATTTTTGAATCGTTTGGCGCTTGCAAATCTCTTCTAAAGAGAATGACTGAAATACAGTTCATAGGCCAAGAGTTGAACGGGCAACTAACTTAGTCGAAACATACGTGATGATGTATGTGATTCACTGGGCAAAGTTCTGTGCGGGAGATTCTTCTAATTCATGAAAACTTCCAACAATGAATTGAGTATATATATGTGGATATATTCGATAAGGAAGAAGTTTGAAACATTTGAATGTATTCAAATAAATTTCAGCATGAAGTGGAAATCATCGTAATAGAAAAGTCAAATATCTATGATTTGATCATGGAGGAAATATTTGAATTACGAGTTTTAGCGAACATCTAGAGAGTTATGAAATTGTTCTACAACTCACATTTCTTGGAGTATCATAGTGATGATGTAGTATCCGAGAGATGTTTCCAAACCTTGTTGGGTTAATGATGAGATAAAATAAAATGACGCCATTATATTTTTGTGTGGATTATGTTTTAGTGACTGCCGCTTTTACACTGAATAGCCATGATCATCATGATCCGTTGAAATGACACCATACGAGTTATGACATGGGTATGAACCCTAATAGTCCTTTCTTAAATGTTGGTATGCATAGCATAAGTAAATAAGTTTACAACCTAAATCGGATGAATGTCTTTGTTGGTTATCCCAGAGTTTTGATTTGGAATTCTTTCCACTATGGAGACAAAGACAAAATTGTTTGTCAATGTTTCTTATTTCCAAGAATTTGTTTCTAGCGAAGTATTTGAGTGGAAGGACAATAGAACTTGATAAGGTTTATGAACCTGAGCATAATGATCAGAGTAGCGCAGCATCGGAAATGGTTCCGGAAGCGGCCACGACGATCATGGCTCCCATGATTACAAAGTGTTTTAGCCATGGAGATCGAAGTACCTATTGAACACTGTAGGTATGGTTTACTTTGTGATCAAATAAATGATTTGTGGACAAAGGATTAATTTTGAACAATGATAAACCAACTACAAACAAAGAAGTTATGATGGGCCCTGACTCCGTTAAAATGGCTATACGCCATGAAATCCAAGATAGATGAATACTTTTTGAAAGTAAATGGATCTATAGAATTGATGGACTTGGATGGAATATCCTTGAATAAGCTCGACTTGTCGAAAGATTGTTTACAACAAAGTTCAAAGAGTTGACTACGATAAGATTAGATCTTCCGTAGCGATGATTATAGTCTATGTGGATTATTCTAGTAATCGCTACATGTTTCTTTTATGAGATATGCCAGTAGGATGGGAAAATATATTACTTAACAGAAGTGTGTATTAAAAGTGTATACAAGATACAACCTAGAGTTTTGCTGGTCCGTGCACTAGTGGAAAACGGGCCTGTAATCCCGGTTCGTTTGGGCCTTTAGTCCCGGTTTCCGAACCGGGACCAATTAGGCGGGACTAAAGGTCCTCCCTTTTAGTCCCGGTTGTAAAACAAACCGGGACTAATGGTCCCGCCACGTGGGCTGCTGGCGCGCGTCGTGGAAAATAACCTTTAGTCCCGGTTTGTAACACGACCCGGGACTAAAGGTTATTTCGTTATTTTTTTAATCCATTTGGTTATGTCCAATTATTTTTCGCTCCTCTTTTTTTTTTCTATTTTTTCAGAATTTCTAGTATTTCAGTTATTTAACTAGTTTAGTTTCTAACTACACTTAATCTCTAACTACGCTTAATCAATAGTCAAATTACTTACCTGTGGTCCAACTTCCCGCTCGGTCACCCATCCTCCCACTACTCCAGCACTAGCACGCTTAACTTCCAAGTTCCTTTCCCATCCCGCTTCCAAGTGCTTCGCGCGCATGTTGTGATACTAGTATCATATCAATCCTATTAACATGTTGGTCGATATCACACTTATTTATTATTCGAATTACAAATAATTATTTTAATAAACAAAACTAATGACGTAATAACATGTTGTGGTAATGGTATTATAATTTTAATTTTTTTAATTTGTATTATAATAGTTTTTAATTTATTATTTTTTAATATTTTTTTGCCAAACTTGAAAATTTGAAAATCTAAAAATTGGCTAACTTTATGGTTAAGTAATAGTAATCTTTATGCATGATGTAATTATTATTTTAAAAAATTTAAAAATATAAAATTCCGAATTTCTCGGAAAAACTAAAATCTTCCTGCTTTCATATTTTCATTTGAAATTTTGAGAATCTAAAAATTGGCTAACCGGGTAAACCCAGGTGAATTCGGATGTAACTTTTTCCCACGATGATTTTGATATATTACACGGTTTTTTTCGACGTCGTATGCAAAAGTTAATGCGGTTTTACCATTTTTCAAACCTTTTTTGCAAAAAAAATGAAAACTCAAATTTGTTAATTTTTCCTAATAGTAGGTTGCATAACATACAAGAATCTGAAAAGATTTTATTTTTTGAATTTTCTATCATTTTCTTTTATATTTTACAGTGTTAAAAAAGGGGATCCACGGGGGAGGGGGGGGGGGGGGGTGGAGGTGCATGGGGAGGCAAAAAACCCTTTAGTCCCCCTTCGTATTACGAACCGGGACTAAAGGGTAGACCTAAAGACTTTTGCCCCATAGACCACCCTTTAGTCCCGGTTCGTAATACGAAGGGGGGCTAAAGTGTCCAAACTAACCGGGACTAAAGGGTTTTCATGATGAACCGGGACCAATGCCCCCCATTGGTCCCGGTTTGGTTCAAAACGGGGACATTTGCTTGGGACGAAAGGCCTCTTTTCCACTAGTGGTGAAATACTAGACAGGTATACAAATTTCAATTGGATGAAGTGAGTATCGCGGAGTTGGAATCTTCACCGGATGAAATAGTCAAAGAGTTTTGATTGGGAATTAAGTGGAGGCGAAGATGCTTGCATTTGAAAGAAATTAAGTGGGAGCGCTGAGACATATTTATAATACTTTATGTAGATGACATATAGTTGGTTATAAATGATGTAATTATATACTTGATTATAAAAGATTTCATTGGGAATCTATTATATACTAAAAAAAAAATACAGATGTTTAATAGAGCCACCACATTAAGCCACACCATCTAAATTATTTTAACAGTTAGATCTAGAATTAGTGATTATGATTAATAAAAGATTATTAATTACGTAATAGTTGTAGTTCCGTTGACACGTTTATATATAGGGAAGGTGTGACACCAAACGTAAAAAAGCGGCTCCGATTTATAAGAAAGGCGTGACTTAGATTTTATGAGAAAGGGAGACACGGGACATGACGAGACGTACACATCCATATAAGAAGGTAACGAGATTATACTAAGAAGTAGTACAGACCTACTTGACGAGATATGGCATACAATATTGGTTGATTAACCGTGCTAAGAATTTTTTGTCATATAGTAGTATTAATTAGAGATTAGCAGTGTCATAGAAAGAGTCCATGTTAAATAAGAAAAAAAATAAAAAGAGTCCACACGATTGAATAAGAAAACGGGAATAGAAAGTATGCCGGTTACTTTTTTTAAGTTGTGCCTCATCTCCACCAGATGATTTTAACATGAACAGAAAGAGTCCACGCTTTACATGAAAAATACATCTGAACAGAGTCTAGAACAGTTGGAGAGTCAATATAATTATATACTCATGCATTGTCGTAGATTTAGAACAACTTTAAACTAGATGTGCGGCAACTAATATTGTCCGGAGAGAATATTAATTTTGGTAGAAAATAGAATTTTAATATATTTACCACACATGTGATGTATTTGTCGTGACCAAAGAACTTCATTATTTCCTACCTCAAAATCAAAATGTGAATATTCACAAATCATAAAATTAATTCTCGGTCATAAAGTATATCTATTTTTGTGAATATTCACAAATTATAAAATTAATTATCAGTCATAAAGTATATCTATTACTGAATAATTTAAAATGTAAACAAATCATTTGAATTCTCGTAATTTCATACAATGATATACTCCCACTGACCCATATTATTTGTCGTAGATTTAGTATAAAGTTGTATTAAATTTATGACAAGTAATATGAATTGGAGAGCATACTTTTTTGTGGAAAAAATAAATTTTTAATATATTTAACAGAGATGTGATATATTTGTCGGGGTGAAAAATATTTCCTGCCCCAAAATCAAAATGTGAATATCCACAAATTCTAAAACAAATTCTCGGTCACTTTCGGAAAACTGAAGATGTCACCCTCGCATTTCTGCTATCACGAGGGGCCACCATCTTACATACATTCACCTGATAGGTTGTGACCGCACACACGATGTTGTTGTTCGAGCATATTAGCAACCGCTCCGATCGAGTCGTCACCTACCATACTTGAAGACGGAGCCTCCGAGCATACACCCGTGACGTCATATGATCTGTTCGATGGCTCCAACAACGGAGATCCCTAAGAAGACAATGTAGTTGTCGATCGGGCTAAGCCCATGGGATATAGTGTCAACGGGCCTGCGGTAGAGCCAGATTCATGGATGGTGGTTAGTTTTTAGTCAAACTTAGAAGTAGTGGTTTGATGATCTACTAAATCTGTATGCTGCATTATGCAATATGACAATATGAATACTAATAGACAAGGTTGAGATGTTTAATGATAAAATAATAAGATACTAGCAAAAATGTATTTTATAATGACTATTTGTTATTGCTTAGAATCACAATCATGCACAAAGTTTTCAAAGGTACACATTTTGGAATATATATCCATATCTAAAACATCGAGCATTTTTCAATGATAAAGGAGGTAGATCAGATGGAAAGTGTTTGCATAAGCGCAAACACAAATACTTCATATTATTCATATACCAAGGTGATGCCCTCGCATTTGCGAGGGCCGCTGTGCTAGTTAACTTCAATGAAAGGATATGGACTGAAATATATTTAGTGTCAAGATCTATGAAGATACACATAATAATTTTAAGTCAAAGTACATAGAATGGATATTGAAGTAGTTCAATATAGAAATATTAAGAAGGTGTTCTTTTCATGTGAAGGTTTAACAAGACTTGAGTGTATTTGACACTCGATGAGTAAAAACACATGAGTGATTTTAGATCACAAATAATATGTACAAAATCAGATGTCCTGTGCTCTAAAAAGTTAGGAGCATATACCAGAATGATTCATGTGATGATCATTGGACAACAGAAAAAATATCCCTGAGTGCATTAGAAGAACCAAGGATATATATAGTTTTGTATGGGGTAATGACAAACAAATCGCTGTAAGGTGTTGAACCGATATTAGTTTGGTCACATATAAAAATGAATTTCAAATCTCAATTAGGCTAAGTGTTGTTTAAAAGGTAGCACAATGCTAGATTTATAAAAGTATTGTGACGGATTCTACAAACGAAGGCAGAGTATGTCATTGTTTTGACAATGACTGGGGATGTTAAGTCGAAAAGTTCTTTGAGGACTTGGTGTAGTTCCGATAGTGTCAGAACTTTGAAGCAATATTGTGTATGACAATATTAGGGACATATTTCAGACCGAGAAATTAAGGTTCCACCAGAAGACCAAACATATTTAATGCCAACTCATTTGGAAAATGAGTGATGCGTGAAGACGCAAATGAATTGCAAAATACATACATTTCTGAGCATGTCAGATCCGTTGACTAAAACCTCTCCCGTGAGAAAAACATGATAAAGCACCAGAAGGCCAAGGTGTTATATCTTTACAAATGTAAACTAGATTATTGACTCTAGTGCAAGTGGGAGACTGTTGGAGATATGCCCAAGAGGCAATAATAAAATGGTTATTATAATATATCTTTGTGTTTATGATAAATGTTTGCATACCATGCTATAATTGTATTAACCGAAACATTGATACATGTGTGTTATGTAAACAACAAGGAGTCCCAAGTAAGCCTCTTGTATAACTAGCTTGTTGATTAATAGATGATCATGGTTTCCTGATCATGAACATTGGATGTTATTAATAACAAGGTTATGTCATTAGGTGAATGATATAATGGACATACACCCAAATAAGCGTAGCATAAGATCACGTCATTAAGTTCAGTTTGCTATAAGCTTTTGATACATAGTTACGTAGTCTTTCGACCATGAGATCATGTAAATCACTTATACCGGAAGGGTACTTTGATTGCATCAAACGCCACTGCGTAAATGGGTGGTTATAAAGGTGGGATTAAGTATTCGGAAAGTATGAGTTGACGCATAAGGATCAAGAGTGGGATTTGTCCATCCCGATGACGGATAGATATACTCTGTGATGGGATTCGTAGCATAGAAAACAAAAAATTTCCTACCGCAAGAACGAAACACAAGCCAAGATCCAATCTAGAAGACGGTAGCAACGAGGGGATCACGAGACTAACCCTTGAACATTTCCAAAGCGTACGAGATTAGATCTCGTTGTTGCAGAAGATGATCACTTGCCGCTTTCAAAAGCGCGTAGAAGATCTTGACGGTGCCACAATCGGGCAGCACCTCCGTACTCGGTCACACGTACGGTGTTGATGAAGACGACGTCCTCCTCCCCGTTCCAGTGGGCAGCGGATGTAGTAGATCCTCCTCGGAATCCCGCCATCACGACAGCGTGGTGACGGTGGTGGTGGAGATCTCCGGCAGGGCTTCGCCGCAAGCGCTGCAGGAGAAGAAGGAAGAGGAGGGAGTAGCTAGAGTTTGGGCGCAGGGTGGTGCTGCGACTTGGGGAGCTAGGGCTGCGACTTGAGGTGCCCTTGGGGTGCCCCTTGGCCTCTTTAAATAGGTGGCCAAGCCCCTTGGGTCGTCCAAAAACCTGCCCCCAAGTTTGACTGAGTTCCGATAGGTTTCCGGTTCCGAAAACCTAGTCCTACTCGGACTCTTTTGCCAATTCCGAAATTGCATTAAGGAAAGACTCCTTTTCCCTTAAGACAACGTGGTTGCACCTATTATGGAACCATCCATACTTCCTTAGACATCCCGGGTCGTCCCGGACACTTCCGAAACCTTCCATAATATTCCGGACTATTCCGGTCCTTCCAAAACCTTCTAGAAGCTCCGGTCAAAACACCGGACTTTTTCCGAACCCCAGAAAATGACTTCCCATATATGAATCTTATTCTCCGGACCACTCCGAACCTCCTCGTGATGTCTCGGATCCCATCCGAGACTCCGAACAACATTCGAGCTCCAGTCCATATTCCATATCTACTTAAAACGACATCAAACCTTAAGTGTGTCACCCTACGGTTCAAGAACTATGCGGACATGATCGAGACTCCTCTCCGATCAATAACTAATAGCGGGACCTGGAGATCCATAATAGCTCCCACATATTCAACATTGACTTCGTGATCGATTGAACCATTCGAATACGATACCGATTCCCTTTGTCACGCGATATTTTACTTGTCCGAGGTTTGATCATCGGTATCTCTATACCTCGTTCAACCTCGTCTCCTGACAAGTACTCTTTACTCGTACCGTGATATGTCATCTCTTATGAACCATTCATATGCTTTCAAGCTAATTAGACGACATTCCACCGAGAGGGCCCAGAGTATATCTATCCGTCATCGGGATGGACAAATCCCACTGTTGATCCATATGCCTCAACTCATACTTTCTGAATAACTAATCCCACCTTTATAACCACCCATTTACGCAGTGGCGTTTGATGTAATCAAAGTACCCTTCCGGCATAAGTGATTTATATGATCTCATGGTCGAAGGACTAGGTAACTATGTATCGAAATCTTATAGAAAATGAACTTAATGACGTGATCTTATGCTACGCTTTTGAATTGCCTAAGAAGAATTTTGATAAGTATCATGAACCTTTTAAAGAGGCTTGCATAAAGAATGAAATTGTTGTTAATTATTGCAATAAGCATGCTCAAACTCGTAAGAGCGCTATTTCCTATAAGCATGTTAATTTTTGTGGAATGCATAGACCTTGTGGAATTAATCAAATCGAAGATGAATATTGCATCCATCATATTAATGAAAAAACTAGAAAGTGGTTTAGGGCTCTAGATGATCTTGGTAAAAAAGTTTGTGCCCTCTATCCTTTTATTTGTGAAGTTTGCCATGAAGTGGGTCATTTTAATTTTCAATGCTCCTCCAATGATAATTTGAACCCAATGAGTGCTGCAAATTTGTATTGTGATGATGAAATTACTCCTAATCAGCATGATGAACTTACTTTATTTTTGGGGTGTGAAGAACTGTCGAGAAAAATCTCTTTGTTACATATGAGTGATCTTGATATTGATGATGTCCTGCATGGGTGTTTTTCTTATTGCATTGGTAATAGCCATACAAATACTTACATACAAAATATTTTAGAAGATGACACCTTGCCAAAATATGATAGGACCGCCGTGTGTTTTGAACTAATTAATGAAAAGGAGGGATCCTCCCAAGTTTCTTCTATTGTTTTTAAAAGTAAATCAGGTTATGCGGACAAGCCACCCTTCAAGCCTCTTCCTCCTAAAGAAGGAAATGAGGAGAAGGAAGAGAAGAAGAAGAAGAAGAAGGGAACGAAGAAGAAGAAGGAGAATAAAAAGAAAGAGGTAACGGCGTATCCCCGCGTGAATGAGATAACGCTAAGTAACCGTAAGTATGTTGCTCCTAATGATTATTGTGACAATGAATCTGAATATGATGATCTTCCTATGCCCTTTACATACATTAGCGATCATGATTTGAATGAGCACACTACTTTTGATATTGCAAATCTCTGGGAAACTAATTCTGAAACTGATGATAACAATTGCCATAGTGTCAGTGCTATCCATGCTTCCTCCCATAATGATATAGAAAGCTCTAAGCTTGGGGAAGAGGTGTTTGAAAATCCTTTTGCTACTGATCATTATGTGTTTGATACATCTCCTTCTAATAACAATGATGGTATGGACACAGATAAACCAACTGTGAAAGATAACTATTCTATTTCTTATGATGACACTGTGCCTCCGATCTTTGATGATTATTATAAAGAATGCTATGATATAGGTTATAACTATCCTTATGAAACTTGTCATAGTCATGATTGGATTACCAAAAACAATTCCCTTAATATGCAACTTGTTTACCATGTTCAAATTCTTGATAATAATCTTACTCCAATTACTATTAGTGAGAAGAACTCTTCTTATGCCAAAATTAATGATACTTCTATGCATATGAACCATGATAAGAATGTTTTAAGTGATGGGTATATTGTGGATTTCATCAATGATGCTACTGAAAGTTATTATGAGAGAGGGAAATATGGTTATATGCATCTTAATAATATTAAGTTTCCCCTCTTTATGTTGAGAATCTTGAAGTTACTCGTGTTTTATCCTCTTATGCTTGTCACTTTGTTCTTCATGAATTCATTTGTGTACAAGATTCCTCTTCATAGGAAGCATGTTAGACTTAAATTTGTTTTGAATTTGCCTCTTGAAGCTCTCTTTTGCTTCAAATACTATTTCCTGCGAATGGATTATTAAAACTGCTGAGCCCATCTTAATGGCTATAAAGAAATAACTTCTTGGGAGATAACCCATGTGTTATTTTGCTACAGTATTTTGTTTTATATTTGTGTCTTGGAAGTTGTTTACTACTGTAGCAACCTCTCCTTATCTTAGTTTTGTGTTTTGTTGTGCCAAGTTAAGCCGTTGATAGAAAAGTAAGTACTAGATTGCTGTCACGAATCTGGGCTGTTTTCCCATGTAGGTAACTCAGAAAATTATGCCAATTTACGTGAGTGATCCTCAGATATGTACGCAACTTTCATTCAATTTGAGCATTTTCATTTGAGCAAGTCTGGTATCATTTTAAAATTCGTCAATACGAACTGTTCTGTTTTGACAGATTCTGCCTTTTATTTCGCATTGCCTCTTTTGCTATGTTGGATGAATTTCTTTGATCCACTAATGTCCAGTAGCATTATGCAATGTCCAGAAGTGTTAAGAATGATTGTGTCACCTCTGAATATGTTAATTTTTATTGTGCACTAACCCTCTAATGAGTTGTTCTAAGTTTGGTGTGGAGGAAGTTTTCAAGGATCAAGAGAGGAGGATGATATACTATGATCAAGAAGAGTGAAAGCTCTAAGCTTGGGGATGCCCCGGTGGTTCACCCCTGCATATATCAAGAAGACTCAAGCGTCTAAGCTTGGGGATGCCCAAGGCATCTCCTTCTTCATCGACGAATTATCAGGTTCCTTCTCTTGAAACTATATTTTTATTCGGTCACATCTTATGTGCTTTACTTGGAGCGTCTGTATGTTTCTTGTTTTTATTTTTGTTTGAATAAATGCTTGTGTGGGAGAGAGACACGCTTCGCTGGTTCGTATGAACACATGTGTTCTTAGCTTTTAGTATTCATGGCGAAGTTTCTTCTTCGTTAAATTGTTATATGGTTGGAATTGGAAAATGATACATGTAGTAATTGCTATAATGTCTTGGATAATGTGATACTTGGCAATTGTTGTGCTCATGTTTAAGCTCTTGCATCATATACTTTGCACCTATTAGTGAAGAAATACATAGAGCTTGTTAAAATTTGGTTTGCATGAGTGGTTTCTCTAGAGTCTAGATATTTTCTAGTAAGGTGTTTTGAACAACAAGGAAGACGATGTATAGTCTTATAATGCTTGTAATATGTCTTTTATGTGAGTTTTGCTGCACCGGTTCATCCTTGTGTTTGTTTCAAATAAGCCTTGCTAGCCTAAACCTTGTATCGAGAGGGAATACTTCTCATGCATCCAAAATACTTGAGCCAACCACTATGCCATTTGTGTCCACCATACCTACCTACTACATGGTATTTTCCGCCATTCCAAAGTAAATTGCTTGAGTGCTACCTTTAAAATTCCATCATTCACCTTACAATATATAGCTCATGGGACAAATAGCTTAAAAACTATTGTGGTATTGAATATGTACTTATGCACTTTATCTCTTATTAAGTTGCTTGTTGTGCGATAACCATGTTCACCGGGGACGCCATCAACTACTCTTTGTTGAATTCATGTGAGTTGCTATGCATGTTCGTCTTGTCTGAAGTAAGAGAGATCTACCACCTTATGGTTAAGCATGCATATTGTTAGAGAAGAGCATTGGGCCGCTAACTAAAGCCATGATCCATGGTGGAAGTTTCAGTTTTGGACATATATCCTCAATCTCAAATGAGAAAATTATTAATTGTTGTTACATGCTTATGCATAAAAGAGGAGTCCATTATCTGTTGTCTATGTTGTCCCGGTATGGATGTCTAAGTTGAAGAATAATCAATAGCGAGAAATCCAATGCGAGCTTTCTCCTTAGACCTTTGTACAGGCGGCATAGAGGTACCCCTTTGTGACACTTGGTTAAAACATGTGCATTGTGATGATCCGGTAGTCCAAGCTAATTAGGACAAGGTGCGGGCACTATTAGTATACTATGCATGAGGCTTGCAACTTGTAAGATATAATTTACATGATACATATGCTTTATTACTACCGTTGACAAAATTGTTTCATGTTTTCAAAATAAAAGCTCTAGCACAAATATAGCAATCGATGCTTTTCCTCTATAGAGGACCATTCTTTTACTTTTAATGTTGAGTCAGTTCACCTATTTCTCTCCACCTTAAGAAGAAAACACTTGTGTGAACTGTGCATTGATTCCTACATACTTGCATATTGCACTTGTTATATTGCTTTGCATTAACAACTATCCATGAGATATACATGCTATAAGTTGAAAGCAACCGCTGAAACTTAATCTTCCTTTGTGTTGCTTCAATACCTTTACTTTGAATTATTGCTTTATGAGTTAACTCTTATGCAAGACTTATTGATGCTTGTCTTGAAGTACTATTCATGAAAAGTCTTTGCTATATGATTCACTTGTTTACTCATGTCATATACATTGTTTTGATCGCTGCATTCACTACATATGCTTTACAAATAGTATGATCAAGGTTATGATGGCATGTCACTTCAGAAATTATCTGTGTTATCGTTTTACCTGCTCGGGACGAGCAGAACTAAGCTTGGGGATGCTGATACGTCTCCAACGTATCGATAATTTCTTATGTTCCATGCCACATTATTGATGTTATCTACATGTTTTATGCACACTTTATGTCATATTCGTGCATTTTCTGGAACTAACCTATTAACAAGATGCCGAAAGGCCAGTTGCTGTTTTCTGCTGTTTTTGGTTCCAGAAAGGCTGTTCGGCAATATTCTCGGAATTGGACGAAATCAACGCCAAACCTCCTATTTTTCCCGGAAGGCTCCAGAACACCGAAGAAGAGTCGGAGAGGGGCCAGGGGGCCACCACACCACATGGCGGCGCGGGCCAGGCCTTGGCCGCGCTGGCCTAGGGTGTGGCGCCCCCAGGTGCCCCCCTGCGCCACCTCTTCACCTATAAAAGCCCTTTCGACCTAAAAACGCAGTACCAATTGACAAAACTCCAGAAAGACTCCAGGGGCGCCGCCGCCATCGCGAAACTCCAATTCGGGGGACAGAACTCTGTTTCGGCACCCTGCCGGGACGGGGAATTGCCCCCGGAGCCATCTCCACCGCCGTCTTCACCGCCATCTTCACCGCCATCGCTGCCCCCATGATGAGGAGGGAGTAATCCACCCCCGAGGCTGAGGGTTTCGCTGTAGCTATGTGGTTCATCTCTCTCCCATGTACCTCAATACAATAATCTCATGAGCTGCTTTACATGATTGAGATTCATATGAGTTTTGTATCACTACTATTCTATGTGCTACTCTAGTGATGTTATTAAAGTAGTTTTATTCCTCCTGCACGATGTAATGGTGACAGTGTGTGCATCCGTGTTAGTACTTGGTTTATGCTATGATTATGATCTCTCGTAGATTATGAAGTTAACTATTGCTATGATGGTATTGATGTGATCTATTCCTCCTACATAAGCATGAAGGTGACAGTGTGCATGCTATGTTAGTACTTGGTTTAGTCTTTTGATCTATCTTACACTATAAGGTTACTAAAATATGAACATTAATTGTGGAGCTTGTTAACTCCGGCATTGAGGGTTCGTGTAATCCTACGCAATGTGTTCATCATCCAACAAGAGTGTAGAGTATGCATTTATCTATTCTGTTATGTGATCAATGTTGAGAGTGTCCACTAGTGAAAGTGTAATCCCTAGGCCTTGTTCCTAAATACTGCTATCGCTGCTTGTTTCTTGTTTCTTTGCGTTACTATCTGCTGCAATACTACCACCATCAACTACACGCCAAAGAAGCTATTTTTACGGCACCGTTGCTACTGCTCATATATATTCATACCACCTGTATTTCACTATCTCTTCGCCGAACTAGTGCACCTATTAGGTGTGTTGGGGACACAAGAGACTTCTTGCTTTGTGGTTGCAGGGTTGCATGAGAGGGATATCTTTGACCTCTTCCTCCCTGAGTTCGATAAACCTTGGGTGATCCACTTAAGGGAAAACTTGCTGCTGTTCTACAAACCTCTGCTCTTGGAGGCCCAACACTGTCTACAGGAAAAGGAGGGGGAAGTAGACATCAATCCTCCTCGGAATCCGGCCATCACGACGGCGTGGTGACGGTGGTGGTGGAGATCTCCGGCAGGGCTTCGCCGCAAGCGCTGCGGGAGAAGAAGGAAGAGGAGAGAGTAGCTAGGGTTTGGGCGCAGGGTGGTGCTGCGACTTGGGGAGCTAGGGCTGCGACTTGCGGTGCCCTTGGGGTGCCCCTTGGCCTCTTTAAATAGGTGGCCAAGCCCCTTGGGTCATCCAAAAACCTGCCCCCAAGTTTGACTGAGTTTCGATAGGTTTCCGGTTCCGAAAACCTAGTCCTACTCGAACTCTTTTGCCAATTCCGAAATTGCATTAAGGAAAGACTCATTTTCCCTTAAGACAACGTGGTTGCACCTATTATGGAACCCTCTGGACTTCCTTAGACATCCCGGGTCGTCCCGGACACTTCCGGAACCTTCCATAATATTCCGGACTATTCCGGTCCTTCCAAAATCTTCTAGAAGCTCCGGTCAAAACACCGGAGTTTTTCCGAACCCCGGAAAATGACTTCCCATATATGAATCTTATTCTCCGGACCATTCCGAACCTCCTCGTGATGTCTCGGATCCCATCCGAGACTCCGAACAACATTCGAGCTCCATTCCATATTCCATATCTACTTAAAACAACATCAAACCTTAAGTGTGTCACCCTACGGTTCGAGAACTATGCGTACATGATCGAGACTCCTCTCCGATCAATAACTAATAGCAGGACCTGGAGATCCATAATAGCTCCCACATATTCAACGATGACTTCGTGATCGATTGAACCATTCACATACGATACCGATTCCCTTTGTCACACGATATTTTACTTGTCCGAGGTTTGATCGTCGGTATCTCTATACCTCGTTCAACCTCGTCTCCTGACAAGTACTCTTTACTCGTACCGTGATATGTCATCTCTTATGAACCATTCATATGCTTGCAAGCTAATTAGACGACATTCCACCGAGAGGGCCTAGAGTATATCTATCCGTCATCGGGATGGACAAATCCCACTGTTGATCCATATGCCTCAACTCATACTTTCTGAATACCTAATCCCACCTTTATAACCACCCATTTACGCAGTGGCGTTTGATGTAATCAAAGTACCCTTCCGACATAAGTGATTTATATGATCTCATGGTCGAAGGACTAGGTAACTATGTATCGAAAGCTTATAGCAAATGAAAATGACGTGATCTTATGCTACGCTTAATTGGGTGTGTCCATTACATCATTCACATAATGACATAACCTTGTTATTAATAACATCCAATGTTCATGATCATGAAACTATGATCATCTATTAATCAACAAGCTAGTTATACAAGAGGCTTACTAGGGACTCCTCGTTGTTTACATAACACACATGTATCAATGTTTCGGTTAATACAATTATAGCATGGTATGCAAACATTATCATAAACACAAAGATATATTATAGTAACCATTTTATTATTGCCTCTTGGGCATATATCCAACACTCTGGGCCCTCTCGGTGGAATGTCGTCTGATTAGCTTGCAAGCATGTGAATAGTTCACAAGAGATGATATGCCATGGTACGAGTAAAGAGTACTTGTCGGAGACGAGGTTGAACGAGGTATAGAGATACCGATGATCAAACCTCGGACAAGTAAAATATCGCGAGACAAAGGGAATCGGTATCATATGTAAATGGTTCAATCGATCACTAAGTTATCGTTGAATATGTGGGAGCCATTATGGATCTCCAGATCCCACTATTGGTTATTGGTCGGAGAAGAGTCTCGACCATGTCTGCATAGTTCACGAACCGTAGGGTGACACACATAAGGTTTGATGTCGTTTTTAGTAGATATGGAATGGAGTTCGAAGTTTTGTTCGGAGTCTCGGATGGGATCCAGGACATCACGAGGAGGTCCGGAATGGTCCAGAGAATAAGATTCATATATAGGAAGTCACTTTCCAAGTTTGGAAATGATCCGGCCATTTATGGAAGGCGCTAGAATGTTCTAAAACCTTCCGGATGAAATCACCATGGAAGGTGGAGTCCCGGTTGGACTCCACCAAACCCAACCAGCCAACCAAGTGGGAGGGTGGATTCCATGGAGGACTCCACCTCCTTGGCCGGCCAACGAAAGGGGGAAGGGGAGAGTCCCTGTCCCTCTAGGTTTCGTCCATAAGGCAGTTTTTGAATTGGGGTCTTATTCGAAGACTTTGGGCTAACCCTTGGGGTTCCACCTATATAATGAGGAGGAGAGGGAGGGGCAGCCTATGACTTTGCCGCACCACCTAGGGCTCCCCTGGCCGGCGCCCTAGCCCCCTCTCTCCCAAACCCTAGCCTCTCTCCTCCTCCATCTTCGCCCACAGCGCTAACGGCGAAGCCCTACCGGAGATCTCCACCACCACCATCACCACGCCGTCGTGCTGGCGGGATTTCGAGGAGGATCTACTACATCCACTGCCCGCTGGAACGGGGAGAAGGACGTCATCATCAACACCGTACGTGTGACCGAGTACGGAGGTGCTGCCCAACTGTGGCACCGTCAAGATCTTCTACGTGTTTTCGAAAGCGGCAAGTGATCGACTACAGCAACAACGAGATCTAATCTCGTAAGCTTTGGAAATCTTCGAGGGTTAGTCTCATGATCTTCTCGTTGCTACCATCTTCTAGATTGGATCTTGGCTTGTTATTCGTTCTTGCGGTAGAAATTTTTTGTTTTCTATGCTACGAATCCCATCAGTGCCCATATTGTGCAAACATGTGCATGTTGGGATGGCGAACATTGTTGCAGGAGGAAGCCCTCATTTTCAATGCGCGAAAAATATATTTTTCATTTTTCGAGTCCCAAAAACGGGGTGTTTTATGAAGCAACCACCAGATGAAAGTTTCGCAATGGTACCACCCAATTATTCAAAAATACTATACCATACACAATTTTCCAACCGGGATATCTGAAACATTTTCGTCCACCACTCTTGAAAAAGACAAATTTCTGCCAAATCGGTAGAAAGTCGGTCAGATTTGAACTACAGGTACAAGATCTAATGCTCATGATTTTTTGGAAAAATCATTTCTAGGTTCATAATATGCTATTTCATCAGAAATCCACTCCAAGTTTAGCAAGGCTCATCCCCGAGCTAAGAATATTCATGCCTGCCGTTTTGACCATAGTTTGAAACACGCATAAGAATTTATTCAAAAACGACCAAAACAATGAAAAATTCCCGTGGTGTTATATTATGTGACATAATTGCAACGCAAATTATCAAACTTGTAATATTGCAAATATCTCAAAACAAACCTTCTAAGAAATGAGCTATCATGTTCAATGTTTCATTGAATTTCAGGTCGAACAACCAATGTTATGGCTAGATTCATGGCATAGTTTGTGATAATGTGCCCATCTTATAAACAGTTGTACATCTTGGGATGGCGAACAATGTTTCAGGTGGAAAATTTCCTTTTCATCGCACCAAAAAACTAATTTTCATTTTTCGGGTCCCAAAAATGGGGTATTTTGGGAAGAAACCACCGAATGAAAGTTTCACAATGGTGCCATCCCATTTTTAGAAAATACTAGACCATCTTACATGCACAATTTCCCAACCGGTGTATCTTTACCATTTTCGTCCACCCCTCATGAAAACGACAAATTTCTGTCGGTAGGAAATCAGTCAGATTTGAACTACAAGTATATGATCTAATGCTGATGATTTTTTGGAAAAATCTTATTAGGTTAAAAATATGATATGTACATATATGTCATATTTAAATTCCTCTCATTTTTATGATTGATTTAGATATTATTTGTCAAATCCCAATTTACAGATATTAATTATTCATATTAAATAGAAAATGAAAAAAATAAAATCATATTATTTTTTCATTTGATTTAAAGATTAATATTAGTTATTCATTTTAGTTTGGAAAAGTAATTTTTTGAAATTCAAAAAATAAAGAGGTGCGACATTAAGGAATAAGGGTTAATAAGATTGATATGGTAGTATTATCAGTAAGCTGTCATTTCATTTACGGAAGCTTGTTCAAAAGGAATAAAAAAGTTAAGCATGCTATGGCTAGAGAAGTGTGAGGATGGGTGTCTTGCCGGGAAGTTTAACCACGAGTGTAATGTGAGCTAATACAAAGTGTAGTTAGGGTTAAAATGATCCATGGGAGAAAAAAAGTATGAATTTTTTTTTGAAAAATAATTTTGATTTTTTTAGTTCGATGCCAACGGCTTTCCCGTCAACACAGGATGCTGTGCCGACGGAAAATGTGTCTGTGATGATGCCGTTTTGTGCCAACGGCGGCTCTGTGCCAACGGCATGGCGGCCGTCGGCACCTTGTCTGTTTTCGGAGTGCTAGTTTCATGTATGCTTTTGCCAGTTGTTTGTTACATAACTATTTTTTATTTTTTTTGAAAAATAATATTGAATTTTTTTAGTTCTATGCCGACGGCACAGGATGTTGTGCCGACGGAAAATGTGTCTGTTCCGATGCCATTTTGTGCCGATGGCGACCATCTACATAGGGTTGTGACGACGACAATTTTAGCTGTGCCGACGGCATGGCGACCGTCGACACCTTGTCTGTTTCCCGTAGTGTTTCATGTATACTTTTACCAGTTGTTTGTTACATAAAGAGCATGCCTCGGAGCAGAGGTGATGAGGTGGTTCCTCGGCAATACCCACCATGAGGGGCATAGGGTTGACGGAAGGCGAAGATGGTGATTCCGGAAGCGAGAGAAGCCGAAGAGCTAGATTGCTAAAACATTTGAGTCCTTTTTTTCATCGACGAGGCTTCCATTTTTTTATCGGGTGCCAGGCTAGCGCTCCCGATGGGAGTAGCCCCCGGGGCTGTAGATGACTATAAAGTAGTTATGTATAGGGTGTAAAATGTTGAGTCGAATATCGTAAATTTCTTCGAGTTCCAAGAACATTTTGAATGTTTTTGATGATGTCAAAGATTTTGATGATGTCACAGAAGAGTTGATGATTTTGATGATGTCACAGAGGAGTTGATGATTTTGATGATGTCCCAGAGGAATCAATGATTTTGATGATGTTCCGGAGGAGTCGATTATTTTGATGATGTTTCGGAGGAGTCGATGATTTTGATGATGTCGTAGAGGACTCGATGATTGGTCCGCGGCAACACTAAAACATAGGGTGCGCTGCAGGTCCGACGGACTCATTCCATCTTACTGAGTCGTGTACTTCTGTAAATCGTCGGCGGCAACACCCAAACATAGGGTGCACTACAAACCCGACAAACTCATTCCATCTTACTGAGTCGTGTATTTATGTAAATAGTTTGTGGCATCACCCGAGCATGGGGTGCACTACAGACACGACAGACTCATCCCGTCTTTCTGTTTCGAGTACTTGTTTGCATAGCGGTCTACAGTCAGTTGTGAGTGATCAGTTCACGTTGCAGGCCCCGATGGACCCATAGTAACCACAACATATCTTGCTGAGTCGCACGCATGTGTTTTGAATCATGTCGGCAACAGCCACCGAGTCAATGAGGGAACCATGTGCACGATAGAATCATTGCATCTTACTGAGCCGTATTTATTTTGCGTAATTTCCATCAACTGCAGCACTTCCTAAGGATTTTGACGAAAATTACAAGCTAAAAACTTTGCAGCCCCAAGTATTGTCAGGTAATGTGTCGATAAAACCCCAGAGTATTGCCGGCTATGCTTTGATGTGTCGACAAAGCCCCCGAGTATTGCCGGGTATGTTTGATGTGTCAACAAAGCCCCCCAATATTGCTGGGTATGCTTTGATGTTTTTCTTTGTAAATCAGTGCTCCCGATAGGGTGATAGTTGTAATAGCCGAATACTTTTTCATATTTGCTTGAACTCCAGCAATCCCGATGGGATTAACCGTAATAATTCAAGATCTTCGACATGCCACCGAGTGAAACGAGTGCGCGAATTGACGAGCGCGGTCGTCAAAGCTTTATTTCAATCTGCAGTTATATTATAGTTCAAAAATTCGTGCGTAAATAATTGCACGAGCTCAAAAAAAATATTTAGTAAAATAAATTTTACGAGTTATAATTAATTAGAAATATAGCACCTGATATTTTTGTATCGGATGATTGTCCCTGATTAACTTGTGATATCTGCTCCGAAACAGATACGGTTGCTTGTTTAATGTTGTCAGTTGGCTTCACAGAGTAGTACAGATTCAAGCAGTCTTTAGCAACTTTTTGGCAGAATTTGATCGTCTCTTCAACTTCAGAAAAGCACGCACTTTCTTCCCTTGATACTTGTGCTATTTCTTTTTTGACCTGACCGATCTGTTTGCTGGGCTAGCATTTTTTTTTTTTTGCTTTTCTCTAGTGGGTTTAGAATCGCTTTGACCCATGACGTGATTTTCTTCTGACTCACGCCGGCTAAGGGCATCTCCAGCGGCGCAACGAATTTTAGCGTCCGCGCGCGTCCGTTTGTGTCGGCTCTTTTTGGTCGAAATCGACCGCGCGTCCCTTTGCGTCGGGGTGGCTCCAGCGGCACGACACATTTTTTAGGACGAATTATTTTATTTTTAACATGAAACATAATTTACATATTTAAAACATAAAAAAAAAACCTAAACGCCTATCGTCGTTGTGCTGCTGCTCCTCGTCGTTGTTGAGCACGATGAGCTCCGGTATGAGCCACGGCCAGTAGCCATCCGGGGGAGCGTACGACGTGCGCGCCGCCGGTGCTCGAGGTTGAGGAGGCTGCGGCTGTGGCGGCGGTGGAGGCGCCCAGGGCTGCGGCTGTGGCGGCGGTTGAGGTGCCCAGACATAAGGTTGTGGCGGCGGTGGAGGAGGCGCCCAGGGATAAGGCAGTGGCGGCGGTGGCGGCGGTGGAGGAGGCGCCGCCGACTCCAGGAGCGCCTGTCGAAGTGCTTCATCCGCCGACAGGCCCGGCGGCATGACGGCGGTGGCGTAGCGGGGCAGCGGCGGCTGCACAGACACGTCGTACTCGGAGACAAGGACGGTGACCTTCGCCATCTCGTCGTCCGTCATGTTCTCCGGGAACTCGAAGTTCCGGCCCTCCGCCATGGCCTGCTGCCATTCGTGGAAGACGACAGCGACGTAGTGGTCGCTGTCGTCCTTCACCTCCTCGCTATGGTACGCGAGCGCCTCGATGTAGTCGTCGTCGTCGTCGAACGCGGCGTAGGCTTCGTCATCGTCCTCCTCGCGGTCGTCGGCGTCGTTGTGCTGCGTCTGCTGACGTCGCGTCGACGCCTGCTGACGACGCGTCGGCGCCTGCTGACGACGAGCCGGTGGTGCAGGGCCGAAGGGATAATCCCTGTCGCCCATGAAGCCAGCCCTTCGTCTCCTGTCCGTCTCCGTGGACAGGTACGTACGCCAAAGCTCCGAGTCGATGGCGTACGCTGGATCGGCGCGGAGGTCCGCCGGCAGATACCGCCTCCTGCGCCGGATCTCCGCGGTCCGATCAGGCTCGCGCGCAGGTACTGGAGGGATGGGCACCCAGCAGCAGCTGAGCTGCCAGCCGCCAGGCAGCTGCACGCCGGACCAGGCGTCGTCGCAAGGCATCCATTTGCCATGTATAAGCCTCCCCACCGTGACGGGGAGCGGGATCTTCTTGCTGCCGCTGCCGGAGGCCTCGAAGTCATTCTTCTTCCCCATGGCGCTTTTAAGGGCGGCGGTGGTGGTGCGAGTGGAGGTGTGGGCGAAGGAGCGACGCGGCCGGTGGACTTTTAAGGGCGGCCGCGCGCGGGATACGATGCCATTGAAGGCGCCGCAGAAGGCCAGCCGCCGCCCGCCAGTGCGCGTGCAGAACAGGCAGCCGCGCCATTGATGGCGAAGGCTGCGGCGTAGACGTGGAAGCGCTGACCGCCTGAATCAATGCCCTCGATGTAGACTTGCTGCCAGGCGGGCTCGGTGGGGAAGCGAGCGGACACTTTGCGCGTCCGCCGAACGTCCGCCAAGACGCAAACCTGGCGCATATTTGGGCCAGGTTTGCGTCTCCGCGGACGGCCCGGTCACTTTGCGTCGCGCCGCTGGAGAGGGTGCCAGACGCATTTTCGGTCAAAGCGGACGCAAACGGTCGCTCAGCGTCCATTTGCGTCGCGCCGCTGGAGATGCCCTAATACTGCTGCTACTTCTTTTACGAAACTTTGCTATCGATCAAGCCGATTGTCTTGACGGGACTTGATACGTCTCAAACGTATCTATAATTTCTTATGTTTCATGCTACTTTTATGACAATACCTACATGTTTTTCTTACACTTTATAATGATTTTATGCATTTTCCGGAACTAACCTATTAACAAGATGCCGAAGTGTCAGTTCCTGTTTTCTGTTGTTTTTGGTTCCAGAAAGGCTGTTCGGGCAATATTCTCGGAATTCGACGAAACGATGACCCAACATCATAATTTACCGAGACGGACCAGGACACCGAAGGAGAGTCGGAGGGGAGGCCTGGGGCCCCCAGACCATAGGCCGGCGCGGCCTGGAGGGGGGGCGCGCCGCCCTATGGGGTGGGACCCCCAGGCGCCCCCTTGCGCCGCCTCTTCGCCTATAAGACCCCTCGTGACCTAAAACCTCGAGACCGATTGACGAAACTCCAGAAAGACTCCAGGGACGCCGCCGCCATCGCGAAACTCCGTTTCGGGGGACAGAAGTCTCTGTTCCGGCACGCCGCCGGGACAGGGAATTGCCCCCGGAGTCATCTCCATCGACACCACCGCCATCTTCATCGCCGTTTGACGTGGGCATTACCCTTCGGGTAACCAATGTTGCTCTACCCTACACGGTCCAACCGAAGGCCCATGAAGGTACCTGATGGCAAGATGGGCCACTAGGACGGTGCGGCAGAAGATTACTTGGAGTACAATACACGGAAGAAGCCGAGCAAGGAAAGATTGGAGATAGATCTATTGTAAACCTACTCGTACTCGATTAGACCTCTCGGGACCTGGTCACCTATATAAAGGCCAGGAGAGGGGCTATCGAGGGACACAATCAACCTTAGCAATATTAGCCATCAGAAGCTTAGAACTAGGTTACCCTGGCAACTAGCATCTCGACGAGATTACAGCCGAACTATTTGGCACCCCATTGTAACCTGTTTTCATCATAATCAAGAACAGACAGGCATGACGTAAGGGTTTTACCTCATCGAGGGCCCCGAACCTGGGTAAATCGCTCTCCCCGCTTGTCTGTGTACCGATGTCTCATGTCAGCTTGCAGGATTTCATCAACCCTAAGCCCCTATCGGAGGGCATTGCCGAGGAGCGCCCTCGACAATTGGCGCCGTCTGTGGGAACCCTGTCGGTACAAGGCAGGGCATCGGCAGATCCGATCATGACATCGGCGGCTTCGCCGACAATTTCATCAGCAACTTCGTCGACACCATCGTCGCCAATCCTGGGAAGCCCGATTCGATTCGGCTCCTACGAGTTTACTCCACACAGCGATTCCTCCCGCTCGAACTTTTCAGATCTACAAGGGAACATGGAGATGACCTTCGGCAGCGTCCACTACAACGTCAACGCAGAGGGAATCCTTCGATTGTTGGAATCCCCCACTTCCAGATCGACGGGTTCAAACGCGTCATCGTCACTCGATCTGTCGGCTGGTCTGACGGGATCGACGTGCTCTCCCGTGCCCTCGACTCCCCGCTCGGTGTCCTCCATGTCGGTAGGGTCGGATGATTCCTCATCTTCGAAACTAACTTCGTACTACTGCCTGAACTGCGACACCAGGCACGGGCTGGGATCAAGCGACACGCCGTTCATCTGCAACGCCCAGTATTCATCGGGAGAGGACAGTATCGACAGCACCATCCAGGGAACCACCCGAAGAACGGCACACCATCAGGTTTATGTCGCCAATAACACGGGAAACACAAGGCGCAGAGGAGACGAGGACCATACCCCCCGCTCCAGTAGAAGGGCGAGTTTTGAAAACAGCGCCAGCAACCGCGATAGCGATTACACCATCGCGGATGAGGAGTGGGCAGCAGCAAGGGCAGCAGTACTCAACAACACGCCGCTCCCCGCAGTAACTTCGGTTGGAACCCTCAATGCCTATCGCTCCATACTAGAGAAAAATCGGGAACACCTGTCGAAAGAGCAAGCCACCCTCGAGAGACGCCTATCTGCGGCGGATCGATCCAGCGAACGGCGAAGGGGCTCGCAAGGGAGTGCCTCCCGAAACACTCAGGGAACAGGCAAGCACCGGTCGAGACTATCCAGGCTTTCAGAAGATGACGCCAGAGAAATAACGTCGAATCTGACCAAATCCTTTATGACTATGGATACCGCCGGCATGCCATGGCCGAAAACCGTTGCAGGAGCAACAGCCAACCTCGTCGCATACCTCATCAACCAACGCCCCGAAGGTTCCATGGCTCAAGCTCATCGAGGTGCCCTGGAGAGTCTCGCAATATTGGGGAACAACCTAGTCCCGCCAAAGGAAAAGACCACCGTCCAAGGCAGTGGGTCGAAACATCATGCGAGAGATGCTCGGGACGAAATCACCCAGAGCAAGATCGACAGAGCAAGGTGACGACGCGCCGCTAGGAAGGACGACGACAGCGATTCTTCGGATGAAGACCAGGAGTACGACGGCGAGCTCAGGGGAGCCGACTGTCTAAGTTACAAGATCCGCGAAACAATGCCGCCCAAAAAGTTTAAGCCTACCCCTACCGATGCTGCCAAGTACGATGGGCAGCAAGAACCAAGATCCTGGATAGACGACTACCTGCAGACTGTGATCCTGCATAAAGGAAACCAGATAGCAGCAATGCAATGCTTACAGCTTTAATTGAAGGATTCAGCACGGGCCTGGCTAAGGGGGCTGCCGAAAGGTTCTGTTAAATCATGGGACGACCTAGTAGATGCCTTCGTTGCCAACTTCCAAGCAACATACAAGAGGCCCGTCGGGATCGAAGAACTGCGGAATTGCCGGCAGAAGCAGAAGGAGTCGATGCGTTCATACATCGGGAGATTCACGAAGCTCCTGAACGCTGCCGAAGACGTATCTGTCGACAGAGCAATCGACGCTTTCAGCGACGGCGTTCAGCGGGAAAGCTACATAGAAGAGCTTGGGCGCAAAAAGCCAAAAACCATAACCAAACTAATGGAAATCGCCAACAGTTGGGCTGATGGTGAGGACAACGTACGAAGGCCACGGTAGCGCAGTGATGACGAAGACGACGACCAGCCGAAGCACGACTCGGGTGGCCGAAGGGATCGTCACAAGAGAAGGAAGAACCGCAACTACGATGATAACAACCTGGTAGCCGCGGGATATTCCGATCGACAGGACGATCGAGACGATAGGCACGACGGTAATCGGAACAACTCTAGGAACCGTGGTAACTATAAACCACGACAGCAGAGGACTCCCGAATTACCCTACGCTGAACAGATCAACGCCCCCTGTTACCTGCATTCGTATGTCGATTCCAAGGACGGCAAAACGAAGTCAAGTCACCTGCTCAGGGACTGTTGGCAGTTCCTTGACATGCACAAACTCATCCAGCAATCAGGCCAGCAACAGCTACCACCACCACCCCCACCTCCACCGCAGCATCAAGTCCAGCAGGCTCAACCCCATCAACCCAACGAGGCATTCCCACCACCACGTGGGCAGATGATCATGATCCACAGGACAGGTGTTTCGAAAAGGGAGATGAAGAAGCTCACCCGAGAGATCAACTTGGCAGAAAGCATCATGGCAAACATCCCCGAGTACGTCGAATGGTCTTCTCAGAACATTATGTTCAGTCGAGTCGATCACCCGATGACCATACCAAAACCAGGACACGCTGCCTTGGTAGTCGAAGCACAAATCGGGGGGTTTAAGATGAGCAAAGTCTTCATGGATGGTGGAAGCGGACTAAACCTGATATTTGTCGACACAATTAGAAGTATGGGGATCACCATGAGCATGCTGGAAGAAACAGACACCTGCTTCCACGGGATCCTTCCAACCGCACCGGGCCACTCTCTTGGCAAAGTCTACCTGAACGTTATCTTCGGCAGGGCCGACAATTTCAGGAAGGAAAAGATCGAGTTTGAAGTGGTGAACTGGGAGTCACAGTATCACGCTATACTCGGGAGACCAGCGTATGCCAAGTTCATGGCTGTGCCGCATTATGCATACCTCAAGCTGAAAATGCCTGGGAACAACGGGACAAACATCACAGTCTATGGAAGTTTTTCACGCTTGGACAATTGTGATCGTGACTTTCAGAGGATTGCTGCAAAGTTCGGGTCACAGCAAGAAATCGTCGACCCTCCGCCCAAGCTGTCTTTACGAGAAATCAAGGAAGAAAAAGATGGCAGGGAAACCAAGAAGAAGCGAGCCGCTCTCGCCCTTAAAGCTTCGGCGGTAGAAGCTTCGGCGGCAGAAGCCTCGGCAGCAAAGGGTTCGGCAGTTGATGGCACAGAAGGCTTAGGAGACAGCAAGACGATGGCAACCACCGCTCAAACCCCTGATGAAACCAGCAACGCTGCGGCAATCACTAACGCGGTGAAAAAGGCAGAAGAAGAGAAGAACCCCTTCCTTGCCTGAGCAGTTTACTAGTCTTCATTTTCTTTTTCCTTTCTTATAAACAGGGTCTTCCCTTTTTCGCCCTCTAGCATCATGCTTACCTTATTAATAAGAACTCAAGCTTCGATTCTTTGTTAAGCATTGCAGTAACTACAAACTTCTAAGCCCCATCACTATGCAAACATAGTACAAGGCAGAAGATTGCGCTTCCAAAAAGCCTCTACGAGTGCTAAAAGACGTTCACATTTCCCTCCGCTATAGATGCCTCTACGAGTGCCGTAAATAGCAAGAGTTTGGAAATACACATAAACAACAACCCATGTTCGATATTTTACTTATGGAAATATCAAGGAACAACGGGCTCATCGGCAGAGCCACTACACCCGAAATATTCGGGAGTGCCTGTCAAAATTCAAAACGGTTGAAAGCAAAGTTGCGCATACAACATGTTTAGCAAAACCTGCAACATGAGCTGATCACTCAAATGATTTGCTAACCAACCAATATACATACATCTAAACGAGCAACTAAGATTCGCTCAAACCTTGCCAACGGCAATAACATGGTAAAAGTACATATGCATGTAGCTACCGAATGAGAAGGCATCATTACATAATCCAAACACTTGGATAAATTAGCCAAATTATCTATTTACAAAACGGACATTAAATCCCTGAAATCACCCTTGCGGAGTTCCTCTTTCTTCAGGTACCCTTGAGTCCTCCTCGAGTCTGTCGACAATTATGTTGGCAGGCAACAATACTCTCGGATACAGTGCCTCCAAGTCTCCGGTCGCATTGGCAATCGACAGCAAACTTGCCGAAGGATAACGGGCGCAAGGGCAAGTGTAAACCTGGCCCCTGCAAAAACCTGCGCATGTACCAAGTCTCAAATCTTCTTGGCATTACCAAATTCAGACATCAAAGCAAGGAGCGTCGGGGGAACTGCGTTCAAAGGGAACATTGTCTTCCAAACCACCCTCATAGCCTTGTAGCACTTGTCAAAAAAGTGGTGGACCTGCTGAACCTGATCCTGAAATTGTGCGACAGCCGAAGCTTTCGAGTGCTCCCGCCAGAAAATCTCTTCGGCTGAGGACAGCTGAGTTAATGCATTCACACGCTCGTGAATCCGTTTGTTCTCTTCTGCGCGGTTCAAAGCTATGACTGGCATGGAAATAAACAAAGGATCAGACAAGACACTATCGACAAAAAAGGCGCAGAGATCAAGGAACTCACAGTTCAAGCTCTCGGTAGCTTTATGTAGCTCAGTAAGAGCGTACCGCTCCACGTCGGCTGCAATCTCGCTCTTCTTGTTGACAATCGCAGCTAAGGCATAAGTGCTGCGCAGGTCCTTTTCCATCTGGGTGATCCGATCCTTCATCCATTGGATTCGGTCACCTTCGGGAAGAACGCCCGAAGAGTCATCAACAAACGAGGACACCGGGAAAACCTGCAGGCAACAACGTTAAAAGGATGATGGATATGGACAAATTAAGCGTCCAACGAAACTCCCATCGGGAGAAGTACAAGAAAATCCTATCAGGAGAAGTACAAATGAAGATATTACGAAAAAAGTGTGCTGGCAACATTGCCAGCACAATGTTCATTACAAACTTAAGTTCTCGCAACAGAATAATGTTTTGTACTAAGCCCAAGGATAAAAATCGTTACAACAGTCAAGGAGCCTGAGTTTGAGTCGACAGGCTGGGGCCAGCCGATGTCTTTCCTGACAAAACTAGTTCAAGGAGCTGGCGATCACAAGTACGGGCAGACGCTGTAAAGGCGCTCAAGTCAACAAATCGCCCATCTTTTTCTTTCGGCAGCTCCTTAGTCATTTCTTCGATGTCAGCCTTAAAGCCGTAACCCATCATAAGTTGGAAGGCAAGGAGGGCACCATAGGTACGCGAGGTACGCTTGAATACCTCAATAACTTCCTTGGTGTCGACGGCAAAGGCATCAATCAGCTGCCCCAGAGTCTTCTCCTGCTTGATCTTAGGGAATATCATTGAATGCATCCGCGCCAGAGCACCCTTTCCCTTGTCAAGAAGCTCCCGGGTAAGCTGGTGGGTGGCAAGAACCATCGACACACCGTTTGCCGGGGAGTTGCTCGGAACTTTGTCCAAAACAGTAGCAGGGATGCTGGCTGCTTCTGCAAGAAATTCAATTGGAGGAAATCATTGATGAAGAAACAGATCCATAAAAAGTAATAATCTACAAGAGATGTATGAAAAAGCTTACCAAGTAGAGCCAGGGCAGATTGACGAAGGAGCTCATCCTTCTCTGTTGCTCGAGCTTCCTCCTCCTTCAGCCTCTCTTTCAGCCTGCTCAACTCATCTTTTAGGGAGTCGACCTCCTGGCGAGCTATGGCAGCCTTTTTGATGGCGCCATCTAACTTTGAAGAGGAAGACTTAGCTTCCTCCTGCAGTCGAACCTTGTCCGCCTCCAGGGAGGTAAATTGAGAGGCGAAGGCTTCTAAAGAGGATATTACACCTCGTAGATCCTTGAAAAAAGGGAATGTTTTACAAAGATCATTAGGCGAGACACATTCCAAAAGATTCCTGTTAGACTCAAAAAAGACTTACAGAAGGAGGAGCTGTGGCAGCAGCAGGAGCATCTTTCCCTTTGGAAAGGGAGGAGGCAGTCGATGCTTGCGCCGTGGGAGCCGCTTTAGGAGCCGAAGCTTCAGAAGTTGCGGCGGCTGGCGAAACAGCATCAGATCTGACCCTCTTAGGTGGAGGCTCAATGAAAGCATCGTCACTACAAGAAGGATTTGATCGACCAAGTTAAGAGAAAAATGCGAGAAGTCCAAAAAGCTGAAAATAATAAAAAGAAAGAAAACACTTACATATCAAGAAGATCATCTTCATCGGCAAAGCCTCCGATTGATCTCTTCGTAGGTGGAGCCCTGGTCTCCTCCGCAGCTGCATTAACAAAGGCATCGTGATCAGCGTCATCATCGCGCACTGATCCCTCTGTGTCGCAAGTGTCATCGGCTGATGGAGGGAGATTGGTATGAGCAGTTTCAGAATCTATGGGGTCATCGTGATCGCTTGTTGGGTTTGTGCGCTCAACAGTATGAAAGTCAACAGGTTCTGAAGAGCCTCTTCCTTCGGAAATATCATTTGGCAAGTTATGTAAGTCCCCGGAGGCTGCGAGGGTCTGTCGAAGAAAAAACAAATGAGAACAACAGAAATTATGTCGACTGAGTAAATAGCAGCATAACAAGAATTTGAGGAGGGAAGTTACCTCTGGAAGTGGATGATCGGCATCAAAAGGAGTGTACGGAGACATTAAAGGGATCGAGTCTTCTTGGCTGAAGAAAGTGAGGCGACGGACTTCATCGAGCAGTTCTTTTTCCGACAGTT
Source organism: Lolium perenne (assembly GCF_019359855.2). Lineage (NCBI taxonomy): Eukaryota > Viridiplantae > Streptophyta > Magnoliopsida > Poales > Poaceae > Lolium > Lolium perenne. The sequence goes on along the minus strand of NC_067250.2, from coordinate 62,080,011 downwards.
CGGCAGCGTTAATTCTGGTTTCATCCTTTGGACCCGAATACAACCACATTGGGCGAATTCTAGCCATAACTGGTTGGACTCGACGTTTCAGAAACACTGCCGCTACCTCAGTACCAATCATGGTTTGGCCATCAGCTTCTTTAATCCGAAGAAATCTGGCAAACAATTCGTCGGCTGCTACTTTTTCGTCGGGAGAAAGAATATTTTTCCAGGAACTCTTAGGTTTGGCTTCAAGGACGTCGACAAAGCGATGAAGTTGAGATTCGGGTGACAAGGAATCCTTGGCGTAAAACCACTTCAATCTCCACCCTTGCACAGACTCTCTCATTGGGAAGTTGAAGTAGTTGACATCCGAACGGGCTACAAATCCCACTCCTCCGGTGACAAAAGACTTGTTACTACTGCTGTATCTCTTCACATAGAAAATCTTTTTCCACAACCCGAAATGAGGCTCAACGCCCAAATATGCTTCGCAGAGGGTGATAAACACAGCAACGTGGAGGATTGAGTTGGGAGTGAGTTGCCATAGTTGGATTTCGTAAGTTCGCAGGAGATGAAGGAGGAATTCGTGAACGGGAAGCGAAAGACCTCGATATAAGAACGACAAGAACATCACGGTAAAACCAGCAGGGGGATTAGGTCGAGAAATCGCACCTGGAAAGATCACATTCCCCTCATCGGAGGAGATCAATGCCAGGCTTCGGGATCTCTTCTCGTCACGCCTGGTGACGGACGAAGCTATCCAATCTCCGGGCCTGGCTACTGAGCCTGGCGGCGCCGGCGGCGCCGGAGTTGGGGGAGGAGCGCTTGGAGCGCCCTCCTTCGGAGGAATCAAGGAAGATTTGGCGGCGCTAGGGTTCTTCTTCACCATCGCAAGATCCGGGAAAAGCTAGGAAGCAGTGGTGGCGGTGCGAGCGGTTGTGAACGAGAGAAGAGGAAGAACAGCGAAGGGATGAATGAAGGAAAAGATTAGGGATTTTCCATCTCATTGGGAAACTTAAGGAAGGCCTCGTATTGTCAGTGGGCCTTTTTTCCAGTTAATGGTTGCGGAAATCGAGGAATTGCTCGAAAACAGGGCTGGCAGGTCGCGTCTTATCAGTCAAAATTAAGGGGACATAAAAACGTCATCAGTGACATCATGAGGAATGATTGCATAAGAAGAGATAAGAAAGTATCGGGTGGTCAACTTGAGCCTACGCACGGATTGCGAGCATCCGCACCTAGGCTCGGGGGCTAGGCGCGCACCCGATAGAATAAAGATTCAAATGAAAAACGTGACTCGAGTCTGCACCCGAACATAAGAACCCGTGCTCAAACTCGGGGGCTACTCCCATCGGGAGCGCGGAACGCGCACCCGATAAAACTTTTTTCGCACTCCAGGATCATGCCCGGGGACTTGATTCTGTGTAGGGTAACGTTGTTTTGCCATCGGCAGTTAACCAACAAAAGTTGGGCACGTTATTCGTTATCCCTTGCATAAAGAAAATGTATCGGATGGTCTACGAAGACTTGCAGGAAAAAAACTTCGGCAGAAGAAGATGCTCGAGTGGTACAACTTGAGTCTACGCACGGATTGCAAGCATCCGTACCTAGACTCGGGGGCTACTCCCATCGGGAGCGCTGACGCGCACCCGATAGAAGATAGAAGATAGAGGAAAGGCAAGAATGATCGAGAAGAAGAACTTCGGAAGAGGACATGTAGTCTCTACCCGAACTATGTTCGGCTAGACACTCGGGGGCTACTGATGTGGGCATTACCCTTCGGGTAACCAATGTTGCTCTACCCTACACGGTCCAACCGGAGGCCCATGAAGGTACCTGATGGCAAGATGGGCCACTAGGACGGTGCGGCAGAAGATTACTTGGAGTACAATACACGGAAGAAGCCGAGCAAGGAAAGATTGGAGATAGATCTATTGTAAACCTACTCGTACTCGATTAGACCTCTCGGGACCTGGTCACCTATATAAAGGCCAGGAGAGGGGCTATCGAGGGACACAATCAACCTTAGCAATATTAGCCATCAGAAGCTTAGAACTAGGTTACCCTAGCAACTAGCATCTCGACGAGATTACAGCCGAACTATTCGGCACCCCATTGTAACCTGTTTTCATCATAATCAAGAACAGACAGGCAGGACGTAAGGGTTTTACCTCATCGAGGGCCCCGAACCTGGGTAAATCGCTCTCCCCGCTTGTCTGTGTACCGATGTCTCATGTCAGCTTGCAGGATTCCATCAACCCTAAGCCTGTAACACCCCAAATTTTACAACCTTGATTAGTTGTCCTCATTGCAAAAATTAGGGCGAACAAAAACTTTTTCTAAAGACTAACTAAGATGAATTGCCTTGAATTTGTTTAGATGAATTGTCTTGTTTTGCTTGTTGAGTTTTGTGTTGAGCTACCTCTAAGAACAACACCTCTAGTGGTCAGACAAACAACCCACCTAATAAAACACATGTGTGACTTAGTAAAAATTGTTTTCCTTTTTACTACATCAAACTCTTCTCCTGATGGCAACATGGGTGTGCCATCTTGATTTTCCTCGTTGTGATTTAATCTAGCTCAACCCTTTCTTGATTCAAAAATTGGGATCATCTACCCCCTTAATACATCCTTCTCTCCTACCCTAGTCAAAAACCCTAAGGCATCATAAATTTGGCTAAGTCCCAAAATCTGTTTAAGGTTCCATTTTGGAACCCCTGGATTAAGCTACCCCTTGCCATCTAAGGCAATGCACTTGGTCCTAAACCTACCTTATCATAAACACTTCCCAACCATATCCTTGCCTTGAACCAAATCTCTCTTATACCCACTTATCCTTGATGATTTTGAAGCCAGGTCAATAAGATGTTTTGGCAGGCTTAAAATGTCCAAACTTTGGCAGTTGATTCTTAAGCACCCACAAATGTTATTGGTGACCTCAACACATGGATCTCATCTTTACGACATCCTCTACAACTTCCACGTCTTGCATGTCCCATTCTACCCTTGAAATTCTTATATTCACTTGGTCTCATACCCTATCCACTATTTCAGATCTAGATCACTTGTTCCTCTTTTTCTTCTTTTTTTTTTATTCTTCACAAAACCAAGTGTGGAGATGATTGCTACATTGTGTAACAATCATCTGACATCGAGATCACTCCTCTCTAAATTAGTTTTCATTCTCAAAACCATATTGCTTTTTCTTCTCTAAGTTTAATTCCAAAGCTACTTCTAGTTTTATCAAATCTTTTCAAATAATTTTCTCAAATAAAATAGGGAATGAGAGTGGAACTTTAGATCACCTTATTTCCACCCAAAAATATTTTATATATAATTATTCTCTGTTTTATTTTGTTTTCACCAAAATGCATGTTATTATACATGCCTTTTCTTGCACTTTGCTTTACCAAATAATTTTGGAGAAAGTTCCACTTAGCTTTATTGTGTTATAATCCCTTTTTATTCAAAATATATTCATGGTTATTTTAAATTCTCTCTGAGGCAAGATCATTTTGAACCTTATCCAAAATTGGGTCAACTCTCATAGTGGTGAAGACCCCTTCCTTTTTAAATTCAAAATTTTAAAAATGTCTTGTGTTCATCAACCACATCTCACTCATCTATTCTCTATCATCACTACCTATGCCTTTTATTTCTTTTCACCATCACCTAGCTTTTCTATTTATTTCTTAATGGTTCTACCCTTCTTCTTGTTTGACCAAAAATATCTATGTGGTAAACCATTAACTTTTGCTAGCCTTTTGACTTGCTCAAATACAAAACCTTCCATATAATCCCACTACTCCTCTCATCTACAATTTGGACCTTCCTTCAAAAATTCATTTTGGATCTCACCACCATCCACCCTCTCTCTTTCCTTTCCCTCTCTTTCCTACTTGAACATGGCCGGGCCTTGTGCCTTGCACCACCACAACCCTTGCACATCATCTTGGCCCAACCCTAGTTCCCCAAAACCCACCCTGGGCCCTCTCTTTCCCCTCCATACCAAGCCCTAACCAAACCAGGCCACAGGCCCGACCAAGGCCAGGCTCCCGAGCCGTGGACGAGCACAGAACGGGCACGATCGTGCGAAGAACGCTGCTCCCGCTCGCACCCTCCTCCTTCCCGCGCCTCTGCTGACGTCCTCTGGGCGACGTCACCCCGCCCCCACCCTCCTACGTCACAGCTGACGCCCGCCCTCGCCCCTCCATTGGCCACTGCCACCGCGAGCTCGCCCTCCGGTTGGCCAACGCCACCGCCCCGTACCCCGCCCGCTGCCCTCCTTCTGCTATATAAACCCCGACCCAGCTCACTCCTACCCCTCACACCACCTCTCCCACCTCCCCAGACAACCCACAGAGAGCGCCGAGGCGTTTCCCCGGGCGCTGCTCGTTCGAAGAGCACCTCCCGCCCGTGGTCACCGCGAGGTGGCGGACCAGTGGGGCTCTCCCTCGACGACTGCCTCCTTCCCCCTCTTTTCCATCTCTCTAGCCACCTTCTTCCGGCCCTAACGCGCCCTTTCCCACTGCCCAGGATCGCCGGAGCACGCCGCCGTCGAGCTCCGGCCGGAGGGTACTGCGAGCATGGGGCCGTCGGGAGGAGCTGCTGCGGATGCTCGAGGAGCGTCTGGACGCGCCGGACGACCGCCTCCGCTCGCCGCCACCCTGCCCAGCCACCGCCACCGTCGCTGGTAAGCCCCCTGGCGGCTTGCCCTTCCTTTTCCGTCCGCCTCGCGCGAGCCAAGTCTCCAGGAGGGAGACGACCTGCTCGTGTCGTGCACCCCTTGCATGCATGGCCTCATGGCCACGCTGGCCCATGCGGCCTGGCCCACCCGGGCCCCTCCTCCCTCCCCTTTTCTTTTTTTCCACCGCCACCTGGATTCTCTCCTGGGCCGGCCCAATTCTGCACCCCCGAACGGCCCAGGCGTTTCCCGCCCATTTCTAGTTTTAAACATTTCTGTTTTTCTGATAAAACCAGAGGCACTCAAATGCTAATAACTCCAGTTTTACAAACCCAAATCGAGTGAAACAAATTGAGTTAGTTCCGAAATTTAATTACCTTTCCAATGCCACTGGCCCCATATTTTTAGGATTTTTGTACGAATTTTAGTGCATTAAACTTGATCGCTGGTTATTGTTTAGTATTTCTAATTTCTAAATTTGAAAATTTAACCTTTTTGAGTGAATCCAATTCTGTTAGCCTTGTTTTAGTACTGACCATCTAGAATAATTAGTGTTAGACCCTTTTCATAACTTTTTGGCTACTATTTGTGCTAAGTGTGTGTCACATGAAATGTTGTACCAAAACTTTTTCTTATTTAAAATCCTTGACCACCTCTTCTTTTAAAAAATGGTCAACCTATGTTTCATTCTTGCAAAACAAAACTCTCTGAGACTTAAACCAAGTTTCTTGTGTTTTTATAAGATTTCAACTGTTGGGGTATATGGTTTACTTTGTTTTTTTTTAGTGTAGTGTTTAAGAATAAAAGAGACAAATGTTTTCTACCTCTTCAAAAATGTTTTGAAAATAAAGGATGAATGTTTTTGAGGGCAAAGCATTGTGCTAGTATTCTTGATAGTGTTATCTATTAGGGGATGTTTAATTCATACCTTGGTTATAACCATGAAGGCAATTTCTCTTTTGTAAAGCTCTCATGCCTTTATTTAGGAGGAATAAATTGGGTGTTCTCAAAATCAAATTTAAAGTTTAATTGTGATGCTTAGTATGTTAGATCTTAGTAAAGTGGTTAGCTATTGATGGATGATTGCTGATTGTTGTTTTGGTGCAATGTGTTGATTGTGTTCCTCTCATATTTTCCGGCGTTAGATGCGAACAATTTCGGAGAAGAAGAAGAAGTGGAATCGGACGAGGATTTTATTTACGTTGTTGGAAGTCTTATTTGATGGAGTTGGAGAAGTCCAGGGACAAACAAGCCAACCAAGGGAAGCCATCTCTTGATCTCTGAATGTTTAATCACATATTGTGGTTACTTTGTTGTTATTCTTGTCTCTCGATCTATCTTGTGTTGTTTCTACTTATGTTGATGGAGCATGCTCACCATGAGCATGTTTATTCTCTTTGACACCTCACCTACAACCCCCTTTAGTGAAATGGCGGTCTTCATCATCATGTTCTTGGTGTACCCCTCTAAGTGTGATGGGTACGCCCACTTGTCTTGTGTGTGTCGACCTCTTGACACCCTTTTTGCACCCCATAGTGGTATGATGATTAACATCATGACCCTTGTTGAATCATGCTATTTATGATGTCCCTATGCATGCTTATCCTAAGTATGTATGATCCCCTTGACACCTCAATTATCATCTCCTTAGTGGTATGATGGCTAGCATCACGCCATTGTTGTCTCTTAGTTCTTACATGAAACTATAGGTTGGGAACCCCTTGGAAAAAATACCTTGTTGAAAAGAACTTCTGAAAAACCTTGGGTGAGTTGGACTTACCCAAGTGTGTGTTTATGAAAGGAAAGGATCTTGGCAAAGATGGTTGGAAAAGAAAATCTTGTTTTCGAAAACTTTGGCGCCTAAGTATTCACCCGTGACAATTAACCCGCGCAACCACATTACCCTGGAGTGGGACGGGGCTTAGCTCGTAGTTTGTTCTTCTTAACATGGGACACCGCACAACTATATAAGGGTAAGGTTACCCCTGAATCCGGATTGTCGTTGGTGGAGACAATAGTATAACGGGAGGCCTTCGGGGCTGACCCGTCCGGAAGACACTATGGGTCTCCTGGCTTGGCGGTGGAGCCACGCTCAAAGTGAGGTGAGCTGCCACGGTGTCGGGGAGGTACATACTCCATAGGGTAGGATCCCGTGCTAAGACGAATAGGCGAAAGGCTATGTCCGAGTTTTTGTCATGGCATAGTTGATATGCGGGGATGATGCCCACATGATGAACTCGCGGATCTTGTGGGGAAAGTGTGCAAACTCTGCAGAGTCAAATCTATTCGAATAGCCGTGTCCGCGGTCATGGACGGTTGGAATGGCTGTTGCTTAGCCTAAAGGGTTTTGGTTTTACAAAATTGTTTTGAGCAAAGAAAGAAAGGAACTTTGTTTTGGAGTACCGGGATGGTACTGAAAAGTTGTGGAGACCATATGGAGATGGTCGGAAAGGAAACAAAAATGGGTTTACCCTTCCTAGTGTTTTATGTTGTAGTTCCTCTTTTGAAGTATCTTCTTCAATAAAGATATAGAGATGTCATAGGACTTCCCTAGTATCCCCATCAATTGAGATGGCGGTACGCTACCTCTTCTTTAACAAAGATATAGAGATGTCATAGGACTCCCTTAGTGTTCCCATCATTCGAGATGCCGGGATACTATATCCACAAGAGAAACTGATTCTCTTCCACATGCTATATCCACAAAAGAAACTATTCTTCCTCTCTTGTCTTCTCTAGATAGAATTGTTAACACCTGCTTGATGGTTTGCGAGTACAATTCCAAATGTACTCACGGCTTTGTCCCTGGCTATTTACTTGGCCAGACTTGGAGGAACACGATGAATGAAGAAGGTGTTGGCGACGTCTATGCGAGCTAGGAACGTCTTCCCAGTCAGTTGCTTGTTGGGTTATGGCAGATGACTTGGGTACTGCGCTACTGAAGTGATGATGCTACTCTGATGTTTAGTTAGGCCCTCCGAGGCTATTATGTAAGTATTGGTCATGTGACCATGTTGTAATTTTCTTATTCCGCTTTGTAATGGATGGTGTAATTTGATATCAGTTCGGTTATGTGTTCACGACGCACTGATCATGAGATCGTGAACTGTATACATAACAGTGTATTTCGGACATTTAGTCCGGGGTCCCCACAGAGCTGGTATCAGAGCCATCCTGACTGTAGGAGACCTTAGTTAGCATGGACGTTAGGTAGGAAACAAGTACTTGATCAAAACTATTTACAAAGCAAATTCTTCCCTTAGTAGACGGAAGAATAGCTTCCAATTTCTATCTCTTTGAAACTTCTAATTCTTACCTTGGTCTCTGATTACCACAACCATTGAAAATTTCTCACTCTAATATCTCATCCCCTTCCGAAACTAGGTATTGGACGATGTCCCCAACTTAGACCTGGAGACTCGAAGTTGAAGATGGATCAACCTTCCAGGAAGTCTCATGTATCTCCGACAACAGCTATTGAAGATCGGATGCCGACTTAGTCATGCAGATAAAGGGATGATAATATCATGTCTTTGGTTGTCACCAAAGTCTGTCAAGGAGCTGACCTTGTTCCTCCGTGGACTTGCACCTTTGCAGTCGCCAAGGATCAAGTCTCAGTTCTTGACTAGTAATTTTTAGGCTAGCCACCAGAAGTTGTCTACCTTGGGAGTACCTCAACTACTACCCCTTGATGTCTACGTTCCCCCTCCTTTCCTGTAGACAGTGTTGGGCCTCCAAGAGCAGAGGTTTGTAGAACAGCAGCAAGTTTTCCCTTAAGTGGATCACCCAAGGTTTATCGAACTCAGGAAGGAAGAGGTCAAAGATATCCCTCTCATGCAACCCTGCAACCACAAAGCAAGAAGTCTCTTGTGTCCCCAACACACCTAATAGGTGCACTAGTTCGGCGAAGAGATAGTGAAATACAGGTGGTATGAATATATATGAGCAGTAGCAACGGTGCCAGAAAATAGCTTGCTGGCGTGTAGTTGATGGTGGTAGTATTGCAGCAGTAGTAACGCAGTAAAACAGTAAACAAGCAGCGATAGCAGTATTTAGGAACAAGGCCTAGGGATTAGACTTTCACTAGTGGACACTCTCAACATTGATCACATAACAGAACAGATAAATGCATACTCTACACTCTTGTTGGATGATGAACGCATTGCGTAGGATTACACGAACCCTCAATGCCAGAGTTAACAAGCTCCACAATTTGTTCATATTTAAGTAACCTTATAGTGTAAGATAGATCAAAAGACTAAACCAAGTACTAACATAGCATGCACACTGTCACCTTCATGCATATGTAGGAGGAATAGATCACATCAATACTATCATAGCAATAGTTAACTTCATAATCTACGAGAGATCATGATCATAGCATAAACCAAGTACTAACACGGTGCACACACTGTCACCTTTACACACGTGCAGGAGGAATAGAACTACTTTAATAACTTTGCTAGAGTAGCACATAGATAAATTGTGATACAAACTCATATGAATCTCAACCATGTAAAGCAGCTCATGAGATCATTGTATTGAGGTACATGGGAGAGAGATGAACCACATAGCTACCGGTACAGCCCCGAGCCTCGATGGAGAACTACTCCCTCCTCATGGGAGCAGCAGCGGTGATGAAGATGGCGGTGGAGATGGCAGCGGTGTCGATGGAGAAGCCTTCCGGGGGCACTTCCCCGCTCCGGCAGCGTGCCGGAACAGAGACTCCTGTCCCCCAGATCTTGTCCTCGCGATGGCGGCGGCTCTGGAAGGTTTCTGTGGTTTTCGTCAAGCGGTGTCAAAGTTTTAGGTCACGACGGCTTAAATAGGCGAAGAGTCGGAGTCGGAGGGGCCACGGGCTGCCCAAACCATAGGGGGGCGCGCCCCCCCCTGGCCGCGCCGGGGTGTGGTTTGGTGGCCCTGTCCCCCTTCTCTAGCGGTTCTCGTGTGTTCTGGATGCTTCCGGTGAAAATAGGAACTTGGGCGTTGATTTCGTCCGATTCCGAGAATATTTCGTTACTAGGATTTCTGAAACCAAAAATAGCAGAAAACAGCAACTGGCACTTCGGCATCTTGTTAATAGGTTAGTTCCAGAAAATGCACGAATATGACATAAAGTGTGCATAAAACATGTAGATAACATCAATAATGTGGCATGGAACATAAGAAATTATCGATACGTCGGAGACGTATCAGCATCCCCAAGCTTAGTTCTGCTCGTCCCGAGCAGGTAAAACGATAACACAGATAATTTCTGGAGTGACATGCCATCATAATCTTGATCATACTATTTGTAAAGCATATGTAGTGAATGCAGCGATCAAAACAATGTATATGACATGAGTAAACAAGTGAATCATAAAGCAAAGACTTTTCATGAATAGCACTTCAAGACAAGCATCAATAAGTCTTGCATAAGAGTTAACTCATAAAGCAATAATTCAAAGTAAAGGCATTGAAGCAACACAAAAGAAGATTAAGTTTCAGCGGTTGCTTTCAACTTGTAACATGTATATCTCATTGATATTGTCAACATAGAGTAATATAATAAGTGCAATAAGCAAGTATGTAGGAATCAATGCACAGTTCACACAAGTGTTTGCTTCTTGAGATGGAGAGAAATAGGTGAACTGACTCAACAATAAAAGTAAAAGAATGGTCCTCCATAGAGGAAAAGCATCGATTGCTATATTTGTGCTAGAGCTTTGATTTTGAAAACATGAAACAATTTTGTCAACGGTAGTAATAAAGCATATGTATCATGTAAATTATATCTTACAAGTTGCAAGCCTCATGCATAGTATACTAATAGTGCCCGCACCTTGTCCTAATTAGCTTGGACTACCGGATCATCGCAATGCACCTGTTTTAACCAAGTGTCACAAAGGGGTACCTCTATGCCGCCTGTACAAAGGTCTAAGGAGAAAGCTCGCATTGGATTTCTCGCTATTGATTATTCTCAACTTAGACATCCATACCGGGACAACATAGACAATAGATAATGGACTCCTCTTTTATGCATAAGCATGTGACAACAATTAATATTTTTCTCATATGAGATTGAGGATATATGTCCAAAACTGAAACTTCCACCATGGATCATGGCTTTAGTTAGCAGCCCAATGTTCTTCTCTAACAATATGCATGCTTAACCATAAGGTGGTAGATCTCTCTTACTTCAGACAAGACGAACATGCATAGCAACTCACATGAAATTCAACAAAGAGTAGTTGATGGCGTCCCCAGTGAACATGGTTATCGCACAACAAGCAACTTAATAAGAGATAAAGTGCATAAGTACATATTCAATACCACAATAGTTTTTAAGCTATTTGTCCCATGAGCTATATATTGCAAAGGTGAATGATGGAATTTTAAAGGTAGCACTCAAGCAATTTACTTTGGAATGGCGGAAAATACCATGTAGTAGGTAGGTATGGTGGACATAAATGGCATAGTGGTTGGCTCAAGTATTTGGATGCATGAGAAGTATTCCCTCTCGATACAAGGCTTAGGCTAGCAAGGTTATTTGAAACAAACACAGGGATGAACCGGTGCAGTAAAACTCACATAAAAGACATATTGTAAACATTATAAGACTCTACACCGTCTTCCTTGTTGTTCAAAACTCAATACTAGAAATTATCTAGACTTTAGAGAGACCAATTATGCAAACCAAATTTTAGCATGCTCTATGTATTTCTTCATTAATGGGTGCAAAGCATATGATGCAAGAGCCTAAACATGAGCACAACAATTGCCAAGTATCACATTATCCAAGACATTATAGCAAATTACTACATGTATCATTTTCCAATTCCAACCATATAACAATTTAACGAAGAAGAAACTTCGCCATGAATATTATGAGCTAAGAACACATGTGTTCATACGAACCAGCGGAGCGTGTCTCTCTCCCACACAAGCATGATGTAATCCAATTTATTCAAACACAAACAAAAATAAAATCATACAGACGCTCCAAGTAAAGCACATAAGATGTGACGGAATAAAAATATAGTTTCAGGGGAGGAACCTGATAATGTTGTCGATGAAGAAGGGGATGCCTTGGGCATCCCCAAGCTTAGATGCTTGAGTCTTCTTGAAATATGCAGGGATGAACCACCGGGGCATCCCCAAGCTTAGACTTTTCACTCTTCTTGATCATAGTATATCATCCTCCTCTCTTGACCCTTGAAAACTTCCTTCACACCAAACTTCTCATAATCTTCATTAGAGGGGTTAGTACATAATCAAAAACTCACATGTTCAGAGGTGACACAATCATTCTTAACACTTCTGGACATTGCTCAAAGCTGCTGGAAGGTAATGGAACAAAGAAATCCACCCAACACAGCGAAAGAAGCAATGCGAAATAAAAGGCAGAATCTGTCAAAACAGAACAGTCCATAAAGACGAATTTCTAATAAATACTTCCGTTGCTCATATCAGAAAACTCAAAACTAATGAAAGTTGCGTACATATCTGAGGAACACGCACGTAAATTGGCATATTTTTCTGATTTATCTACAGAGAAAACAGCCCAGATTCGTGACAGATAGAAATCTGTTTCTGCGCAGAAATCCAAATCTAGTATCAACCTTCGATTAGAGGCTTCACTTGGCACAACAAAACACAAAACTAAGATAAGGAGAGGTTGCTACAGTAGTACACAACTTCCAAGACACAAATATAAAACAAAGTACTGTAGCAAAATAACACATGGGTTATCTCCCAAGAAGTTCTTTTCTTTATAGCCATTAGGATGGGCTCAGCAGTTTTAATGATGCACTCGCAAGAAATAGTATTTGAGGCAAAAGAGAGCATCAAGAGGCAAATTGAAAACACATTTAAGTCTAACATGCTTCCTATGAAAAGGAATCTTGTACACAAATGAATTCATGAAGAACAAAGTGACAAGCATAAGAGGATAAAACACGAGTAACTTCAAGATCCTCAACATAAAGAGGGGAAACTTAATATTATTAAGATGCATATAACCATATTTCCCTCTCTCATAATAACTTTCAGTAGCATCATTGATGAAATCCACAATATACCCATCACTTAAAACATTCTTATCATGGTTCATATGCATAGAAATATCATTAATTTTGGCATAAGAAGAGTTATTCTCATTAATAGTAATTGGAGCAAGATTATTATCAAGAATTTGAACATGGTAAACAAGTTGCATATTAAGGGAATTGTTTTTGGTAATCCAATCATGACTATGACAAGTTTCATAAGGGTAGTTATAACCTATATCATAGCATTCTTTATAATAATCATCAAAGATCGGAGGCACAGTGTCATCATAAGAAATAGAATAGTTATCTTTCACAGTCGGTTTATCTATAACCATACCATCATTGTTATTAGAAGGAGATGTATCAAGAACATAATGACCAGTAGCAAAAGGATTTTCAAACACCTCTTCCACAAGCTTAGAGCTTTCTATATCATTATGGGAGGAAGCATGGATAGCACTGACACTATGGCAATTATTATCATCATCATTTTCAGAATTAGTTTCCCAAAGATTTACAATATCAAAAGTAGTGTGCTCATTCAAATCATGATCTCTAATGTATGTAAAGGGCATAGGAAGATCATCATATTTAGATTCATTATCACAATAATCATTAGGAGCAACATACTTACGGTTACTTAGCGTTATCTCATTCACGCGGGGATACGCCGTTACCTCTTTCTTTTTATTCTCCTTCTTCTTCTTCTTCGTTCCCTTCTTCTTCTTCTTCTCTTCCTTCTCCTCGTTCCCTTCTTTAGGAGGAAGAGGCTTGAAGGGTAGCTTGTCCGCATAACCTGATTTACTTTTAGAAACAATAGAAGAAACTTGGGAGGATCCCTCCTTTTCATTAATTAGTTGAAAACACACAGCGGTCCTATCATATTTTGGCAAGGTGTCATCTTCTAAAATATTTTGTATGTAAGTATTTGTATGGCTATTATCAATGCAATAAGAAAAACACCCATGCAGGACATCATCAATATCAAGATCACTCATATGTAACAAAGAGATTTTTCTCGACAGTTCTTCACACCCCAAAAATAAAGTAAGTTCATCATGCTGATTAGGAGTAATTTCATCATCACAATACAAATTTGCAGCACTCATTGGGTTCAAATTATCATCGGAGGAGCATTGAAAATTAAAATGACTGTCGTGGTATCGTCACGGCATATGCCATAGGGTGGCTAATCGAAGTGGTTCCCGAGGGATCTCACGGCGGTATCCGGATGCGGGTATGGGCACGAGCGACATGGCGACGTACCCAGGTTCGAGGCCCTCCGATGGAGGTAAAACCTCTACTCCTGCTATGAGTGTATATGATGATCACATAATACAGTGGTGCTCCTAGAGCTAAGTCCGGCTGCTCCTGGGAGGCTAAGGGAGACGATGGTCTCTCTCTCAGGGCAGCTCTATGGGTGGAGTGAAGTAAGAAAATTATCGATCCCCTGCACGAGAGGGGGTAGTGCGGCTTATATAGGCGCCGGCACTTTACATATAAGACCCTATAGTTTACTGGCCGGCTTGGCCGGCTCCGGCTTCCGCTCCTTCCCGAGGCGGTGACGTCAGGAGCCGTTGAGGCATCGTGGCCTGTCCCATCCGGCTGCCACGGTCAGCGGTATGGAGAGGAGGTGTCCCTGTCGCCGTCAGCCACTGTAGCCAGTACGGATTGTCGTAAGCCCTGGCGGCCTGTCTGGCGCGTGGCACTATTGCTCCACAGTGCCCCGCGTTTTACGGAAGATGGAGTCAGCGTGGACTTTCGGAACCCGGATCACCAACCCGGTTCCTTCCAGTGCAAGACTCGCCAGCCTCGAGTCGGTCTGAGGTACAAACCCCAGTCGGATATGGCTTGTAGAAGCCGGCCCAGCTACAGCATTGGTGGCCGTAGCCAGGCCGACTAGGACCTAGAGCCAGCCGGCTTCCGGACCAGCCGGCCACGGCGCCAGCCGGCTGCTCCTCAGCCGGCCTTTGCCGCGAGCCGGCCAGTGGCCAGCCGGCTGCTCCGCGTCCATTGCCCTATCCGGGGTCTTCCCCCCGACATTAGCCCCCGAAGCTGGCAAGGTCCTGCGTCTAGAAGGACCTAGGCAGGTTTTCCTGGCTTCTCGAATATATTTGACGGCACTTGGAGGGGCTGACTGAGAATTTCCATTCAGCCGGCTGCGCCCTCATCTGGCTCGTTTCCGCCGGCTGCTTCTAGCCGGCCGCTTTTTACACTTATGCAGCTTTTGTTTTCTCGCAAGTTTTGGTGGCGCCTCCGCCTTGTTGACGACTTTTAGTCCGAGTTGAACTTATTGTCCGGCTCCGGCTTGCGGCGCGCCGGAGTCTCCGCCGCCTCGGGTCCTGTGCCCGACTTGACCGGTCGACGCACGGCGCTGCGGTCGGTTCGTCCGGTCACATCAATGTTCCCGCCGGATCCGGTGCGGTAGTGGGGGACGTGGTGTGGCCGTTTTCGGTAACCGCTGCCGTCGTGGGGGGAGTTACAGCGCAGTAAATCCCGATCGTGGCCCACGATCGCCACGTGGCCGCGCAACTGGCGCGCCAGGCGGCTATAAATGCCCCCGGTAGCGGTACCGAGGCGCCCTTCTTCTTCCTCGCGCTCTTCGTCCTCTCACTCAAGCTCTCTCCTTTCTTCGCTCGAGCGCTCCGTCGCACGCCAACACTCCTGGCGAACTCCGGCGAGCAGCTGCCCCGACGTTCTCCCGCCGGGCCGCCGCCGCCACTCCACCAATCCGGCGCCACGGGGCCGCGCGTTTCCACGGAGCGTCCTCAGCCGCCGCCGTCGCCGCCGCCGTCGCAAGGCTCTTCGTCGCCGTTTCGCCTCTCGTGGTCAACCTCTTCCTCTTCTTCGACAATGGCCTCTGCCAGCGGATCGTGGAGGGGCTCATACATGCGGGAGGACGACATCGAGCGGCTGGTGCGCCTCCGCCGGATCCCGTCGGCGGTGGTCTGTCGGGCGCCTGGCGAGGAGACGGAGCCCGAGCCGCAGCCCGGCGAGCGCGTCGTCTTCGGCGCGCACCTTGATCGCGGGCTGGGCCTGCCGGCTTCAACCTTCTTCCGGCAGTTCCTCGACAACTTCGGCCTGCAGCCGCACCACCTGCCGGCCAACGCGTGCGTCCTCCTCAGCTGCTTCGTGGCGTTCATGGAGGCCTACGCCGGCTTGTGGCCAGACATCGACTTCTGGAGCCGGCTGTTCTACTTGAAGGCGCAAACCACCGAGGGCCGCCTGCGAGCCTGTGGCGCCGCCTCGATCTACACCCGGCCTGGTACGCCCTTCCCCAAGATCCCCACCGTTGACTCGGTGAAGAACTGGCAGATGTCGTTCTTCTATGTGCGCAACGAGGGGCAGCTCGTCGACCGGATCAACCTGCCGGAGTTCAACCCGGCTCCTCCAGTCGGCCGGATCAACTGGAGCTACAACGCCCGCACGTCGGATCCGGACGCCGAGGTGAACCAGCTCTGGGACTTCTTGGGGGCAGCCGTCGAGAACCAGCTGACTGCGGAGGATCTCCTCTGCACCATCGCTGAGCGCCGGGTGCTGCCGCTCCAGAGGCGCACCCACAAAATCGGGCACATGTCCGGCCGGTTCGACCCGAACCGGACGTCCAGGGCGGTGCTCACCAAGGCCCAGGTGGCCAGCCGGGTGAACAACATCACCAAGGCAAACATGCCGGATGACTGGAACTACGGGCTGGCGCCCCGCGACAGGGACCACCCGCCCGAACGGGTAAGCTTGTGTTTTTCGCCGGCTTCCGGCTTGCGGCTGCGAGGCCGACTTCCTTTTGCTTCTGCCAATTTTTGGCTTGTTGTTTGCTCATGCTTTTTCTGTCTTTCTAGCTCTTTGAGCGCCAGAACACCGAGGACGGCGACCTGGCGACGAGGAGGTGGACGCCGGATCACGTCGATCCGGCTGACCAAGCCGGCGACCAGGCCGGCGACGACGACCTGCTGCAGGCGCCTGATCTAGGCGGCCAGGGGGAGCACAATCCGCCCCCCTCACCAGAGCAGCAGGAGGACGAGGAGCCGGCGACGTCCGGCACGGGGCCGATCCCGGCCGTGCCCCTGCGCGCGAGGCCGCCAAGCACCACGGCGACTTCGGCGCGCCAGGGGAAGAAGCGGGCCAGCGAGCCTCGCTCCACTGCCGCCTTGGAGGTGAAGGCGAAGAAGCTCCGCCAGCAGCAGCCGAAGAAGGTTCCGGAGCAGGCCGGGTGAGTTCTCTTTCTCTTTCTTGTTTGATTCCTTTTCTTTCCTTACTTTTTATGCTTATCTTCTCTTTGTTTGTCCGGCTAGGGCTCCCATCAAGTTTGCCCAGGGTGGCGGCTCCCGGCAGGCTCCGCGCGTCGCGTCGCCGCCGCTGCGCCAAAGGAGGGAGCCGACGCCGCAGCCTTCATCGCGCGCTCCTACGCCACCGCCGCCTGCGGGTACTGCGCCTTCCGCAGGGGCACCTTCCTTCGCCGTGCCGCTGGTCGAGCCGACTCGGCAGCCGACGCTGGACGACATGTTCCCGCGCCGGACTCGCCTTCTGGACCCCGCTGCTGGGGCCGGCCGGGGCATGCCGCCTTCACCCGGAGCCGGAGCCGGAAGGGCTGCACCGTCCACGACCGGAGCCGGAGCCGGCAGAGCTGCGCCGCCTGCAACCGGAGCCGGCGCCCCGCCAAGCGTGGTGGTGCTGGATGAGAGCCCGGAGGGGGCACCTCAGGCGCCGGAGACAGCTGCGCCGGCTGGGCCATCTGCTGCGCCCGGAGCGTCGCCGCCGCCGGAGCCGACGAGGGATGAGCCAGCCAGGCGGGAGCCGGCAAGGGATGAGCCGGCGCGCACGGAGGGCGCTGACTCGCGCGCACTGGTGAGGACGGAAGCCCCATCGGCGTCGCAGCAGGGCCTGCACGTGGCCAAGGGCGCTCTTCTTCTTCAGGTGCCATCCGCCTCCGACTCCAGCCTTGGCTCGGCTGCCACCATGGAGCAGGCGTGGCTCCGCGCCGACTCCTACGAGGTGACCAGCCGGGAGGGGAACCCTGGCCAAGCATCGGTGGAGATGTTCTTCTCCAGCCTGCAGGCCCACCTCAAGGCCAGGGCTGCCGAGACCGCGGCCAGCGTTGCCAAGGTGGTGGAAGCCGGCAAGGTAAGCTTTATCTGTTTTTTGATTTGGTTATCATCCTGGTAGCCCTCCGAGGCATGGGCCGGCTGCTTGGAGCCGGCCCGGGTTTCGCCTAGCTGACTGACTTTCTTTTTTCCTTAGGCTGTGATGGATCGGCGCACCACTTTGTACAATCACGCCGTTACCCATTACCACAAGGCCAAGCTGGACCGGGCCGACTTGGCCCGCGAGCTGGGAACCGCCAAGGGTGAGCTCTTGCTTCTTTCGACTCGATGTCTTATTTTCTTTTGAATCTTCGTTGGCTGACGTTTCTTTCCGGCTGCCTCGCAGTTGAAGCCGCCAAGGTCCCGCGGCTGGAGTCGGATCTCCGGGCTGCTCGTGCCCAGTGCGCCGAGAGCGAGGAGGCGGGCCGTTCTTCAGCCGCCAAGCTCAAGCTAGCTGAGCAGGAGCTGACACGGCTGCGCCTGCTGGAGCAGAACCACCTCTCTGAGCTCAACTCCCTTAGGACGGCGGAGAAGGAGAAGGTGGACGATCTGAGCCGGCGGCTAACGGAGGTGGAGAAGCAGCGGCTTGCGCTGCAAGAGGAGGTCACCGCCAAGTCCACGGAGCTGACGGCTACCGCCAAGCGCTGGACGGATGAGATTGGCGCACTTGATCGCGGCCTGGCGGGTGAGTGCACCTTAATGTTCCTTTCCCTTTGCTGGTTTTCGGCTGTCGGCTGCCGGCTTTCGTTGGCAGCCGGCAGCAGAAACTTCTGATGTCTTTGCTATCTCCATCTTCGGGCTAGTGGCAGTCGGTTCTTGCCGGCTGCCGCCAGGCTTTTCCTTTTGGCTTAGGACTTCGAAAATTTGCATTTTTCAGCTTATTTTGGCTTCGATGATTTCTGACTTGCTTCTTCTTGCAGCGGCCTTCCCGGAGACGCAGGACGCGGCTTTGGCAGCCGTTGGCGTTGCGCGCGAGTCCAGGAGGCAGGAGACCGGCGAGGGCAGCTCGGAGTATTTCTCCATGGAGGATCACATGGCGTCCATGGCTGCCCGCGTCGAGCCCATCACCAAGCTCGGCTGGGAGCTCCGGAAGGCGGTTGAAGAGCTGGCGCCGATGCTGTGGCCTGAGGAGGCGGTGCCGCAAGATATCTCCAGCCTCACCTCCCTGATGGAGCGGGCGCCGGATCGCTTCCTCGACTGGAAGGAGTCGGCCACGCGCGCTGGCGCCGACATGGCGCTGTCCTTCGTCCTCTCTTGGTACAACGAGGTGGACCTGGGGCAGCTTGAGTTCCGGCGAGCCGGCGTGGAGGACAAGCTCCCAGCCGAATACAAGGCCGCCCGTCTTGCTCGAGCCAGCACCATCGCCGACTTCGTCGACAAGGCCCTCTTCGTCGCGGACCCGAACCCTCCTCCATCCGATGAGGACTACATGGAAGATGAGGAGGCGGAAGACGAGCCCGAAGACGACCCGGCAGCCGGCTCCGCGGACGCTCCTCCGGCTGGTCCTTCTCCAGCCGCGTCTTAGTTTTACCTGTCTTTCCAGTTGTTCTTTTGCCAAGACAATTTATTAAATCCCCGGGATGCCGGGTGCGCATGTATGAATATTATCGTCCTTTAATTATGTCACACTTTAATGTGTTTGTTAATCATTTGTGTGCCGAGTTGCTTTCTTTCGACTCGTTCGCTTTTTCCCATCCGCCCCACTCTTTGGCTGTGCTCTTGCCGGTCGTACGTCCGACTTGCGATCCGTCGCCGGATCAAGAGCGGGCCGCTGGGTGAGGCTGACAGTATTTCAGTCGAACGAGCTGAATTCGGCAATCCGGCACTTTCATGAAAAGTTGCAAGTCAACTCGCTTTTACTCTTTCCCTTAGTCGTTTTTCGCGTGTCGGCTCCCTAGGCCTTGCTCCCGCCAGCCGGACAGCCGGGTTGCGGTCTGTAGCTGGATCGGAAGCCGGCTGTCGGAAACCGGATCACGTTACTGAGCCGACCGCGTGAGAGGGTTCAAGCCAATTGGCGAAACAGAGGTAAAGTACGCGAAAAACTTGTCGGAAACGGCGCTCTTGGCGCGTGCTTTTTCATAGCTTACAAAAGGGATACAAGGGATACATACATTCCTGCTCTCATGTGTAAAATGGGCGGAGTAAGTTGACATTCCAGGGACGTTTAGTCTCCTCGTCAGCCTTGTCCGGCTTGTTTTTCTTAGCCTCTTGGGCATCTATGAGATAGTAGGAATCATTGCCTACTGCCTTGCTCACGATGAAGGGACCCTCCCATGGGGATGACAGTTTATGCTGTCCGGCTGTCCGCTGGATCAGCCGGAGCACTAGGTCTCCTTCTCGAAATGCTAAGGGCTGGACTTTCCGGCTGTGATAGCGTCGGAGGCTTTGCTGGTAAATGGTAGATCTAGACGCAGCCAGCAGCCGGGCCTCTTCGACCAGGTCGACTCCATCTTCGCGAGCTTCTTTGGCCTCGGCTTCAGTGTAGAGCTTGATCCTTGGCGCGTCGTGCTCGATATCAGTCGGCAGGACGGCTTCGGCCCCGTATACGAGGAAAAATGGTGTGAAGCCGACTGAGCGGTTTGTCGTTGTGCGCAGGCTCCACAGCACATTGGGCAGCTCTTCAATCCAGCAGCCGGCTGCTCGCTCGAGCGGCTCCATCAGCCGGGGCCGGATGCCGGCTAGGACTAAGCCGTTAGCCTTTTCCACTTGTCCGTTGGACTCTGGGTGCGCCACAGAAGATAGGGCCATCCGGATCCCCATTTCCCCGCAATAGCGAGAGAAGATGCCTTGGGAGAAGTTGCTGCCGTTGTCAGTGATGATGCTGTGGGGGTAGCCGAACCTCACGATGATTTCCTTGAGGAATGTGACGGCTGTGGAGCCATCCAGCTTCTTGATTGGCTTGGCTTCGATCCACTTGGTGAATTTGTCAATCATCACCAAGAGGTGTGTCATGCCGCCTCGCGCCGTTCTGCATGGGCCTACCATATCCAAGCCCCATACGACAAATGGCCATGTGATGGGGATGGTTTTCAAGGCGGAAGCCGGCTGGTGTCTTTTCTTTACGAAGCGCTGACAGCCGTTGCACCTCTTCACCAACTCTTCTGCGTCTCTGAGCGCAGTCGGCCAGTAAAAACCGTGCCGGAAGGCTTTGGCCACTATGGCTCTGGATGAGGCGTGATGTCCGCACTCTCCTTGATGGATTTCCCGTAGGAGTTCAATCCCTTCAGCCGGCTCGACGCACCGCTGGAACACCCCACTTACGCTGCGTTTGTACAGCTGGTGGTTGATGATTGTATAGGCCTTGGCCCTTCTCTCAATCTGCCTGGCCTGGACTCTATCATCAGGCAGCACACCGTCGGTGAGGTAGGAGAGGAATTCTTGTGCCCATGAAGGTACGCATCTTATCTCGAATACGCTAACCAACAGGGCCTCCTGCGTGGGAGCTTCCGGATCCGACTGCATGGTCGCCGGGTTCGGCTTGCTAGCCGGCGGGTTCGGCTTGCTAGCCCCCGAGTTTGGCGATGAAGCCCCCGGGTTGGACTGAGAAGTCCCCGGGTTCGGCATGGTAGCCGGCGGGTTCGGCTTGTTAGCCCCCGACTTGGGCGATGAAGCCCCCGGGTTCGGCTGGGCAGCCCCCGGGTCAGCCGGCACGAATATTGAATCCGAATCCGGTGACGGTATGATGGACGGCTTCTTGAGAACCGCCAAGGCGATGCCCGGCGGAATGGCTTGCCGGGTTGAGCCAATCTTGGACAAGGCGTCAGCCGCCTCGTTGTTTGCTCGTGGCACATGGTGGAATTCGCAGCCGTCGAAGAAGCCGGATAGCTGCTGGACATGGAAGCGGTATGAGGCCATGTTGGCGTCCTTCGCGTCCCAGTCGCCAGATGCTTGCTGTATAACCAAGTCGGAGTCGCCGAAGCAAAGTATGCGACGCACGCCAATCTCCTTGGCCAGCTTCAGCCCATGAATGAGCGCTTCATATTCCGCCACATTGTTGGATGCCGCGAAGTGGATCTGCAGGACGTAGTCCAGCCGATCTCCCTTGGGAGAGGTGAGGACGATGCCGGCTCCCAAGCCGTTGCGCATCTTCGAACCGTCAAAGTGCATCTTCCAGTGTGTGGAATCCAGCACAGGCGGCAGGTACTGCATCTCAGCCCAGTCGACGAAGAAGTCCGCGAGGATCTGCGACTTGATGGCTGTGCGTGGCTCGTAGAGGATGGTGTGGGCGGCTAGCTCCAGGGCCCACTTGGCAACCCGGCCGTTGGCATCCTTGCTGCCGATGATTTCCGCCAAGGGCGCTGTGGCAACCACCTTGATGAGGTGCTCTTGGAAGTAGTGCTTGAGCTTCTTGGCCGCCATGTAGACGCCGTAGGTGACCTTCTGGTAGTGGGGGTAGTTTTGCTTCGACTGGGAGAGCACTTCGCTAAGGTAGTAGGCGGACGCTGGACCAGCTGCTCCCTGCCGTCTTCTTTGCGCTCCACCACCAGGACAACGCTAACCACTCGATTGGTGGCTGCGATGTACAACAGCATCGGCTCCATTGAAGCCGGCGTTGCAAGGATTGGCACGGTTGAGAGCACGCGCTTCAAGTCACGGAAAGCTTCCTCCGCCTGCGGTGACCAGACGAACTTGTCCGCCTTCTTCATCAATTGATACAGGGGCAGTGCCTTCTCCCCCAGCCGGCTGACGAAGCGGCTCAAGGAAGCCAGGCAGCCAGCGAACTTCTGGACGTCCTTGAGGCACTGCGGCAGTTCCATCTTCTCCAGGGCACTGATCTTGTCCGGGTTGGCTTCGATCCCTCGCTGAGAGACGAGGTAGCCAAGGAGCTGGCCAGACGGCACGCCGAATGTGCACTTGGCCGGGTTGAGCTTCATCCGAAATCTTCTCAGATTGGTGAAGGTTTCTCTCAGGTCATCAAGGAGGGTAGTCATCTCCTTGGTCTTTACAACGACATCATCCACATATGCGTGAACGTTTCTGCCGATTTGATCCTGCAAGCATTTTTGCATGCACCTTTGGTAGGTGGCGCCTGCATTTTTCAAGCCGAACGGCATAGTCGTGTAGCAATAAGCCCCGTACGGTGTAATGAACGAAGTCTTTATTTGATCAGCCGGATTCAAAGGAATCTGGTGGTAGCCTGAATAGGCGTCTAGGAAAGACAACAGTTCACAGCCGGCAGTCGAGTCTATGACTTGATCTATGCGCGGCAGGGGGAAGGGATCCTTCGGGCACGCCTTGTTCAGGCTGGTGTAGTCGATACACATGCGCCAGGAGCCGTTCTTCTTCAAAACCAGGACCGGGTTCGCCAACCAGTCCGGGTGCAGCACTTCCATGATGAAGTCGGCAGCTAGGAGCCGGGCGATTTCTTCACCGATGGCCTTCCTTCGTTCTTCGGCGAAGCGCCTGAGAGGCTGCTTCACCGGCTTGGCTTCGGGCCGGACGTGGAGGTGGTGCTCAGCCAACTCCCTCGGCACACCCGGCATGTCTCTTGGAGTCCATGCGAAGATGTCCCGATTCTCACGGAGGAAGCTGGTGAGCTCGCTTTCCTATTTCTTGCTCAAGCCGGCACCGATGGTGACGTACTTGTCCGGCTGCACCGGGTCCAGCAGGATCTTCTTGGTGTTGTCGGCCGGCTGGAAGTGAGTCGTCCCAGCCGGGTTGCCTGCAGCCGGCATGTCTGTCTGCGCGGCTTTGGCGAGGGCGACGGCGTCGTGGATGAGCTGCTTCTCGGTGGCGATGACCAGCGTCTGGGCCATCTTGGAGCTCTGCGTGGCGCAGTCCATGGAGCGGCGATAGTCGCTGGCTACGGTGATGACCCCCTTGGGGCCAGGCAGCTTCATCTTCAGGTACCCATAATGGGGCACCGCCATGAACTTAGTCAGGGCCGGCCTGCCCAGGAGCGCGTGGTAGGGACTCACGAGGTCCACCACCTCGAACTCGATTCTCTCGGTGCGGAAGTGATCCGGCTTCCCGAACATCACCTCCAGCGTGATCCGGCCGATCGGCTGGCAGCAGTGGCCTGGCACGATGCCGTGGAAGACGGTGGGGGTGGGGCGCAACTCGGCCTCCTGGATGCCCAGCTTGCGGGCGGTGTCGCGGTAGAGGATGTTGATGCTGCTGCCGCCGTCGATGAGGACGCGCGAAAAACGCACGCTGCGCCGGGTTGTGCCGATGGTGGGGTCGAGGACCATGGCGTAGCTGCCCGGCTTCGGCAGGACAGCTGGTGTGTCGCGGCGATCAAAAGTGATGGCCTGCTCTGACCAGTTTAGGTACTGGGGGACCGGTGGTATGACCGCGTTGACCTCGAGGGAACGGCTCTGCTGGCTCGTCTTGTCCTCAGGCTCGGAGGTGAAGATGATGTAGGTAGCATCTTCGGCCAGATATCGGCCGGCATGGTGCACTTGGTTAGCCTCGTGGTGCTCGAGGTTGGCGTTCTCTGCGCCGGCTTGGCCACCCGGCCCGCCGGCTGGTGGGGGCGGGGGTGGAGGCGGGAGAGGTTCACCGCTTGTCAGCCGCTTCATGAAGTGGCAGTCGCGGGTGGTGTGGTTGGAGGGGTTCTTGCCGCTGTGGTACTTGCACGGCGAGTCGAGCATCTGCTCGAAGGTGTACTTCGGCTTCCACTGCCGGTCTTGCTTCTGGCGGCGGCTGCCGCCTGCCGCGTTGTCTGCCACGGCGGCTACGTGGGCGGAGCCGTACCGGCGGTCCTGCTGGTCACGGTGACGCTTGCCGCGGTAGTTGTCCCACCGGCTGCCATGAGAGGCGCCGTCTGCCGGCTTGTGCTCAGCCGGCTTGTGGTGGTCCCGCCTTGAGGGAGCCAGTGCTGGGTCAGCCGGCGCCTTGCCGGCTTCTTCGGCCAGCGCGTACTTGTCCGCGATGGCCATCAAGGCGGCCATCGACTTGGGGTCACTACGGCGCAGCTTGTGCCACAGCATGGTGTTTGGCCGGCAGCCTCCCATGAAGAAGCTGATGGCCTGGATCTCGTGCACGCCCTCGCAGGAGTTGCGCATCTCGCACCAGCGCGTCAGGTACGCGCGATCCGTCTCGTCCGGGCCCTGCTTGCACATCTCAAGCTGCTGAGGGCGACCCGGCCGGCGGTAGGTGCCGGTGAAGTTGCTGACGAAGGCCTCTTCGAAATCCAGCCAGCCGTTGATGCTGCCGGCTGGCAGGTTGTTGAGCCAGGTGCGGGCGGAGCCGACCAGCATCAGGGGGGAGTAGCGTACCGCCCATCGCTTGTTGCCTCGAGAGATGCCGACTGCGGTGGAGTAGTCCTGCAGCCAGTCCTCCGGCTTGGCGGTGCCGTCGTACTTGGGCGTGTCGCGGGGGAGCTGGAAGCCGTCGAGCACGGGCTCGTTGGCGATGCGGGGCCCGAAGCACTTGGGGCAAGCCGGCGCCTCCTCTTCCGCGATGCGGGATTCGACCAGCCGATCGAGGCGGTCTCTGGCGTCGGTGGGCTCGATGCGGGGGCCCAGCCGGGAGCGTGCCGGCTGGCGTGTGCCGGCTGCTTCTGGAGCCGGCCGGTGCTGACGGCGGGGCTCGGAGTCTTGCTCCTGGTTCCGGCTCGGGGGAGGCCGGCTGCGGCTGCTGCCGCTCGGCTGGTGGCTCGGCCGGCCCGAACTTGCGTGCGTGGCCCGGGAGTCACGGTGCCGGCTTGGTGCTGGGGAGGCGGACTCGGCCGTGTCCCAGGCGCCTTCCCTGTCATTGCCTGCAGCGCCACGAGCGTGAGAAGCTCTGGGGGCATTGACGTACCTGGGGTCGGCCGCCTGCTTGTTGGCTGCGTTGAGCAGCTCAGTCACCCGCATGGTTTGGCGGCGTAACTCTTCGCCTTCAAGGCGGTTCAGCTCTTCTGCGGCGGCTTGTGCCGCGCGCATGTTCTTGTCGGGGGTGTTGTAGACGGGTAGCTCCGCGGACAGAGTCGGCGAAGGAGCGCCGTCGCGGGCGATCTCAGCGCCAAGGTCGCGGCCTCTGCGGCGGATCTGACCGGCTCGGCTGGGACCGTCGCCGCCTGGAGTGAGGCCGTGGGCGCGGTTGTACTCGCGCTGGGTGATCTCCATCTGGCGCTTAGCAGCAGCCAGTTCTTCGGTTTGCTTGAGGAGGAGCTGGTGGTGCGCCTCCAGATCCGCCTCGATGGTGGTGGGGTCGCCGCCAGGCGTGAGCGGGGTGCTCAGCTTCGCCCGGACTTCGTCCAGCCGGGACGGTGGCGGTGGCGCCTTTGGGCCCGAGCCGGAGGCGTTGGGGTCGACGTTGCGCTCCAGGTTGGGGCCACGGGTGCGCGGGTTCTTGGTGGGGAGCTCCTCGCCAGCCATCATGACTTGCACGACGACGGGGCTGGCGGGAGCGCTGCTGCCGGCTCGCGGAGGAGGGCTTGCGCAGCGCAGGACCTGCCGCGGGTAGCGCGGCGGTGCGACGGTAGCGACGTAGACGTCGTGGCCGCCGAAGGAGATGACGCTGCCGCCGGCTGGGAAGGGCCGGTCAGCGAAGCAGCCAGCGTTGTCGCTGACGCAGTCGAGGGAGCCGAATCTCCAGATCAAGCCTGAAGCGACTCGCTCGCCGGTGGTGATGGTGAGGCCCGTCCGGATGAAGACACCGGCCGAGGATGCTGAGGGCCCCACGGTGGGCGCCAAATGTCGTGGTATCGTCACGGCATATGCCATAGGGTGGCTAATCGAAGTGGTTCCTGAGGGATCTCACGGCGGTATCCGGATGCGGGTATGGGCACGAGCGACACGGCGACGTACCCAGGTTCGAGGCCCTCCGATGGAGGTAAAACCTCTACTCCTGCTATGAGTGTATATGATGATCACACAATACAATGGTGCTCCTAGAGCTATGTCCGGCTGCTCCTGGGAGGCTAAGGGAGACGATG
Organism: Lolium perenne; assembly: GCF_019359855.2. NCBI lineage: Eukaryota > Viridiplantae > Streptophyta > Magnoliopsida > Poales > Poaceae > Lolium > Lolium perenne. The sequence continues at coordinate 62,053,372 of NC_067250.2, read as the reverse complement.
GTCTCTCTCTCAGGGCAGCTCTATGGGTGGAGTGAAGTAAGAAAATGATCGATCCCCTGCACGAGAGGGGGTAGTGCGGCTTATATAGGCGCCGGCACTTTACATATAAGACCCTATAGTTTACTGGCCGGCTTGGCCGGCTCCGGCTTCCGCTCCTTCCCGAGGCGGTGACGTCAGGAGCCGTTGAGGCATCGTGGCCTGTCCCATCCGGCTGCCACGGTCAGCGGTATGGAGAGGAGGTGTCCCTGTCGCCGTCAGCCATCGCTGTGAGCTGGATACGGATCGTCGTAAGCCCTGGCGGCCTGTCTGGCGCGTGGCACTATTGCTCCACAGTGCCCCGCGTTTTACGGAAGATGGAGTCAGCGTGGACTTTCGGAACCCGGATCACCAACCCGGTTCCTTCCAGTGCAAGACTCGCCAGCCTCGAGTCGGTCTGAGGTACAAACCCCAGTCGGATATGGCTTGTAGAAGCCGGCCCAGCTACAGCATTGGTGGCCGTAGCCAGGCCGACTAGGACCTAGAGCCAGCCGGCTTCCGGACCAGCCGGCCACGGCGCCAGCCGGCTGCTCCTCAGCCGGCCTTTGCCGCGAGCCGGCCAGTGGCCAGCCGGCTGCTCCGCGTCCATTGCCCTATCCGGGGTCTTCCCCCCGACAATGACCCACTTCATGGCAAACTTCACAAATAAAAGGATAGAGGGCACAAACTTTTTTACCAAGATCATCTAGAGCCCTAAACCACTTTCTAGTTTTTTCATTAATATGACGGATGCAATATTCATCTTTGACTTGATTAATTCCACAAGGTCTATGCATTCCACAAAAATTAACATGCTTATAAGAAATAGCATTCTTAGGAGTTTGAGCATGCTTATTGCAATAATTAACAACAATTTGATTCTTCATGCAAGCCTCTTTAAAAGGTTCATGATACTTATCAAAATTCTTCTTAGGCAATTCAAAATGAGAAGCAAAGGATTTATAAAGATTTGCAGCAACTTGAGAGTCAAGACCATAAGTAGCACTCATATTTCGAAATTTATCTAAGATTCCATAAAAGCTTCAATGCATTCATAATCATAATTTATACCTGACTCTTTACCTTCATTGTTCTCCCATCCTTCAGCGTTGTCCTCAATCCGATCAAGAAGATCCCACCTAGCTTCAACCTCCTTGCTTGTGAAAGATCCCTCCGAACACGCGTCCAGATAGTCCTTGTGTTGTCCTGAAAGTCTCGCATAAAAATTATTAACAATAACATTACGGGGGAGCTCATGAATGGGACATTTGAGCATTAGTGATTTCAATCTCCCCCACGCTTGAGAAATACTCTCTCCATCACGAGGATAAAAGTTATAAATATAATTCCTATCAATATGCACTTCATGAGGAGGATAAAATTTAGAATTAAAGAGAGATGCAATTTCCTCCCAACCAAGAGAATGTCTATTCTCCAACAATTTATACCAATGCGCCGCTTTACCAGACAGCGAAACAGAGAATAGCTTCTTCCTCACTTCATCCATAGAGATACCTGCACACTTGAATAACCCGCATAATTCGTGCAAAAACAGTAAATGATCTCTAGGATGGACAGTTCCATCTCCTTTATAGTGGGTGTCCATAACACGTTCAATAATTTTCATAGATATTTTATACGGAATACTTTCAGCAGGTGGAATTAAAATATCAGAAGCATCATTAGAATCATCGCATATGGGAGATAAAGCATTATCAGAGCAAAATATTTCTTCCAAAGCTGAGGAGCAAAAAAGATTATCTTTATATAAACTAGCTTCCCCAAGCTTAGACTTATCCATAGTATTAGCAGTAATTGCATTCATACTAATAACATCACTACTATCATGCAAATAAGGTTCCATAGGTTTTTTAATTTTCGCATCAAACAATTCTAAATCAGGAAAAAGACTAAAAAGCTCACCAATTTTTTTGTTATTTTCCATTATGCCTAACTAGTGTAAACAAGAAACAAAAAGTTGCAATTGCAGGATCTAAAGGAAATAGCTTCGAGTACTTACAACGGCGGAAAATAGCTTGGTAGCCGAGGTCCGGAGTGTGAGTACCTTTTACCTTTCCTCCCCGGCAACGGCGCCAGAAAATAGCTTGATGTCTACGTTCCCCCTCCTTTCCTGTAGACAGTGTTGGGCCTCCAAGAGCAGAGGTTTGTAGAACAGCAGCAAGTTTTCCCTTAAGTGGATCACCCAAGGTTTATCGAACTCAGGGAGGAAGAGGTCAAAGATATCCCTCTCATGCAACCCTGCAACCACAAAGCAAGAAGTCTCTTGTGTCCCCAACACACCTAATAGGTGCACTAGTTCGGCGAAGAGATAGTGAAATACAGGTGGTATGAATATATACTAGCACAATACCCGTGCGTTGCTACGAATAAATCACAAAAATTCATCCATGTACTTCAAACTAAATTATGTTTATATTAAAGAGTGTGGTATTTTGGCACATGGAACTCTATTTCGAAATGCATGTTACACATATTTTAAAATTTTAAAAAATTGATACGAAAAATTCGCGCGTATAACTTCACGTGCTACGCACTCACAAAGTTGTTCCATGAAAAATTGACTTGTTGTGTGCAGTGTGTAAGAAGGAAAAAAATTCAATGCTAAAAATAAGGCTTTCTAGAAGATTTTTTTTTTCTTTTTTTACATAAATCACACAAAATATTGGTTCCTCGCGAAACTTGATGAATCCACATGTATTGTGTAGATGTACATGTACAATTTTTTGTCAAATTTCTTCAACATTTTGAAATATAATTTCTTGATAGAGGAAGCATATGCACCCGTGGCCGAATTGAATTTCCACATGTTAAACTGCTACTCACAAATTAAATCATGTACACATTAAGTTCTTTGTTGTGAAATTGCTTCTTCGAGTTCGCGCTTAAAACATATTCACATCACACTGTTTCATCGAGCTCAATTTCAAGTCTTACTTCATTTTGATACATGATCGGATATTTCGTTCCTTGCATACCTCGTTGGATGGAAGGCACCACCATTTATTTTTTTGAACATACCATTATTGTTTTTTTGGATGGTGAGGTCCTGCCTGTACGCGAGAGCTTTTATTTTCCCCAAAATTAGATTTTCCGATCGTAGGCATCAACTTACCGTGGGATCCTCTAGCCTCCTTTCATCCTTCCCTTTTCTTCACGCAGAAATATTGCATTTTTCTCAGGCAAAACTTAGGTGCGGTGGATTCTTTTGTTGTCGCGTGTGTTCAATTTCTTTCTTACTCTGTGTCCGCATGCCTATGGTTTTTCTTAGGATCTTTTATTCCTGTCAACGCGACCTGCTGGTTCTTCACGCCCTGGATTCTGGTCACGCTGGCCTTTTGGGTGATGCACTGGTTTGATGGACCATCACGAACCATCACGACCTGTTTCAATTTAATAGTAAAGATGAGCAGTAGCAACGGTGCCAGAAAATAGCTTGCTGGCGTGTAGTTGATGGTGGTAGTATTGCAGCAGTAGTAACGCAGTAAAACAGTAAACAAGCAGCGATAGCAGTATTTAGGAACAAGGCCTAGGGATTAGACTTTCACTAGTGGACACTCTCAACTTTGATCACATAACAGAACAGATAAATGCATACTCTACACTCTTGTTGGATGATGAATGCATTGCATAGGATTACACGAACCCTCAATGCCGGAGTTAACAAGCTCCACAATTTGATCATATTTAAGTAACCTTATAGTGTAAGATAGATCAAAAGACTAAACCAAGTACTAACATAGCATGCACACTGTCACCTTCATGCATATGTAGGAGGAATAGATCACATCAATACTATCATAGCAATAGTTAACTTCATAATCTATGAGAGATCATGATCATAGCATAAACCAAGTACTAACACGGTGCACACACTGTCACCTTTACACACGTGCAGGAGGAATAGAACTACTTTAATAACTTTGCTAGAGTAGCACATAGATAAATTGTGATACAAACTCATATGAATCTCAATCATGTAAAGCAGCTCATGAGATCATTGTATTGAGGTACATGGGAGAGAGATGAACCACATAGCTACCGGTACAGCCCCGAGCCTCGATGGAGAACTACTCCCTCCTCATGGGAGCAGCAGCGGTGATGAAGATGGCGGTGGAGATGGCAGCGGTGTCGATGGAGAAGCCTTTCGGGGGCACTTCCCCGCTCCGGCAGCGTGCCGGAATAGAGACTCCTGTCCCCCAGATCTTGTCCTCGCGATGGCGGCGGCTCTGGAAGGTTTCTGTGGTTTTCGTCAAGCGGTGTCGAAGTTTTAGGTCACGATGGCTTAAATAGGCGAAGAGTCGGAGTCGGAGGGGCCACGGGCTGCCCAAACCATAGGGGGGCGCGCCCCCCCTGGCCGCGCCGGGGTGTGGTTTGGTGGCCCTGTCCCCCTTCTCTAGCGGTTCTCGTGTGTTCTGGATGCTTCCGGTGAAAATAGGAACTTGGGCGTTGATTTCGTCCGATTCCGAGAATATTTCGTTACTAGGATTTCTGAAACCAAAAACAGCAGAAAACAGCAACTGGCACTTCGGCATCTTGTTAATAGGTTAGTTCCAGAAAATGCACGAATATGACATAAAGTGTGCATAAAACATGTAGATAACATCAATAATGTGGCATGGAACATAAGAAATTATCGATACGTCGGAGACGTATCACCCCTCTGAAGACCTCACGTCCTCGGGATGATGAGACCATAAGATCTATGCAATTTTCGCCTTCGCTTCAACATCAATGACTCAACACCAGGCCTGAGTCACCACCCTCTGCTTCAAGAATCCTTGTTGAAGACGGTGCCAACAAGATGAAGACACCAACATATGTGACCAGCCCCAAACCAATAGGATGGATAGGACAAACTCAATCGCTTTGATTGAGCTAACCCCGCGCATTAGGAATTTCTGTGTACTTAGAGTATCATGTTTGGTGTGATGATTGCTTGTTGTTTCCTAGTGTGCTGCCTTGAGTGTTTTTATCTGTTTATTGTGTGCATGATTTTCTTGGTCCTTCGGTTTGAAAAACACTCTTAGTGTGATAACCCAGCATAGGGAGCCTCCCTAAGATGTTTCACTCTCTTCTACCTCGCTGTTAAAATGCTAACTGCTAGTAAATAGGGTACATTAACGAAAGACACTAACTCTAACACATTAGCAGTTGTTTTTTTCAACCGTCGGAAAAACCAACCCAGACGCCTATTTGCACTAACTACTTTCAAGATCAGCTGAAGCATCTCTACTACGCCAAGAAAGAAGAAGCCATACCCTCAAGAATGACTGCACCTCTGCGAGAAGACATACTAATTTGGACAAACCTTGGAGCATAATCGCGCTAACCTCGAGGATATCTCCTTGGAAACCACCCTCTAACACACCATCTAACAAGCTGAAAGTACAATAGTGTCAAAGCCAAGCTACATCATATGGTTCATCTGGTCCTCATCAAGTGAAGCTCCTGAAAATACCTCAAGACTCAAGATTAAGTGTAAATTTCCCGCTCCCTTATTAGCTGATATAAGTCAACACCGACCCGCAAGCTGAAGATTGTTTTCGACAACTTTTGTTGCTGCTTCATGTGGATACCAACCAGGACTTTCATCAACTTACTAACTCACTGCGCGTCCCCTATGGTTTAGTTAACACCGTGAGTGCCTTTTCAAGTTGTGGTCTGCACGTCGCCCCTGAAGATTCTTCAACTGAGTAAGGAAGATCGACGACTTATTCAGAAGCTCCAAGATAGAACCACAAGGCAGAAGCTCCGAGTTTTTCCAAAAGTCCGATGAAAAATCTTAAGGGTGGAAGTCTTCCACTAAAATTTGGAGCTAACCCTAAAATTTTCCACCTTTCTAAAAACACCGTTAGGAACTTGGAATGCACTAACTCCCCTCGAAGTTGTGGACTGTACGTCGCCCCCCCCCCCCCTTGAAGGTGTTTTCCACTCAAGACAGGAGATCAATGACTTCTCCAAAGGCGCCCGACGAGACCCGTGGCTGAAGCTCTAAAGTTTTCAGGAACCCCGCTGAACAATCTTAAGGGTGGAAGATTTCGTCTTCCTCTAAAATTTTAGGCTCACTCTAAAAAGTTTTCAACTCTTCCAATGCATAGTTGGAGTGCATTAACCCTCCCACCATCTTGAACCTCCGCTAGGATCGTTAAGAAGCTACAGGTCTAATATCTGCATAGGCCAGGTAGTCAACCTCTTCATGAAGCCGCCATCGGCAGGAATCCATCATGTCTCCCAGGAGATGAAGCAACGACCTTCTCAACAACGACACATCTACAGAAGAATGGAGTCTAACTTTAGCTAAACTTTACAACCCCTCTAATTCTACGCTCAGTAATCTCGGGACGAGATTATTTTAAGGGTGGAAGATCTGTAACACCCCAAATTTTACAACCTTGATTAGTTGTCCTCATTGCAAAAATTAGGGCGAACAAAAACTTTTTCTAAAGACTAACTAAGATGAATTGCCTTGAATTTGTTTAGATGAATTGTCTTGTTTTGCTTGTTGAGTTTTGTGTTGAGCTACCTCTAAGAACAACACCTCTAGTGGTCAGACAAACAACCCACCTAATAAAACACATGTGTGACTTAGTAAAAATTGTTTTCCTTTTTACTACATCAAACTCTTCTCCTGATGGCAACATGGGTGTGCCATCTTGATTTTCCTCGTTGTGATTTAATCTAGCTCAACCCTTTCTTGATTCAAAAATTGGGATCATCTACCCCCTTAATACATCCTTCTCTCTTACCCTAGTCAAAAACCCTAAGGCATCATAAATTTGGCTAAGTCCCAAAATCTGTTTAAGGTTCCATTTTGGAACCCCTGGATTAAGCTACCCCTTGCCATCTAAGGCAATGCACTTGGTCCTAAACCTACCTTATCATAAACACTTCCCAACCATATCCTTGCCTTGAACCAAATCTCTCTTATACCCACTTATCCTTGATGATTTTGAAGCCAGGTCAATAAGATGTTTTGGCAGGCTTAAAATGTCCAAACTTTGGCAGTTGATTCTTAAGCACCCACAAATGTTATTGGTGACCTCAACACATGGATCTCATCTTTACGACATCCTCTACAACTTCCACGTCTTGCATGTCCCATTCTACCCTTGAAATTCTTATATTCACTTGGTCTCATACCCTATCCACTATTTCAGATCTAGATAACTTGTTCCTCTTTTTCTTCTTGTTTTTTTTTATTCTTCACAAAACCAAGTGTGGAGATGATTGCTACATTGTGTAACAATCATCTGACATCGAGATCACTCCTCTCTAAATTAGTTTTCATTCTCAAAACCATATTGCTTTTTCTTCTCTAAGTTTAATTCCAAAGCTACTTCTAGTTTTATCAAATCTTTTCAAATAATTTTCTCAAATAAAATAGGGAATGAGAGTGGAACTTTAGATCACCTTATTTCCACCCAAAAATATTTTATATATAATTATTCTCTGTTTTATTTTGTTTTCACCAAAATGCATGTTATTATACATGCCTTTTCTTGCACTTTGCTTTACCAAATAATTTTGGAGAAAGTTCCACTTAGCTTTATTGTGTTATAATCCCTTTTTATTCAAAATATATTCATGGTTATTTTAAATTCTCTCTGAGGCAAGATCATTTTGAACCTTATCCAAAATTGGGTCAACTCTCATAGTGGTGAAGACCCCTCCCTTTTTAAATTCAAAATTTTAAAAATGTCTTGTGTTCATCAACCACATCTCACTCATCTATTCTCTATCATCACTACCTATGCCTTTTATTTCTTTTCACCATCACCTAGCTTTTCTATTTATTTCTTAATGGTTCTACCCTTCTTCTTGTTTGACCAAAAATATCTATGTGGTAAACCATTAACTTTTGCTAGCCTTTTGACTTGCTCAAATACAAAACCTTCCATATAATCCCACTACTCCTCTCATCTACAATTTGGACCTTCCTTCAAAAATTCATTTTGGATCTCACCACCATCCACCCTCTCTCTTTCCTTTCCCTCTCTTTCCTACTTGAACATGGCCGGGCCTTGTGCCTTGCACCACCACAACCCTTGCACATCATCTTGGCCCAACCCTAGTTCCCCAAAACCCACCCTGGGCCCTCTCTTTCCCCTCCATACCAAGCCCTAACCAAACCAGGCCACAGGCCCGACCAAGGCCAGGCTCCCGAGCCGTGGACGAGCACAGAACGGGCACGATCGTGCGAAGAACGCTGCTCCCGCTCGCACCCTCCTCCTTCCCGCGCCTCTGCTGACGTCCTCTGGGCGACGTCACCCCGCCCCCACCCTCCTACGTCACAGCTGACGCCCGCCCTCGCCCCTCCATTGGCCACTGCCACCGCGAGCTCGCCCTCCGGTTGGCCAACGCCACCGCCCCGTACCCCGCCCGCTGCCCTCCTTCTGCTATATAAACCCCGACCCAGCTCACTCCTACCCCTCACACCACCTCTCCCACCTCCCCAGACAACCCACAGAGAGCGCCGAGGCGTTTCCCCGGGCGCTGCTCGTTCGAAGAGCACCTCCCGCCCGTGGTCACCGCGAGGTGGCGGACCAGTGGGGCTCTCCCTCGACGACTGCCTCCTTCCCCATCTTTTCCATCTCTCTAGCCACCTTCTTCCGGCCCTAATGCGCCCTTTCCCACTGCCCAGGATCGCCGGAGCACGCCGCCGTCGAGCTCGGGCCGGAGGGTACTGCGAGCATGGGGCCGTCGGGAGGAGCTGCTGCGGATGCTCGAGGAGCGTCTGGACACGCCGGACGACCACCTCCGCTCGCCGCCACCCTGCCCAGCCACCGCCACCGTCGCTGGTAAGCCCCCTGGCGGCTTGCCCTTCCTTTTCCGTCCGCCTCGCGCGAGCCAAGTCTCCAGGAGGGAGACGACCTGCTCGTGTCGTGCACCCCGTGCATGCATGGCCTCATGGCCACGCTGGCCCATGCGGCCTAGCCCACCCGGGCCCCTCCTCCCTCCCCTTTTCTTTTTTTCCACCGCCACCTGGATTCTCTCCTGGGCCGGCCCAATTCTGCACCCCCGAACGGCCCAGGCGTTTCCCGTCCATTTCTAGTTTTAAACATTTCTGTTTTTCTGATAAAACCAGAGGCACTCAAATGCTAATAACTCCAGTTTTACAAACCCAAATTGAGTGAAACAAATTGAGTTAGTTCCGAAATTTAATTACCTTTCCAATGCCACTGGCCCCATATTTTTAGGATTTTTGTACGAATTTTAGTGCATTAAACTTGATCGCTGGTTATTGTTTAGTATTTCTAATTTCTAAATTTGAAAATTTAACCTTTTTGAGTGAATCCAATTCTGTTAGCCTTGTTTTAGTACTGACCATCTAGAATAATTAGTGTTAGACCCTTTTCATAACTTTTTGGCTACTATTTGTGCTAAGTGTGTGTCACATGAAATGTTGTACCAAAACTTTTTCTTATTTAAAATCCTTGACCACCTCTTCTTTTTAAAAATGGTCAACCTATGTTTCATTCTTGCAAAACAAAACTCTCTGAGACTTAAACCAAGTTTCTTGTGTTTTTATAAGATTTCAACTGTTGGGGTATATGGTTTACTTTGTTTTTTTTAGTGTAGTGTTTAAGAATAAAAGAGACAAATGTTTTCTACCTCTTCAAAAATGTTTTGAAAATAAAGGATGAATGTTTTTGAGGGCAAAGCATTGCGCTAGTATTCTTGATAGTGTTATCTATTAGGGGATGTTTAATTCATACCTTGGTTATAACCATGAAGGCAATTTCTCTTTTGTAAAGCTCTCATGCCTTTATTTAGGAGGAATAAATTGGGTGTTCTCAAAATCAAATTTAAAGTTGAATTGTGATGCTTAGTATGTTAGATCTTAGTAAAGTGGTTAGCTATTGATGGATGATTGCTGATTGTTGTTTTGGTGCAATGTGTTGATTGTGTTCCTCTCATATTTTCCGGCGTTAGATGCGAACAATTTCGGAGAAGAAGAAGAAGTGGAATCGGACAAGGATTTTATTTACGTTGTTGGAAGTCTTATTTGATGGAGTTGGAGAAGTCCAGGGACAAACAAGCCAACCAAGGCAAGCCATCTCTTGATCTCTGAATGTTTAATCACATATTGTGGTTACTTTGTTGTTATTCTTGTCTCTCGATCTATCTTGTGTTGTTTCTACTTATGTTGATGGAGCATGCTCACTGTAACACCCCAAATTTCAATGAAAAGAAAGTTAGAGAATTCAGAAAGCAAAATTTCAAACCAACAAAAACTTTTCTTTTGCATATAGTACCATGCATAGGACTTGTGCATTTGAGTGATATGCCATGATGATTGTTGTTACTTGTATCTTGATGTGCTCTAAAACCCTAGAGTGATCATATGAAGATCACCAACCAAATAAATCAAAGTGGAAGAAAATTCCAATAAATACAAAACCCTAAAAACCCTCACTTATGCTCTATGGCATTTTTATAAATTTTGACCCTAGACCTATTTGGTCTTCACCATTAGTTGAATAATGTTGTTAAACACTTATTACAACTTTTGGAACCAGGGTTGCACAATTCAAATGAATTTCAAACACTTTTCCCACTCACATGTGATGATGGCCAAATCTGCCAATTTTAGTCTGATCACCACTTTGAGCCCCTGCAATTCAATTTTCCCAAACCAATTCTTGCTAACTCTTTGCACCATTTCAAAGTCAACATCAAGGTGAACAACTTCGATGAAGACCACCCTGCCAAATTCATCTTGGATCACTAGCTATGCTCATCCAAAGTCTTGACTTTTTAACATTGTCAACAATCTCCACTTAGCCATTTTGGCCAAAATTTGAAATCTAATTTTTCCACCACCACCTCCATTCATCTCTGGTCAATTACAACTTATCTCAACACTCACTTTTCAAAAAGGTTCACCATTTGAATTATTTCCATTTTGGATATTTTTGCATTTTCCAAAATTGGGCACTATTTGCAACTATTGCAAATAGTGATCTACCTCATCCAAATTTAAACCAAAGCTATCCTACAATGCTCCCTGGTCCCCTTAAACCCTAAATAAAGCATAGTGGAGCTAAGGAGGGAGAGAGAGCAAGCATGGCATGGCCATGCCGGCCACATGCCGGCCATGCCGCACCACCCCCTCTCCCCTTGCTTCCCCAACCCTGGCCCCTGCGCCACCGTGTGCCACCACCTCTCCTACGCCACCCTAGCCCAGCCCTGGTCGAGGAGGAGCTCGACAACGCCGAGACCAGCACGCGTCCATGGCGCCCTGGACGCCGCGCATGTCGCGCGTGTGCACGCCGCGGGCACACACTGGCCACGCGCCGCGCCGTCACCACGAGCACGCCCTGGACTCGCTGACCAGCCGTTGAGCATCGCCGCGTAGCCACGCAGCCACCAGACATGCCCTCGACCCCGACCCGTGCCCGCCGTCGCCGGAGACGACAACGCGATCCCGCGACCAACACGGCAGACACGGAAGCAATGCGACCAGTTTAGCCACCGCCCGACCCCGCTGTCGCCGCCAATAGCGTCGCCAGGAGCCGTAGAACACTGCCACCACCTCGCCTAGCTCGATCGCTTGCCGGAGAAGCCGCGCCATGGTCGACTTCTTCACGGCCACGCCGCACCCTTGGCCAGCTATAAATACAGCGTTCCTTGGACGAAGTTGAGCACACCATCTCGTTCACCATCCCCCACTGCTTCTCCTCCACCCAACCACTCACTCGATTGTCGCCGGAGTTGCTCCAATTTGAAGATCGGAGCCCGCCAGTGCCGCACCTCGCCGCCGTCGATTGGAGCCGATCCAGGAGACGCCGCCGGTGCCAGGAGCTTCGCCGTCGTCCACATCGACATCACGCACACTGCCAGCCACCGCGGGAGCCCTGGTTAGCTCTCCCACCCCCTAGGCTCGCCGCCCGAACCTCTGCTTCTCGCCGGAGAAGACGACGACCGTGCGCCGTTGGATTGCCTTCTAATCCAACGCGCCACGTCGCTCGTACCGTTTCGGGTTTTAAACGCCGCTGACATGCGGGACCCCCCTGTCAGGCAGCCCACGCGGGCACAGACGCGTGGTGGGCTGAGGTGGGCCATTTTATTTCAAATCGGCCCAGCTTCGTTTTCCCGCCGGCCCTTTTATTCAAAATTCGTTTAAATCAATTTCACCCAATTTCAATACTGCCCAAACTTTGGAATTAAATAGTTTCAATTTGGCTAAACCAAATTTAGTGAATTTGATATTGTTGGAAAGCCACTGAAATTCTCTACAACATGCCACTGGCCTCTTGGTCAAATTCTTTGTAGAATTAATGTGACAAAAATAACAAGCCAGGGACTTTTCCCTATTCAAATAATTCTTAAAAATCAACCAAAATAGATTTTAAGTTAATTCCAACTCTAATAGCTCACTTTTGACTTACACTAATTGTTTATGCAATAAAATGGTGTGGTCACTTTGCATGATCATGCCAGGGTTTAATGAGTGGATATTTTGACTAGTTTAACTAGTTGATATTGTCCAAAACTATTAAAGTTAAATGGTGTGAAGTCTTATACTTCATTTAAACTTGTCTCGCATAAATTCATGGGATGTTTGGACCCCTGGTTCCAAACTCTCTTATATGAATTTCTGGAGATTTAAATCAAATGTAGTGTTAGTTAAATGGTATGAGGTGTTCCACCTCATTTAAATCATTCTACCAAATGATGATGATGAACATTTGATTTAGGTCAATATGAGTTCATCCATGATTGTTGGAGAAATTAAATCTTAAGAAGATTTCAATGAGAGGAAATTATTTCTCAAGAACCCTATGGAAACTATCATCTACATTTGGAATACACATTCTATTTAAATCCCACCACCCATGCACCCTAGTTTATTTATGTGTGTGCATAGAGTAGTTGTGTGTTTATTTGTGATGTGTGGAATAGCCATTGAATTAGGGAGTAATTATACTCGTATTCAAATTTAGACGGTAGCACCGGAGAGTACGCCGAAGAAGAAGGTTGCTACCAGGAGGAGGAGGAGGAACAGTTTGAGAACTACCAAGGCAAGCTAAATTACTGTGCAAGCTTTTACCCTTGCAAAGTGCAAAGCCCCTTGGGGCATGGCACCATGTTTCTTATCTTTTCTTATGAGAACCCATCCCAAGTTTTTACTTGTTTTCTAAATGATTTACTTTTATAGTTAACTTTGGTCAAAGTACAAGTTGGATACTAGAGTAGTGAGTTAGTCTCGTCCAAGCAAAGCAAGGTAGCACCCCTCATGACTTAGAGCTAGTGCTAATCAACTAAACTTGACTACTCTAGATGGGAATCTTATGTTTTTGAAAGGATTTTGAAACCTTGGAATGAAGATGCATTCCATTGAAGGATTTTTGAAGGTGAATATGACCAAGAGAAGATGGTGATTTTTGATAAAACATGATGTTGGTTTGAATGCGATACCTTTCCAATTCTCAAGTACCCCCACAATACCTGATTATGGGTAGGGCTTAACTGGAAGTTTATGCGTCTTAGTATGGGTTCCCTCTAAACAAGCGTCATCGGGGTTATGCCGAAAGCTGCCTCCACCACAAAAGAAAAGATACGATATGATGCGAAATGAGGTGAATGTCCGGCCCAAGCCCTGTGCAGTTCCCAGGTTGACAGTTGGTCTTCACTGGGAGGCCAAGCTCATGGGGAGAGGTGCTCATACTAGGGTTCGTAAGTGAAAGGTTATGGTTGATGATCCGCGTCGTGTTACGATTATTCGGGAAATCCCGACGGATGAAATCAAATGTTGTGGCACAAGTGTGCAACCTCTGCAGAGTGTAAACCTATTCGAATAGCCGCGTCCACGGTTACGGACGGTTGGAAAGGCCATACAGTTTCCGATGTCATATCTTTGAAAATGATGTTGAAAAGGTTGATGGTGAAATGACTTGTGGTGACTTGAATTGAAATCACCACTTGAATGGTGGGAATGACACTAATGTTCCCACTGGAGTTAGTTAGCACTTGAGTAAGCTTTTCTCAAAACTTTGTGAACTAAAACTAGCTTTATGCAAATAAACTAGAGCTTAGCAAACCCTACTAGAATGTCTTGCACTTCCATTAGTTTGAGTTTGCGAGTACTCAACGTACTCACGGCTTTGTCCCTGGCTATTCCAATGGCCAGAGTATGAAGATGAACACGGAGATGACCAGCAGGACGCCTACGACAACTAAGCGCCTTCCGACGTCAAGCGTTGGCCTGTGGACTAGAGAGTCCTTGTATCTTACGCTTCCGCTATGTTGAACTATGAACTTGTGTTTGTTCGTTGATCAATAGATCAACTATTCGTGTAATATGGATCATGTGATTCCAATTTGTAAGACTTATGGTTTGTAATGAATGATGACTGTGATACTTAACTATTATGCCTCGCAACAACAATATTCCTGGGATTGCGATGTATGACATAATAGGCATTCGGACTTAAAAATCCGGGTGTTGACAAGTTGGTATCAGAGCCATTGTTTGACCTTAGAAGACCTTAGTTAGAATGGGCGTTCTGAAAAATTTAACTTTGAAATCAAAGGAAAGAACTTATTTGTGAAAACTTACTACACTCTTGTCTTGAGACTTTGCCAAAATTTGGGGAATCATGTTCTATCTTATTTGAATCAACTTAAAAATTTGCCACACTTTGCACTCTCTAACTTACTCATCCAATTCTCTTTCAGATGGAGCCGAATGAACCCCTCAACACCAAGTTTTATCAGCTTGGAAACGGAGGAAGCTTGATCTTCGAGCATGACCTCGACTCCCTGTCGGATCACCTTGGCCGCCCACACCCCGAGTTTCACGGGATTCAGGTGGACGACCAGCCGGGAGGGGAGCTGCAGTGGATTATCACTGCCGACTTGAGGGGCAAGCTGGAGCCTCCCACCTCGGAGAGGATCCTTTTCTCTTTCAGGGAAAGCAACTGGCTCGACGGGCTTGCACGTGCTCTTCAGGAAGCACTTGCTCGTCTGTGCGGACAGAATACCGAAGCCCTTCGTGAGGAACGCTTTGCGCATCTCGCACGGCGTAACTCTGACGGAAGACCCATGGATGTGCCGCTGCACCCCCAGTTGAGGCACCATGTGGATCACTTGGACTTCATGCTCTACCAGACTCAGAGAGACCTCGACGCCTCTCGCGCTTACGCGAACCAGACCCATGCCCACATCATCGAGCAGGGTGAGGCGATCAAGCTACTCAACAACGACCGCAGGAGCCTTCGCCAGCAGCGTGCCAAGAAGGACGCTACGATTCGCCGCCTTCGCGACCGGATCGCGTCACTCGAGGCCACTGTCAAGGCCCAGGAGGATCAGATTCTTCAGCTGGAGGAGGACGATGGAGGCATCGACATCCGAGGAGGAGACGCCTTTCTGAGCGATGACGATGACTTTGAGGAGGACGAGAACACCGAGGAGGAGGACTACGAGTTCCTGGAGGCCGGACAGGATGACTACGTCCCGATCGATATCGATGATGAGGAGTAGTTGCACTAGTCTCACTTATAGTAGGTGTGAGTTGTATCCCGTCCTTTGTATCGTAGCATGAGAATGGTTCTTAAAACCATTGGAGTATGTGTAGTTTGTACTATGTGTTGCATGAATGAATGAATGTTATGTTTGTCATGAAAAGATTACCAGTTTTCGAATGTTTTTCAAACTTAACCAAAATGAACCATAGAATGTTCCCTCTTATCTCATGATCTTCTATATCTTCAGATGGCCCCTCCGAATCGCACCAACGACGCGATGATGCAACTTCTGCAAACCCTGCTTGCAGACCGGGAAACCGAGAGAGCCGAGCGACAAGCCAACATCATCGCCTTGCAGAACATCGCCAACCAAGGCCATGGAAATCATGACCACCCCGGATCCAAGCTCAAGAACTTCCAGAACACCAACCCTCCGGTGTTTAGCAAGACCGAGGAGCCCCTCGACGCCGACGATTGGCTCCAGACTATGGAGAACAATCTGGAAGTAGCTGGAGTGGAAGCCAACGAGAAGGTGTTGTTCGCCACTCACTACCTCGCTGGACCAGCTCGCGCTTGGTGGACAAGTACCCGTGCCATGAACGGAGGTCAATTCATGACTTGGGAGGATTTCAAACTCAAGTTCAGCAAGTACCATGTACCCCCGGGTCTTATCAAGAAGATGAGGGATGAGTTCCGTGAACTGAAACAAGGTCGCATGACGGTGGTTGAGTACCGCGACAAGTTTCTCACTTTGTCAAGGTATGCCCCTGATGAGACTGACACCGTTGAGAAGAGGAAGGAGAGATTCCTGAATGGACTGCATGATGAGATGCAGACTGTCCTCGTCAACATCCCCTTCGCCGACCTCGAAGCCCTTGTGGACTCCGCCATCCAGATGGAGGGCAAGTTAAACCAAGCCAATGAGAACCGCAAGCGCCGCATGGCAAATCAGAGTGGATCAAGCCACCCCCAAAAGTTTCGCCCTAGCTCAAGCGGAGGTTTCACTCCGAGACACAACAAACCCCCGATGCAGAACTCTCGCCCCGGTTATCAGAACCGGAGTGGAGGAAACCCCAAGCCAGGAGGCTACAACAACAACAACAACAACTACAACCGCGCTCCACCCCGAGCCCCGAACACCACCAACACCAACACCAACCCCAGAACCGGGAGCAATGCCATTCCCGTTGCGAACAAGCAGGACAAGAGCATTATCACTTGTTATGAGTGTGGTGTAGTGGGGCACTACTCCAACGAGTGTCCCAAGCGTCTTGCCAAGCTCGCCGGCAACACCGCTGCTCCGGCTCAGCAGCAACGCCGTGTCTCCACCGGCAAGAAGTTCGCTCCCAACAACCCCAACAACCGCAACGGCCGCCTCTACCACATGAACGCCGAAGAAGCCCAGGAAGCACCCGATGTTGTGCTGGGTATGTTTTCTGTCAACCACACCCCTGCTAGAGTGTTGTTTGATTCCGGAGCATCGCATTCCTTTGTCACCGAAGATTTTGCATCAACAAGTAAAATTCAACCCCTCAGTTTGAAGCATGTTATGATAGTTCAAATCCCCGGATCAACCACCAAAGCCATAAAATTTTGCAAAAATGTGCCAATTAGAATCCATGATGTTGATTTCTTTGCAAATCTAATCATACTTGGAACCAAAGGTTTGGAAGTTGTCCTAGGAATGGACTGGATGTCCAAGCACAATGGATTGATAGACTGCGCCAAGAAAGCCATAACCATGACTAGCAGCACCGGTATCGTAGTTGAGCACGTCTCCGAAAAACTACCCAGAAAATTTACCTGCAACCAAAGTGTATCCAAGCCAACTCTGGATCAAATCAGGGTCGTTTGTCGCTACCCTGATGTGTTCCCGGATGATCTACCCGGTATGCCCCCGGACCGGGATATCGAGTTCATCATCGAGTTAATCCCCGGAACTGGACCCATCGCCCAGAGAGCCTACAGCATGAACGCAGCCGAGCTTGTGGAGCTGAAGAAACAAATAGATGACATGTTAGCCAAAGGTTTGATTAGACCAAGTGCATCCCCCTGGAGATCCCCTGTCTTGTTTGTTGACAAGAAGGATGGTGCAAATCGTTTATGCACAGACTATTGTAAGCTTAACGATGTCACCATCAAAAACAAATACCCCTTACCCAAGATCGAAGACTTGTTTGACCAACTCACCGGATCCCGAGTTTTCTCGAAGATTGATCTTAGAACTGGATACCACCAACTGAAGATCCGAGCCACCGACATCCCAAAAACTGCCTTTACCACCAGATATGGGTTGTATGAGTACAACGTCATGTCGTTTGGATTGACCAATGCCCCCGCTTATTTCATGAATCTCATGAATAAGATCTTCATGAACTTCTTGGACAAATTTGTCGTTGTTTTCATCGACGACATTCTGGTCTACTCCAAGTCCGAAGAGGAACATGAACAGCATTTGGAAATTGTTCTAGAAACCCTTAGACAGCACCAGTTGTATGCCAAGTTTAGCAAGTGTGAGTTTTGGCTGGAAGAAGTGGGATTCCTCGGACACATCTTGTCTGCAGGAGGAATTGCCGTAGATCCCGCCAAGATCAAAACTGTTATGGAATGGAAAGCCCCAACCACACAAACTGAGGTCCGTGCTTTTCTTGGATTAGCCGGATATTACCGCAGATTTGTAGAAGGTTTCTCGAGCATCGCTCGACCAATGACCCAACTGCTGAAAAAGGACAGAAAGTTCGAGTGGACCGACAAATGTGAAGAGAGCTTTCAACAGCTCAAGAGTAGACTGACAACAGCCCCAATCCTGATCATGCCAGATATCGCAAAGCCCTTTGACGTATATTGCGACGCCTCCAAGACTGGACTTGGATGCGTGCTTATGCAAGAAGGAAAGGTTGTATCCTACCTTTCTAGACAACTCAAGCAACATGAGCAGAACTACCCAACCCACGACCTCGAGCTTGCAGCCGTGGTCTTAGCCCTGAAAGTTTGGCGTCATTACCTTATGGGTAATCGATGCGAGATCTACTCCGACCACAAAAGCCTCAAATATATTTTCACCCAGAAGGAGTTGAACATGAGACAACGCCGATGGATCGAATTGATCAAGGATTACGACATGGAGATTCACTACCACCCCGGCAAGGCCAATGTGGTAGCGGATGCTTTGAGTCGACTGCCGTGCCAGTTGAACTCCATGCTCGCAACCGAACAGCCCAGTTTGCACCAAGAGTTTGAGCAGTTCAGACTTGAACTTGTGAGTGAAGGATTCCTAGCCAGCATCGAACTGCAACCCACCTTGATTGGTCAGATCAAGGAAGCCCAGAAGGACAACGCTAGCATTGATGGAATCAAGAAACAGATAGCCGCAGGAAAAGCCCCCGGATTCACCATTGACGAAGCCGGAGTGCTTTGGTACAAAGAACGTCTCTACGTACCATCGGACTCTGACTTGAAACAAGTCATCCTGCAAGAAGCCCATGACACCCTTTACTCAATCCACCCCGGAGGTACCAAGATGTACCAGGATCTAAAGGAACAATTTTGGTGGCACGGAATGAAAAGAGAGATCGGTAGCTATATCGCTAAGTGTGACATCTGCCAGAGAGTCAAGGCAGAACACCAAAGACCCGCCGGACTGTTGCAACCCCTTCAGATTCCGGAATGGAAATGGGACTCCGTAGGAATGGACTTTATCACCGGACTGCCCAAATCTAGCAAAGGCAATGATTCCATATGGGTAGTGGTCGATAGATTGACCAAAGTCGCCCATTTCATCGCCGTCAAAACCACCTATCAAGGCCCCAAGTTAGCTGAACTCTACATCTCCAGAAATGTCGGCTGTGCACGACGTTTTTCACATCTCACTTCTCCGGAAATGTCTTGAAGTCCCTGAGAAGACCGAAGTGTTCAAGAACATCGATCACCGATCGGTAGATATCAATCAGGATCTGACTTACCGCGAAGTGCCGATTCGCATCCTAGAAGAAGCTTACCGAACCACCCGCACCCGAAGCATCAAGTTTCTGAAGATCCAATGGAGCAATCATACCGAGGATGAAGCCACCTGGGAACGCGAAGACTTCATGAAGAAGGAGTACCCAGATCTCTTTAGTACCTAACTTTCTTTTCGATCTCGGGACGAGATCTTTTGTAAGGGGGAAGGGTTTGTAACACCCCAAATTTCAATGAAAAGAAAGTTAGAGAATTCAGAAAGCAAAATTTCAAACCAACAAAAACTTTTCTTTTGCATATAGTACCATGCATAGGACTTGTGCATTTGAGTGATATGCCATGATGATTGTTGTTACTTGTATCTTGATGTGCTCTAAAACCCTAGAGTGGTCATATGAAGATCACCAACCAAATAAATCAAAGTGGAAGAAAATTCCAATAAATACAAAACCCTAAAAACCCTCACTTATGCTCTATGGCATTTTTATAAATTTTGACCCTAGACCTATTTGGTCTTCACCATTAGTTGAATAATGTTGTTAAACACTTATTACAACTTTTGGAACCAGGGTTGCACAATTCAAATGAATTTCAAACACTTTTCCCACTCACATGTGATGATGGCCAAATCTGCCAATTTTAGTCTGATCACCACTTTGAGCCCCTGCAATTCAATTTTACCAAACCAATTCTTGCTAACTCTTTGCACCATTTCAAAGTCAACATCAAGGTGAACAACTTCGATGAAGACCACCCTGCCAAATTCATCTTGGATCACTAGCTATGCTCATCCAAAGTCTTGACTTTTTAACATTGTCAACAATCTCCACTTAGCCATTTTGGCCAAAATTTGAAATCTAATTTTTCCACCACCACCTCCATTCATCTCTGGTCAATTACAACTTATCTCAACACTCACTTTTCAAAAAGGTTCACCATTTGAATTATTTCCATTTTGGATATTTTTGCATTTTCCAAAATTGGGCACTATTTGCAACTATTGCAAATAGTGATCTACCTCATCCAAATTTAAACCAAAGCTATCCTACAATGCTCCCTGGTCCCCTTAAACCCTAAATAAAGCATAGTGGAGCTAAGGAGGGAGAGAGAGCAAGCATGGCATGGCCATGCCGGCCACATGCCGGCCATGCCGCACCACCCCCTCTCCCCTTGCTTCCCCAACCCTGGCCCCTGCGCCACCGTGTGCCACCACCTCTCCTACACCACCCTAGCCCAGCCCTGGTCGAGGAGGAGCTCGACAACGCCGAGACCAGCACGCGTCCATGGCGCCCTGGACGCCGCGTCATGCCGCGCTGCAGTGCACGCCGCGGGCACACACTGGCCACGCGCCGCGCCGTCACCACGAGCACGCCCTGGACTCGCTGACCAGCCGTTGAGCATCGCCGCGTAGCCACGCAGCCACCAGACATGCCCTCGACCCCGACCCGTGCCCGCCGTCGCCGGAGACGACAACGCGATCCCGCGACCAACACGGCAGACACGGAAGCAATGCGACCAGTTTAGCCACCGCCCGACCCATTGTCGCCGCCAATAGCGTCGCCAGGAGCCGTAGAACACTGCCACCACCTCGCCTAGCTCGATCGCTTGCCGGAGAAGCCGCGCCATGGTCGACTTCTTCACGGCCACGCCGCACCCTTGGCCAGCTATAAATACAGCGTTCCTTGGACGAAGTTGAGCACACCATCTCGTTCACCATCCCCCACTGCTTCTCCTCCACCCAACCACTCACTCGATTGTCGCCGGAGTTGCTCCAATTTGAAGATCGGAGCCCGCCAGTGCCGCACCTCGCCGCCGTCGATTGGAGCCGATCCAGGAGACGCCGCCGGTGCCAGGAGCCGCATCGACATCACGCACACTGCCAGCCACCGCGGGAGCCCTGGTTAGCTCTCCCACCCCCTAGGCTCGCCGCCCGAACCTCTGCTTCTCGCCGGAGAAGACGACGACCGTGCGACGTTGGATTGCCTTCTAATCCAACGCGCCATGTCGCTCGTACCGTTTCGGGTTTTAAACGCCGCTGACATGCGGGACCCCCCTGTCAGGCAGCCCACGCGGGCACAGACGCGTGGTGGGCTGAGGTGGGCCATTTTATTTCAAATCGGCCCAGCTTCGTTTTCCACGCCCTTTTATTCAAAATTCGTTTAAATCAATTTCACCCAATTTCAATACTGCCCAAACTTTGGAATTAAATAGTTTCAATTTGGCTAAACCAAATTTAGTGAATTTGATATTGTTGGAAAGCCACTGAAATTCTCTACAACATGCCACTGGCCTCTTGGTCAAATTCTTTGTAGAATTAATGTGACAAAAATAACAAGCCAGGGACTTTTCCCTATTCAAATAATTCTTAAAAATCAACCAAAATAGATTTTAAGTTAATTCCAACTCTAATAGCTCACTTTTGACTTACACTAATTGTTTATGCAATAAAATGGTGTGGTCACTTTGCATGATCATGCCAGGGTTTAATGAGTGGATATTTTGACTAGTTTAACTAGTTGATATTGTCCAAAACTATTAAAGTTAAATGGTGTGAAGTCTTATACTTCATTTAAACTTGTCTCACATAAATTCATGGGATGTTTGGACCCCTGGTTCCAAACTCTCTTATATGAATTTCTGGAGATTTAAATCAAATGTAGTGTTAGTTAAATGGTATGAGGTGTTCCACCTCATTTAAATCATTCTACCAAATGATGATGATGAACATTTGATTTAGGTCAATATGAGTTCATCCATGATTGTTGGAGAAATTAAATCTTAAGAAGATTTCAATGAGAGGAAATTATTTCTCAAGAACCCTATGGAAACTATCATCTACATTTGGAATACACATTCTATTTAAATCCCACCACCCATGCACCCTAGTTTATTTATGTGTGTGCATAGAGTAGTTGTGTGTTTATTTGTGATGTGTGGAATAGCCATTGAATTAGGGAGTAATTATACTCGTATTCAAATTTAGACGGTAGCACCGGAGAGTACGCCGAAGAAGAAGGTTGCTACCAGGAGGAGGAGGAGGAACAGTTTGAGAACTACCAAGGCAAGCTAAATTACTGTGCAAGCTTTTACCCTTGCAAAGTGCAAAGCCCCTTGGGGCATGGCACCATGTTTCTTATCTTTTCTTATGAGAACCCATCCCAAGTTTTTACTTGTTTTCTAAATGATTTACTTTTATAGTTAACTTTGGTCAAAGTACAAGTTGGATACTAGAGTAGTGAGTTAGTCTCGTCCAAGCAAAGCAAGGTAGCACCCCTCATGACTTAGAGCTAGTGCTAATCAACTAAACTTGACTACTCTAGATGGTAATCTTATGTTTTTGAAAGGATTTTGAAACCTTGGAATGAAGATGCATTCCATTGAAGGATTTTTGAAGGTGAATATGACCAAGAGAAGATGGTGATTTTTGATAAAACATGATGTTGGTTTGAATGCGATACCTTTCCAATTCTCAAGTACCCCCACAATACCTGATTATGGGTAGGGCTTAACTGGAAGTTTATGCGTCTTAGTATGGGTTCCCTCTAAACAAGCGTCATCGGGGTTATGCCGAAAGCTGCCTCCACCACAAAAGAAAAGATACGATATGATGCGAAATGAGGTGAATGTCCGGCCCAAGCCCTGTGCAGTTCCCAGGTTGACAGTTGGTCTTCACTGGGAGGCCAAGCTCATGGGGAGAGGTGCTCATACTAGGGTTCGTAAGTGAAAGGTTATGGTTGATGATCCGCGTACTGTGTTACGATTATTCGGGGAAATCCCGACGGATGAAATCAAATGTTGTGGCACAAGTGTGCAACCTCTGCAGAGTGTAAACCTATTCGAATAGCCGCGTCCACGGTTACGGACGGTTGGAAAGGCCATACAGTTTCCGATGTCATATCTTTGAAAATGATGTTGAAAAGGTTGATGGTGAAATGACTTGTGGTGACTTGAATTGAAATCACCACTTGAATGGTGGGAATGACACTAATGTTCCCACTGGAGTTAGTTAGCACTTGAGTAAGCTTTTCTCAAAACTTTGTGAACTAGAACTAGCTTTATGCAAATAAACTAGAGCTTAGCAAACCCTACTAGAATGTCTTGCACTTCCATTAGTTTGAGTTTGCGAGTACTCAACGTACTCACGGCTTTGTCCCTGGCTATTCCAATGGCCAGAGTATGAAGATGAACACGGAGATGACCAGCAGGACGCCTACGACAACTAAGCGCCTTCCGACGTCAAGCGTTGGCCTGTGGACTAGAGAGTCCTTGTATCTTACGCTTCCGCTATGTTGAACTATGAACTTGTGTTTGTTCGTTGATCAATAGATCAACTATTCGTGTAATATGGATCATGTGATTCCAATTTGTAAGACTTATGGTTTGTAATGAATGATGACTGTGATACTTAACTATTATGCCTCGCAACAACAATATTCCTGGGATTGCGATGTATGACATAATAGGCATTCGGACTTAAAAATCCGGGTGTTGACACTCACCATGAGCATGTTTATTCTCTTTGACACCTCACCTACAACCCCCTTTAGTGAAATGGTGGTCTTCATCATCATGTTCTTGGTGTACCCCTCTAAGTGTGATGGGTACGCCCACTTGTCTTGTGTGTGTCGACCTCTTGACACCCTTTTTGCACCCCATAGTGGTATGATGATTAACATCATGACCCTTGTTGAATCATGATATTTATGATGTCCCTATGCATGCTTATCCTAAGTATGTATGATCCCCTTGACACCTCAATTATCATCTCCTTAGTGGTATGATGGCTAGCATCACGCCATTGTTGTCTCTTAGTTCTTACATGAAACTATAGGTTGGGAACCCCTTGGAAAAAATACCTTGTTGAAAAGAACTTCTGAAAAACCTTGGGTGAGTTGGACTTACCCAAGTGTGTGTTTATGAAAGGAAAGGATCTTGGCAAAGATGGTTGGAAAAGAAAATCTTGTTTTCGAAAACTTTGGCGCCTAAGTATTCACCCGTGACAATTAACCTGCGCAACCACATTACCCTGGAGTGGGACGGGGCTTAGCTCGTAGTTTGTTCTTCTTAACATGGGACACCGCACAACTATATAAGGGTAAGGTTACCCCTGAATCCGGATTGTCGTTGGTGGAGACAATAGTATAATGGGAGGCCTTCGGGGCTGACCCGTCTGGAAGACACTATGGGTCTCCTGGCTTGGCAGTGGAGCCACGCTCAAAGTGAGGTGAGCTGCCACAGTGCCGGGGAGGTACATACTCCATAGGGTAGGATCCCGTGCTAAGACGAATAGGCGAAAGGCTATGTCCGAGTTTTTGTCATGGCATAGTTGATATGCGGGGATGATGCCCACATGATGAACTCGCGGATCTTGTGGGGAAAGTGTGCAAACTCTGCAGAGTCAAATCTATTCGAATAGCCGTGTCCGCGGTCATGGACGGTTGGAATGGCTGTTGCTTAGCCTAAAGGGTTTTGGTTTTACAAAATTGTTTTGAGCAAAGAAAGAAAGGAACTTTGTTTTGGAGTACCGGGATGGTACTGAAAAGTTGTGGAGACCATATGGAGATGGTCGGAAAGGAAACAAAAATGGGTTTACCCTTCCTAGTGTTTTATGTTGTAGTTCCTCTTTTGAAGTATCTTCTTCAATAAAGATATAGAGATGTCATAGGACTTCCCTAGTATCCCCATCAATTGAGATGGCGGTACGCTACCTCTTCTTTAACAAAGATATAGAGATGTCATAGGACTCCCTTAGTGTTCCCATCATTCGAGATGCCGGGATACTATATCCACAAGAGAAACTGATTCTCTTCCACATGCTATATCCACAAGAGAAACTATTCTTCCTCTCCTGTCTTCTCTAGATAGAATTGTTAACACCTGCTTGATGGTTTGCGAGTACAATTCCAAATGTACTCACGGCTTTGTCCCTGGGTATTTACTTGGCCAGACTTGGAGGAACACGATGAATGAAGAAGGTGTTGGCGACGTCTATGCGAGCTAGGAACGTCTTCCCAGTCAGTTGCCTGTTGGGTTATGGCAGATGACTTGGGTACTGCGCTGCTGAAGTGATGATGCTACTCTGATGTTTAGTTAGGCCCTCTGAGGCTATTATGTAAGTATTGGTCATGTGACCATGTTGTAATTTTCTTATTCCGCTTTGTAATGGATGGTGTAATTTGATATCAGTTCGGTTATGTGTTCACGGCGCACTGATCATGGGATCGTGAACTGTATACATAACAGTGTATTTCGGACATTTAGTCCGGGGTCCCCACAAAGCCCCTATCGGAGGGCATTGCCGAGGAGCGCCCTCGACACCGTTGCTGTCTCCCATGATGAGGAGGGAGTAGTTCTCCCCCTAGGCTGAGGGCTCTACCGGTAGCTATGTGGTTCATCTCTCTCTCCCATGATGTGATCTATATGAATATGTAGATGTTACTCTTGTCTATTATGCACTCTAGAGGTTACTTTAATATGAACTCCGGATGTTGTGGAGCTTGTTTACTCCGGCTTGAGGTGTGCTCTTGTAGCCCTACACAATGAATGGTGTTTGTTATTCAACAAGAGAGTGTTTGAGAGTAGTACTTATTTGTTCATCTATGTGATCATAGGCTTTGCAATCTAGATGTCATATGCTATTCAAGTGTTTTATTATGTGAACTTTGGAGTTACTGTGACCTCGGTGTAATGGTGACAGTGTGTGCGCCGTGTGTAACTCCCTTATGAATTGTGGTGTGTTAGTACCTCCTATGAATGCTCACGGTGACAGTGTGGGGTGTTTATTAGTACTTGGGAATACGCCTTTGAGGTGTGCTTTTGCACACTTGCTCAATGAATTTGAGTTCTTTATTCAACAGGAGAGTAGTATGATGAAGTGCTTATTTATATTCAATTATGATTGCAATGTTGAGAGTGTCCACTAGTGAAAGTAGGATCCCTAGGCCTTGTTTCTAAGCATTGAAACACCGTTTCCAACAAGTTCTGCTACATATTTGCTTGCTACCATATTTATTTCAGATTGCAATTACTACTTACAATCATCCATATTACTTGTATTTCACTATCTCTTCGCCGAACTAGTGCACCTATACATCTGACAAGTGTATTAGGTGTGTTGGGGACACAAGAGACTTCTTGTATCGTAATTGCAGGGTTGCTTGAGAGGGATATCTTTGTCCTCTACCTCCCTGAGTTCGATAAACCTTGGGTGATTCACTTAAGGGAAACTTGCTGCTGTTCTGCAAACCTCTGCTCTTGGAGGCCCAACACTGTCTACATGAATAGAAGCGTGCGTAGACATCAAGCTATTTTCTGGCGCCGTTGCCGGGGATCTGAAGAAAAGTTACACCACAGAGAATTGCCTCCCACGGCAACAAGCTATTTTCTTGCGCCGTTGCCGGTGTGTGAGTGCTCGAAGGTATTTCCTTTAGATCCTGCAATTATATCTTTTTGTTTCTTGTTTTCGCTAGTTAGGCTTAATGGAAAACAACAACAAAATGAGAGATCTTTATGAACTTTATCTTGAATTAGGACATGATGTGTTTGAAGAGAGAATTAAAAACCCCATGGAACTTTATATGCATGCTAATGGGAATGTTATTAGTATGAATTCTTTGAACACCATTGTTGCTAATGCTATGAAAAATTCTAAGCTTGGGGAAGCTGGTTTTGATGAGTGATATTTTTAGTCCCCCAAGTTTTGAGGAGAAAATTTTCTTTGATGATACTTTACCTCCTATTTATGATGATTATAATGATAGTGGTATTTTGGTGCCACCTACTATGGAGGATAAAGGTTATTATGATTATACCATGCCTGCAATTTAGGATGATTACAATGATGGTTATGTAGTTTTACTCCCACTATTACTAATAAAATTGATTATGCTTATGTGGAGAGTAACAATTTTATGCATGTAGCTCATGATAAGAATGTTTCATGTGATAGTTATATTGTTGAGTTTGTTCATGATGCTACTGAAAGTTATTGTGAGAGAGGGAAACATTGTTATATGCATCCTAATAATATTAAGTTTCCCCTCTTTGTGTTGAGAATCTTGAAGTTGCGCTTGTGTTGCCTTCCTATGCTTGTTGCATTGTGCTTACATGACTTGTTTATTTACAAGATTCCTTTTCATAGGAAGTGGGTTAGGCTTAAATGTGTTTTGAATTTGCTTCTTGATGCTCTCTTTTACTTCAACTCTTATTTCTTATGTGAGCATCATTAAAATTGTTGAGCCCATCTTAATGGCTATAAAGAAAGCACTTCTTGGGAGATAACCCATGTTTATATTTTGCTACTGTTTTGTTGTGTCTTGGAAGTTGTTACTACTGTAGCAACCTCTCCTTATCTTTATTTTATTGCATTGTTGTGCCAAGTAAAGTCTTTAATAGTAAGGTTGATACTACATTTGGATTACTGCGCAGAAACAGATTTCTTACTGTCACGAAATTGAGCAGCCCCGTCTGTAGGTAACTCAGAAAAATCTACCAATTTACGTGCGTGATCCTCAGATATGTACGCAACTTTAATTCAATTTGAGCTTTTTCATCTGAGCCTGTTAAGTGCCTCTAAAAAATTCGTCTTTACAGACAGTTCTGTTTTGACAGATTCTGCTTTTTATTTCGCATTGCCTCTTTTGCTATGTTGAATGAATTTCTTTGTTCCATTAACTTCCAGTAGCTTTGTGCAATGTCCAGAAGTGTTAAGAATGATTATGTCACCTCTGAATATGTGAATTTTTGATTATGCACTAACCCTCTAATGAGTTTGTTTTGAGTTTGGTGTGGAGGAAGTTTTCAAGGGTCAAGAGAGGAGGATGATATACTATGATCAAGAAGAGTGAAAAGTCTAAGCTTGGGGATGCCCCCGTGGTTCATCCCTGCATATTTCAAGAAGACTCAAGCATCTAAGCTTGGGGATGCCCAAGGCATCCCCTTCTTCATCAACAACTTATCAGGTCATCTCTAGTGAAACTATATTTTTATTCAGTCACATCTTATGAACTTTACTTGGAGCGTCTGTGTGCTTTTATTTTCATTTTGTTATCTTCATTCTCTGAATAAATTCATGCTTGTGTGGGAGAGAGACACGCTCCGCTTTTTCATATGAACACTAGTGTTCTTCGCTTTTACTTTTAATGTTCATGGCGGAGTTGAAATCCGCTTCGTTAATTGCTATTTGGTTGGAAACAGAAAATGCTTCATATGGTAAATGGTATATGGTCTTGAATAATTTGATACTTGGCAATTGTTGTGCTCAAATAGATCATGTTTAAGCTCTTGCATCATGTACTTTGCACCTATTAATGAAGAACTACCGTAGAGCTTGTTGAAATTTGGTTTGCATGATTGGTCTCTCTAAGTCTAGATATTTTCTGGTGAAGTATTTGAACAACAAGGAAGACAGTGTAGAGTCTTATAATGCTTGCAATATGTTCTTATGTAAGTTTTGCTGTACCGGTTCATACTTGTGTTTGCTTCAAACAACCTTGCTAGCCAAAGCCTTGTAATGAGAGGAATTACTTCTCGTGCATCCAAATCCTTGAGCCAAAGCCTATGCCATTTGTGTCCACCATACCTACCTACTATGTGGTATTTCTGTGCCATTCCAAAGTAAATTACTTGAGTGCTACCTTTAAAATTTCATTCTTTGTCTTTGCAATACATAGCTCATGGGAAAATAGCTTAAAAACTATTGTGGTGTTGAATATGTTGCTATGTATCTTATTTCTTATAAGTTGCTTGTTGAGCGGTAACCATGTTTCAGGGGACGCCATCAACTATTACACTTTTGTTGAATATCATGTGAGTTGATATGCATGTTCGTCTTGTCTGAAGTAAGGGCGATTTATCATGATCAAATGGTTTGAGTATGCATATTGTTAGAGAAGAACATTGGGCCGCTAACTAAAGCCATGAATCATGGTGGAAGTTTCAGTTTGGACACTAATCCTGAATCTCTTATGAGAATATTATCTGTTGTTGAATGCTTATGCAT
The DNA here is from genome assembly GCF_019359855.2 of Lolium perenne. Taxonomy (NCBI): domain Eukaryota; kingdom Viridiplantae; phylum Streptophyta; class Magnoliopsida; order Poales; family Poaceae; genus Lolium; species Lolium perenne. The sequence continues at coordinate 62,023,909 of NC_067250.2, read as the reverse complement.
TAAAGAGGAGTCCATTATCTGTTTTCTATGTTGTCCCGGTATGGATGTCTAAGTTGAGAATAATCAAAAGCGAGAAATTCAATGCGAACTTTCTCCTTAGACCTTTGTACAGGCGGCATAGAGGTACCCCTTTGTGACACTTGGTTCAAACATATGTTATGCAATGATAATCCATGTAAATCCAAGCTAATTAGGACAAGCTGCGAGCACTATTGGTATTCTATGCATGAGGCTTGCAACTTATAGGATGTATTATGCATAACACATATGAATTATTACTACCGTTGACAAAATTGTTTCTATGTTTTCAAAATAAAAGCTCTAGCACAAAAATAGTAATCCATGCTTCCCTCTGCGACGGGCCTTTCTTTTACTTTATGTTGAGTCAGTTTACCTACTTCCTTCTATCTTAGAAGCAAACACTTGTGTCAACTGTGTGCATTGATTCTTACATGTTTACTTATTGCACTTGTTATATTGCTTTATGATGACGACTATCCATAAGATATACATGTTACAAGTTGAAAGCAATTGCTGAAACTTAATCATCCTTTGTGTTGCTTCAATGCCTTTTACTTTGAATCTATTGCTTTATGAGTTAACTCTTATGCAAGACTTATTGATGCTTATCTTGAAAGTACTATTCATGAAAAGTCTTTGCTATATGATTCAGTTGTTCAGTCATTATCTTTACCATTTCTTTGAATCACTTCATTCATCTTATATGCTTTACAATAGTATTGATCAAGATCATGTTGGTAGCATGTCACTTAAGAAATTATCATTGTTATCATTTACCTACTCGAGGGCGAGTAGGAACTAAGCTTGGGGATGCTTGATACGTCTCAAACGTATCTATAATTTCTTATGTTCCATGCTACTTTTATGACAATACCTACATGTTTTGCTTACACTTTATAATGATTTTATGCATTTTCAGGAATTAACCTATTAACAAGATGCCGAAGTGCCAGTTCCTGTTTTCTGTTGTTTTTGGTTCCAGAAAGGCTATTCTGGCAATATTCTCGGAATTCGACGAAATGAAGACACAACATCATAATTCACCGAGACGGACCAGGACACCGAAGGAGAGTCGGAGGGGAGGCCTGGGGGCCCCAGACCATAGGCCGGCACGGCCTGGAGGGGGGGCGCGCCGCCCTATGGGGTGGGACCCCCAGGTGCCCCCTTGCGCCGCCTCTTCGCCTATAAGACCCCTCGTGACCTAAAACCTCGAGACCGATTGACGAAACTCCAGAAAGACTCCAGGGACGCCGCCGCCATCGCGAAACTCCGTTTCGGGGGACAGAAGTCTCTGTTCCGGCACGCCGCCGGGATGGGGAATTGCCCCCGGAGTCATCTCCATCGACACCACCGCCATCTTCATCGCCGTTGCTGTCTCCCATGATGAGGAGGGAGTAGTTCTCCCCCGAGGCTGAGGGCTCTACCGGAAGCTATGTGGTTCATCTCTCTCTCCCATGATGTGATCTATATGAATATGTAGATGTTACTCTTGTCTATTATGCACTCTAGAGGTTACTTTAATATGAACTCCGGGTGTTGTGGAGCTTGTTTACTCTGGCTTGAGGTGTGCTCTTGTAGCCCTACACAATGAATGGTGTTTGTTATTCAGCAAGAGAGTGTTTGAGAGTAGTACTTATTTGTTCATCTATGTGATCATAGGCTTTGCAATCTAGATGTCATATGCTATTCAAGTGTTTTATTATGTGAACTTTGGAGTTACTGTGACCTCGGTGTAATGGTGACAGTGTGTGCGCCGTGTGTAACTCCCTTATGAATTGTGGTGTGTTAGTACCTCCTATGAATGCTCACGGTGACAGTGTGGGGTGTTTATTAGTACTTGGGAATACGCCTTTGAGGTGTGCTTTTGCACACTTGCCTAATGAATTTGAGTTCTTTATTCAACAGGAGAGTAGTATGATGAAGTGCTTATTTATATTCAATTATGATTGCAATGTTGAGAGTGTCCACTAGTGAAAGTAGGATCCCTAGGTCTTGTTTCTAAGCATTGAAACACCGTTTCCAACAAGTTCTGCTACATGTTTGCTTGCTGCCATATTTATTTCAGATTGCAATTACTACTTACAATCATCCATATTACTTGTATTTCACTATCTCTTCGCCGAACTAGTGCACCTATACATCTGACAAGTGTATTAGGTGTGTTGGGGACTCAAGAGACTTCTTGTATCGTAATTGCAGGGTTGCTTGAGAGGGATATCTTTGTCCTCTACCTCCCTGAGTTCGATAAACCTTGGGTGATTCACTTAAGGGAAACTTGCTGCTGTTCTACAAACCTCTGATCTTGGAGGCCAACACTGTCTACAGGAATAGAAGCGTGCGTAGACATCAGGACTGGCCGCTGACCTGTCGGCAGCGTATTGGTGATGCTAAAGACGAGCGCTCCAAAGGGCATGAGAAAATCAGATCTAAATTTTCCGATTATCCGATCATGTCGACGATGCTACTGACGAACTTAAATTTTTTTAGGGTTGTTGATGACGAACTCGACGGATTCCGCCCGGATAACGAAATCCAGTCATCGTGTTTCCCACAGACGGCGCCAATTGACGAGGCGGTTGCTCGGCAATGCCCACCATGAGGGGCTTAGGGTTGATGGAAAGCGACGATGGAGATTCCGGGAGCGAGAGAAGGCACGATGTACCCAGGTTCACGTCCCCCCCCGCTAGCAATCCACTATATGAATATATGTGTATAGGGGGCCACCATTGGCGGAGTTGTTGTATCTAGTCTAGTTCTAATCTGCGGGTTGCGATGTCTAGACGTGTCGCGTCTATGATTTATGTTTCTCAATATGCTCTAAGGGGTGCCCCTGTCTGCCTTTATATATCATCCAAGATAGGGTTTACAAGAGTCCTAGTAGAATACGTATTGGAATCATCTCTTCTTCTAGTTCAAGTTGATAATGTGTGCGGGTCCAGCTTGTTGAGTCCTTACGCTGGTCCATCTTCGTAATCTGCACCGGGTATAGCAATGTCGGGTATCCGAAGGGTAATGCCCACATCAAGAGGTGAGTATGGATTTTTTTTTTGAATGATAAAGGCCTCAATGGACTTGGAAACTGCATTAAAAAACTGTAGGGTACAAGTTTACAGTAAGGTCCCAGATTCTCAATGAACCCGAATATTTAGAAGAGACCTTGTAAAGTACGAATCATATCCCTGAAGATGTCGTGTCGTCCCGCGAAACACAATCGAGTCCTTGAGCTTTGGCACCACGCCACCAGATATGACCAGTCCTCACGCCACCGGGGACGAAACCACTTGGGACGCCAGACACCGCAGACTCCACCATACTAAAGAAGATCCTCGCACAAAGGACAAACGATCTCGAGAGTACCATACACGAGAGCAGTTGTGCCAAGCTTGTCGCCGAAGATAGCGGTGGCTTGTCACCTTCACATGGGATTCACTGCAGAAGTCGCCACAGTTTCCCGGGACTCCGAGAACCCCCAATTCCAGCAGCATCGCTTAACATCAGCAAACCCGTGATTGTTGCCTTCGTCTCCCTCACTGCCACGGCTGGCCAAGTGAAAGATGATAGTAGCAGGACCACCAGAGAGGCGATGACAACACTTATTGAGGTTCTAGGTTTTAAGCCTTTTCAGTTCTATGCTTGTCATTGTCCATCCTCTTATGCATAAAATCCCGAATAAGAGCCTAGACTATGATACAATTGAAAGAAAGGTATGTAGTTGTGACTAGAGGGGGCCTCCCTGACAAGGGATTAACTTGTCAATGCCTACAGATTGTAGACTAGGGTTTTGCTAGAAGTAGAGGGCAAGTAGATCTCGAAGGTTTCAGCCGAAAAGTACTCGCTGATTGTAAAAACTGGGGTTATGTTGACATTAAATTCGATCCTTTCTTTGTCCCTCGACTCCCCCTTATATAGGAGGTGGAGCCGAGGGTTTCGTAATACACAAGTTTACAGAGTCTGGGAGGGTTTCTAACCCGTCCCGCAAGATTACAAGCACCCTTTCCTAATACAACTCTAGCTTTCCTTAACAGTATCTTGGGCTTCCGAATCTCCTTATTCTTCGGGTCATGGGCTTCCAGTAAACCCCGGGTACTATCTTCGGCAGGCTCATTGGGGATGCCTATGTCAGTAGCCCCCGAGATTTTGCTTGAATCGCAGAATCAGGGAAAATCTCCAGCTTTACATTCATTCCATCTGCCGAATTTATCATATATATTTTAAATATGCAATTCTATATTGTACAGGGATAACGGTAGTTGGGGCTAGTTCATCTGACGGATCAGGTACTAGTTAACTGCTCTAGTGGCAATCCGCAAAAACCTACTTCAAGATCACGTCCCTGGACATGATCTCGGGATACTGGTGTAAACTTCGACAGGTGCTGCTTAAGGTCTTACCATTCTGTCGAATCCCAGTCGTATTTTATCGGGTACCTAACGCGTCCGTTAGGATTTTTCTTCGTATCTGCTGATACGGAAAAAAGTAGCGAACCGTCGTCAGAGACGGTGCCACGCCGCTCAGAACGGATCTGGGGTCTTACCTTCGCAGAGTTTTGTGGCATTCAGAGATTATTCGCGACTTCTAGCGCTGTGAGAATATATTGTCGAGTGCTTTTCGGCTGTTGGAATAGCACATTTTATCGAGTCATATTTGATGACTTATTTTGTTTTCCCGATGGGAGTATATGTAGAGTTATCTGTATAACTCGAAATATACTCACTTCTTTTTCTTTCTTTTGGTCTAAATTCATCGGGCATGCGAACAGCGTTCCCAATGGGAGTAGCCCCCGAGGCTATGAACAAATGCTTGCATTTGGTCATAGGCTCTCGCCATTTCTATTTTGTCATACCCGAAACTTTCTTCTCTTCTTTTTTTTTTTAAAGTAGCCCCCGAGCATTTGGGCAAAAACTTGTATTTGATCAAAGGCTCTCGAAATAATCTTGTGTTGTCGATATTTTCACCAGGCTCCTTAGTCAAGTTTTTCTTTTGCCTTAGTGACGTCATTGCTGATGATAGCCACGATTTACTGTATTGGAAACATGCGAAAACCGCTCCTTTCACTGCCTCGTGGGTCCAAATCTCCTCTCCGATGGACACGTCGTGCAAGTGGGGGACACACGTCTCCCGCTTTTATTGGCACATGTACTGCAGGACCTGTAATTTCTCGTCATAATGAAATTACCTTTTACCCCTTGACTACGTGTACAGCATCTGGTCCACCATTTCTTCATCCAACGGTGCGTCGTTTCACCGCACCTGCATATAAGGTCATCGTCTTCCTCAATCAATACTTCCCCTCGCGCCGCACTTCTGTTCCTCTGCAAAAAATCCTCCAGTGCTCTCATCGCTTTGTGTGCTCCTCCGAGGTCGTTCTGTTCTGCTTCATTCTAGTAGAAATCATCACCCTCGTGACACATCCAGCACCGCGCTCCAAAAAATCCCCAATGGCCACCGAAGATTTGGAGTGGGAGAGATCCAAGATCTCCAGCCAGGATATGAACCTGCTGAAGAAGCTGGGGTTCGCCAAGAAGAAGGATGCGCTTCGCTTCCCCCACGAGGAGAGCTACCCCTCTCCGCCAATGGAGTACCGGGTTAGTTTCGTCGATCATCTCATCCGCGGTCTTTCCCCTCCTATCCATGAGTTTCTTCGCGGTCTTCTCTTTGTTTATGGGCTTCAGCTTCACCAGCTGACGCCCAATTCTATCTTGCACGTGTCGATTTTTATCACATTGTACGAATGCTTCCTCGGAGTCCATCCTAATTGGGCTTTGTGGAAACGCATTTTCTGCCTCCGCCGCAATGGCTCCCACGGCGTCGCCTATAATATTGGCGGCGTCGTTATCTGTGTTCACTCTGATGTCGATTACTTCGACGTCAAATTCCCTGATTCCGTCCAAGGGTGGCGCAAGAAGTGGTTGTATGTGCATGAAGAAAGCTCTGATTCAGTAGAGTACAACATCGCCCCCTTCGACGGAAAAACCAAAATTCTTTGCCGCCGCTCCTGGGATGCTGAAGCTACCGAAGAAGAGAAAATGGCGACAGAGGCGCTGATGACTCGCATCCGTGAGCTTCAGAGTACCCGTGGCAAGGAGCTGTCGGGTATCCAAATCACAGCCTACTTCCTTAGGATTAGAATGCAGCCTCTGCAAGCTCGAAAAAATCCCCTTTGGATGTATGCTGGTGATGAAGATGTCGAGAGGCTCTCCACAGATCTTCCTGCAATGGACTTGGAGAAGCTAATTCGAAGAATTTCCAAGCTTAACAAGAAGGACACCGTTCCATCTTCTTGCAAAGTTAAGCCATTTTGTGGCGCCAATCCTCTTCCCGAGGTAATTGTTCTTCTCAGCTATTATGCCGTCTTCCCAAATTATTTCTATCGACCACTTTATTGGTAGCGAAATATAACTGCTTTGTTGATATTCTTTATATTCCACAGGGTCACCTTACTTTAACTTCTCTTCCTCCCCTTCCCGAGGGCGGAGAAGTCGAAGAAATGGCTGTTGTCACCGACGACAACCAGGGTGCTTCTCGCCCTGAAAGTGGAGTCGGGGGTTCCCAGAAATCCACGGCTTCTCTTGAAAAAGAGAATGAAACGGAGGTTACTTCGTCGACACGCTCGTCTATTCCTGCTGCTTCTCCGAAAGGCCAGAGGAAAAGAGATGAAACTATTGACTCTGGCGCCTCCAAAGCCGATACTTCCCGTGCCGAAAAGATTGTACCCGATGCCGGGGAGAAGGCTTTGGGTCTTTATGATGCTGCTCTTATCAGCTCGTAAGTTTTTTTTTATGCACTGCATTTGTCCCTTGTCGATATTTTTCCGAATTGTTTTCTCATCTTGTCGCTGAATTTGTTATATTAGCGATGAAGAAGAAGATGTGCCCATTGACGCGACTGCTCGAACGAGCACGTCCCATACTTTGGTTGTCTCAGAAGCTCATCCTGATGGCGATGAAACTTCGCCTCCCCAACAAAACCTGGAACATCCAACTCCAGCTATGAGCCCCCGGGCCCCTTCTCCGAAGAGAGCCAGGTTGGAATCACCCAAGGAACCAACCATACTATCTGGTTGTTCCTCGACTCCTTTGATGGAAGAGGTAAGCTGTTTTCTTTTGTTCTGTATTGATTTTACTACTTTGAACTTCCCTCCCCTTTCGCTTCTTGATGTCGAGTTTTTCTTCTTCTTATATTGATCTTTCGACATGATGATTTCTTCAGCCTTTTATGAAAGAGCTCATCCGCTTCGGTACCCAATTTATCGGGTACCGCGATTATGCTGCCCAGCTCGAAGGTGCCTTCTTTTTCCTTGTCAAATATATTTTGTCGCTATTTTTGTTGCAGTTCTTTTACTCGCCTATTTTACACTGGCAGAGAAATTTGCGGAAACCAGCAAACGTGCTGACGCTCTTGCTGCTAAATTGGAGCAAAGCGAAACGGCACGCATGAAAGCCGAAGCTGATGCTGCTACCGTCAAGGATCTTCAAAAGAAACTCGACGACGCAAAAAAGGCTCTAGAAGAAAATGTAGCTCAGCATGCTGCTCGAGAGGAAGAGATCCTTGGTCGACTAGAATCGCAGAGTTGACGTTTTGTTAGTAAGTGTCCGCACCCTTGTTGCGTTCTTGCGTCATCTTTGTTCTTTCTTTTTGCTTGACCAACTATCTTTTATTTTACTCAGGGAGAACAAACCAAGAGTATGAGCTGGAGAGCCTTGAGGGTGATCAACTCCTCGACGCTCTTTCTCTTCTTGAAATTCATGGCGATGAGGCTCGCGATGGCCTTTCTGAAGCTAAGATTGGCTTGTCGCGGTTTTTCCCATATTTTTTCAAGAAAACGGAGGAACCTGCAACTTTTGTTGCTCTCGCCAAGTGCTTCACTTCCCCAGAAGACCTTGGACTCCAACTTCGTCAAGAGGGACTAAAAGTTGGTGTCGAAGGTATGATGGCCCTAATTGCGGAGAGTCAACAACAAGTCGACTGGTCGAAAGTTGGCAACACGGGGGAGATCGAGACGAAGAAGTGGCAGTCGCTAATTAAAGCGGCAAAGCCCAGTTCGAAGAAGATCCTCGCCACTCTTGGATATAAGCCAACTCCTGCTCCGAGTTCTTCAAAGCCGGAGGTCAAGTAGACCACTTTTGCTTTTTTCCTTTTAGTTTCTCTCCCCTTTTGGCATTGTCGCCATAGTGTTCTTGGCGGTGGTTGCTTCAGTAGTTGTCTATAGGTCCTTCTTTTGTAATAGACATGTACATACTTTCCGAATGAATGGAAATCTGTCTTTGCTTAATGATTGATGTCGAAAATTTTGTTTTCAGTTGATTTTTGACAACTATACTGCAACTCCTGGTCCTTCCGAGGTTTTTCCTTCATCCCTTTCGAAGAAAAAACCTGTTGCTGTCGAATTTGTTGAGGATTCGTCGAGCAAAGACTCAGCGCAAGATTTGGAAGAGCTTCGGCAGCAACTCCAATCTATAAAGAAGCAATCGCTTATGCTCATGGAACAGTCTCGGAAATCCTCCGAGGGGGGAAAAGTTGCACTCCAACAGGCTCAAGATGCCATAGTTGAAAGGGACTCCGCGGTTGCTGAGGCTGCTGCAGCTACGTCTCGAGAGAATTTTATGCTTCAACTGCTGACAGATGCTAGCTTGGACATGGCAGGTGTGCTCCATTATCTTTGTCATGTTTTATCTTTCTTTTTTCCTTGTCTCCTTGCTGCCCGCTGATTCTTTCAAAATAGGTGCCTTCTTGAATGCTACTACTGAGGATGAACGTGTTGAAGCTCGTTCCAATGCTCTTCTTAGGCTTGCACGTGATCATGGTTCAAATTTTTGGGGCACGCCTGAACGGACTCGCCAAATCGTCAGGTTTCAGGATCGCGCGCTTCAGGTTCGCGATTATCTCGACTTTTGCACAAGGACCTTGTCTCTGGTCTATGGCACCATGTTTCCTCGTAATAAGATGCCAGAGACTCTTCCTGCTTTGATGGACAAATTTCGGGATGCTCCTCGAATCCACGGCTTTGTGCGGGCCCAACTAGCTGCCGGTGCAAGGTTTGCTATGATCATGATAAAAATTTGCTACCCAAAGTTAGACGTGGGTCAGGTTGTTCCAAAGTGCCTGGCCAAGATGGCGAAGAGGAGGAGGAACTTCAGCAAATATGACGATGTTGTGACCCATGTTGCCGAAGATATGATGGATGAACTTCTTCGGATGGACGCCGAATTTTTCGTAAAGGGCAGCTATGCTGAACATAGCACTCGCGCGATAAATAATGAGCGGCTGACGATAGATAATATACTGGGTAACCCTTGAAGATTTGTTGCTCCAAGGATCGTATCTTGTGTGTAGTAGACATAATCTACATTGTAAAGTCACTATATTTTTGTTTTTCAGTGCCAAGCCCCCGGGCGTTTTGATGGCGATGTTTTCTTTTTATGATGCGAGGTTGTCCCAAGGCAAGATAAATTATATTTGTGCACTATTTTTGCGGGTGCGAACCCTGAGCTTTCTGTTGATCGCTATTTGGCGACATATTTTTATTTGGCGAGGTACTTTGTACCAAAGCGAGATATTTTGCAAGTTGTAATTGTCGGCATTGTGCATATATATATTGTATCTTCTGGGTAAAAGCCCCCGAGCCTGTCAAAAAGATATATAATTCCACTATCTTTATTATATTGCAGCACCGCGAGCCCGCTTCATTAAAAACCTTTCCCGGCCCCACTCGGTGCCCCGAAAAAGGAAAAGAGTGCGTCTGAAAACTCGCATGCGTTTCAGTACATTGTATGTTTACAGAGGAGACTATATTTCGGCATCTAAGTGTAGAAACGCCTGAGCTGCGCCACGTTCCAAGGGTTTGGCTCAGCAATCCCCGTCTTCTTGTCCTTGATTCTGTATGCTCCTCCTTCAATTACCTCTGTGACGATGTAGGGTCCAAGCCATGGTGACTCAAGTTTTTCATGGCTTTTTTGATTGAGTCGTAAAACCAAGTCCCCAACTTGAAAAGATCTTGGTCGGAATCGTCGACTGTGGTAGTTTTTCAGGTCCTGTTGGTATTTGGCGACTCGTGACAACACTTCGTCTCGAGCCTCATCGAGTGCGTCGACATCATCCTCCAAAGCTCTTCTCGAAGTTTCTTCATCATATTCTGTTACTCTTGGAGAGTCATGTTCTATTTCTATCTGCAGTACTGCTTCAGCTCCATGGACCAGAAAGAACGGCGTTTCCTGTGTCGCTGTATTTGGTGTTGTTCGGATGCTCCACAACACGCTTGGCAACTCCTCTGGCCAAGTGTGTCGAGCTTTTTCCAGTGGACCCAGCAGGCGCTTCTTGATATCATTGCAGATGATACCATTGGCTTTTTCTACTTGACCGTTGGTCTGCGGATGTGTGATAGACGCAAAACTCAGTTTGATGCCCACTTCGGCGCAGTACGCTTTGAACTCCTTGGATGTGAAATTGCTGCCATTGTCTGTGACGATGCTATGAGGGACTCCAAATCGAAAAATAATGCTTTTCACAAACTTGATTGCCGACGCGCCGTCCGGTGAATTTATCGGCTTTGCTTCTATCCACTTGGTGAATTTGTCGACAGCAACAAGCATATACTCATATCCTCCTGGCGAAGCTTTGTGTAATTTTCCTACCATATCGAGTCCCCATTGAGCAAAGGGCCAGGATAACGGGATTGGCATCAATTCTGCTGCCGGAGAGTGTGGTTTTGCAGCGAATCTCTGGCACGTGTCGCAAGTTCGTACTATTTCCTTTGCATCCTCAATTGTTGTTAACCAATAGAATCCTGCTATGAAAACTTTGGCCGCGATAGCTCGACTGCTTGCATGATGCTCGCATATTCCTTCGTGTACGTCTTTCAGGATTATCCTCCCTTCTTCGGGTGTGACGCACCTCTGTAACACGCCCGAAATACTTCGCTTATACATCTCCCCTTTGACCACAGTAAAAGCCTTAGAACGTCTAATTATCCGCCTTGCTTCAACTGGATCGTCGGGTATTGTTTTTCTTAGGATGTATGATATGTATGCCTGCATCCATGGTATTTGCACCATCATGACTAACTCATGTTCCTCTTCTTCCTCTTCCAGTGGTTCTTTTGCGATACCCGAGGGTTTTTCATCCTTCGCCTTCTTCTTAGGTTTCATCGGCTTTGTTGATCTCTCGCTTATTTCTTCCCAAAACACGCCTGGCGGAATCGCCAAACATTGCGACCCGATATTTGCCAGAACGTCGGCTTCATCATTGCTCAATCTGCTGATGTGATTAACCTCGCATCCATCAAACAACTTTTCGAACTCGTTATACATCTCCTTGTATGCTATCATACTCTCGTTGACTGCATCACATTGATTCATAACCTGCTGTGCCACCAACTGTGAGTCGCCAAAGATTTTCAGTCGGGTTGCACCGCAAGCTTTTGCCATCTTCATCCCATGTATAAGGGCTTCATATTATGCTTCATTGTTAGACGCGTTTGGGAACGTCATCCGTAGGACATACTTTAGTTTGTCGCCTTCAGGTGATACCAGTATTACGCCTGCTCCAGCGCCTTCTATCCTTTTGGACCCATCAAAGTTCATAGTCCAGGTTCTCGATAAATCTGGAGGTCCTGTGTTTTGTAACTCCATCCATTCTGCGATGAAGTCTGGTAAAATTTGCGACTTTATTGCCTTTCTTTTTTCATACGTGATGTCCCGAGGGGAAAGCTCTATTCCCCAAAGGGAGACACGACCCGTAGCTTCTGGGTTGTTTAATATATTTGACAGAGGAGCCTCATTAACTACTATTATCGGGTGCGCCGAAAAATAGTGTCGCAGTTTTCTTGCTGTTGTAAAAACTCCATATGCCAACTTCTGGTATTGCGGGTACCGCTGTTTTGAGGGCGATAGTACTTCACTAATGAAATATACTGGCCTCTGCACTCCATGGAGTTTTCCTTCTTCCTCCCTTTCAACTACTAGAGCCGTGCTGACTACCTGAGGTGTGGCTGCGATGTATAACAAGAGAGGTTCTTTATCTTTAGGCGCCACCAAGATTGGTGGTGTCGAAATTGTGCGTTTGAGATTTTCGAAAGCTCGATCTGCTTCTTCGTTCCATTGGAATTTCTCTCCTTGCTTGATCAATGCATAGAACGGAAGTGCTTTTCTCCCAATCAGGCGACGAATCTACTTAAAGCTGCGACTCGCCCCGTCAGCTGTTGTATTTCTTTCAATTTTGTCGGCTTCCTCATAGTTACGATGGCCTGTATTTTCTCTGGATTGGCTTCAATCCCTCTTGCTGACACTAAGAACCCGAGAAGTTCTCCCGCAGGAACACCAAAAGAACACTTTGTTGGGTTCAGCTTAAGGCAGAACTTGTCGAGGTTGTCGAAGGTTTCTTTCAAATCTTCGATCAGTGTTGTCCCCTTTTTTGATGTTATCACGACATCGTCGATATAAACTTGTACATTTTTTCCAATCTGTGTCGCAAGGCACTTCTGCATCATCCGCTGATATGTTGCTCCCGCGTTTTTCAAACCAAAGGGCATTGTTCTATAGCAGAACACGCCGTAAGGTGTTATGAACGCTGTCTTAGCTTCGTCATCTTCTTTTAATCTGATCTGGTTATAACCAGAGTATGCGTCCAGGAAGGAAAGACGTTCACATCCTGCCGTGGAGTCGATGATTTGATCGATCCTTGGGAGGGGAAAGTGATCTTTAGGACAGTGTTTATTGAGGCACGTAAAGTCGACACACATGCGAAGGACTTTTGTGTTTTTCTTCGGCACCATCACTGGGTTAGCTACCCACGTGGCTTCTGTAGATATCTCTTTGATAAAACCAGCATCTTTGAGTCGATCTATTTCTGATAGCATAGCTTTGCGGTTTGGTTCCGAAAAATGCCGCAAATGTTGTTTGATTGGTCTCGCAAGAGGATCCAAGTTGAGGTGGTGCTCGGCAAGTTCCCTGGGTACTCCTGGCATGTCAGCTGGACACCATGCGAAGATTTTCTAGTGCTCACGGAGGAACTCGACGAGCGCGCTTTCCTATGCGAGATCCATATTTGTTGCGATGGATGTCGTTTTCTTTGGGTCTGTCGGGTGGATCTGCACCTCTTTTGAATCCTTGGCGGTATTGAAGGTTGGTTCTCTAAGTGGTCTCCCTGTATCTGGTAACACATCATAATCAGTGAGCCTTGGCGCCATATATTCTGCCTGCATCCCGAAAGTTTCCGACAGTCGATGAAAATCTTTGTCGCACTTATCAGCTAGCGCGAAACTTCCCTTGACTGTGATTGGTCCCTTGGGTCCAGGCAACCTCCGCAATAAGTACGTGTAATGAGGTACCGCCATAAACCTGGCATATGCTGGTCGTCCCAACAGGGCGTGATATTGCGACGGGAAATCCACCACTTCAAACTCCAGTTTCTCTATCCTGTAGTTTTCTCGGGTCCCAAACTGAACGTCGAGATTGATCTTGCCCAACGGATAACTTGGCTTCTCTGGCGTGATCCCGTGGAAACGTGTATCAGTTGGTGTTAGATTTGCCAGAGATATGTTCATTTTCCTCAATGTATCTGCATACATAAGGTTTAGGCTGCTGCCACCATCTATAAAAAGTCTCGACACATCAAAACCAGCAATTACTGCGGGTAAAATAAGTGCAGATTGCCCTGGTCGAGGAACTTGCTGTGGGTGATCTGCAATTGTGAAGCCAATATCTTGTCCCGACCAATTTAGATACTCGACTGTTGGTGGAGGCATCTTCTCTGCCATGAACACTTGCCGCGAGATTACTTTTTGCGCCCTGTTAGATGGCCTGGCTTTCTGAATCATCGAGAACGCACCATTGGAGTTAGGATCGACATATGGAGGTGGGTGAGGTGCTGCCGCTATTCTGAGCTGGTGCAGATTTTCATCCATAATTGCGGGAGGAGGTGGGAGGTGGATCTCACTCCTTGGCCCTTGGGGGTTTCTGTTCATTGCCTGGGCATTGGCGATCCCTGCGGCCCGCAACATTGCCTGGAAATTGCGACAGTCTTTCTGGAGATGACCTGACTGCCTCTTTCCATTATTGTCGAGATAGAAGTGCATCTGACATGGCCCGTTCATCATTTCCTCGGGAGATATATACGGTCTTTGAAACCTTGGTCCCCTATTTTGCCTGTTACCTCGGAAATCGCCTCTGTTGTCGCCTTGTTGCTCGTTACTTCTCTGGTAATCATCTCGATTGTTCCCTCCAGAGTTTCCTCGAAAACCAGCCGATATGTGGCCGGGAGCATCATTATTGTAGAACTGGCGAGAAAATCGCCTTCTATTTTGAAAATTTCGACTACGGTCCTCCTCTGGCGACCTATGTCGTTTGTTGTGTATCGCATCTTCTCCGTCTGCCCATCTGTTTGCTATCTCCATCAGTGCTGATATTGTCTTAGGATTGGTTATCCCTAAGTCCTCGACGAAATCTCCCCGTCGGATTCCTGCCACGAACGCGTCTATTGCTCTCTCATCAGATATATCCTCTGCCAAGTTTTTAATAATGTTCCATCTCTGTATATATTTTCTCATTGATTCATCATGTTTCTGTCTACATGCCCTCAACTCTTCCAACGACGCAGGTTTCTTGCAGGTAGATCGAAAGTTCCTCACGAAGATATCCTCGAAACTATCCCAGCTATCGATGGAACCTGGGGGAAGTTTCTTTATCCAGGATCGCGCTGCGCCACTTAAGTGTACTTGGATACTTTGCATGGCTGTTGCTCTGGTCCCGCCTATCAACTTCACCATCTCGAGGTAATCGACGAGCCAATCCTCGGGATCCTGTAGGCCGTCAAATTTTTTGAAGTTTTCGGGTAGCTTAAACCCTTTTGGGACTCGAGTTTTTCGAACTCGTCTCGTAAAGCATGGTAATCCGCACATATCTTCATCGGCAACTTCTGGTGACTGCCTATGTTCTCTTCTTTCTTGTCGCGCCCTATCCACTCTTGCTTGTGCCGCCGTATCTCTTGTTCCACTTGTCCTTGGTGGATCTTGCACTGCTGTCATGGGTCGCGGACTATTTTGCCTTGGAGTTCCTTCGGGAGGTGTAGCTGCGAACGCTGTTCCCATTACTCCAACTCCAGCCATTGCCATATTAAACAATGGTTCTCTCGGGTCCCCAGGAGGTGGTCTGGACGCGAGGATATAAGCTTGCGTTGCCATGTACCCACCTTCTCGGGTTTTCGGGATAATATTTCCCCTCGTATCAATCGTCATGAAGGACATGTCGAGATTTTGAATTATATTTCCTCTCTCTGCTTCAGGTATATTTTGCAGCCGAGATCTTGCTCTCCTCCGAGCTTCTCTGTGACTATCTCCCGAAGTTCCTGATTGTCGACTGAGCTCTGCTCGTCGCCTGCTTGATGCGGAGGCTGCCTCCTTTCTTCTATTCAGGGATGCTGTTTGTTTTTCCAGCTCCCTACTCACACGAGCAAGTCTATATTGATAAGCTTGCAATTCTTGTACGGTAGCAGTTGTGGTCATCAGTTCTGAACCGTCCATGGCTCTTGCGGCTCTGTCCCATGCTGATTGCGGGAGTTGAACTCTTTCACGAGGTGAAACTCCGACGTATTTAGTGCCTAGACCTTTTCTGAGATCAGCGGGATCGATGTAAGGGTTTCCCAAATCGTCGAAAGCCTCTAACGTCTCTGGTTCTGCTTGATTTGTCTCCTCAATCGCATAGACTTGATGATGTTTTGAGTGTTGATTTTTATCAGGATTGGTGACACCATCATAGAGATTGGTGAAGACCTTTCCGATGGCAACAGATTTTTCGATGAAATTGAAGCTGTCGATGCTGTTGGAGTCGCTGCTTATAACGGAGTCCGCAGACGACTCGAAGGATGTGTCGCTGAAGATCTTGGCGAGCTTTCCGCTTGCCTTGGTGTCGACGAAACGTGGCGATGAAAGCTCTTCATCACTCGATGGAAAGTCAGAATCGATCGCTGAAAATTCCGACAAGATCGGAACTTCAAAACGATAGGATCCTTCCTTGTTGACGCCAAATCGGAATTCTCCGAACGTCATGACGATGGGCTCCTCCAGATACACACATGCATCCAAACGGGAGGGCGGGTGAGGAATAAAATCGACTAGATCAGTTTTTTCCTGTTTACCTCGATCCATCGCATTGCTTGCTACCGACGAAGTCGACGATTCTAGACGTGCCATCGAGATCAGCTCCTTGCAACCTCTAATTCCCACAGACGGCGCCAATTGACAAGGGATTAACTTGTCAATGCCTACAGATTGTAGACTAGGGTTTTGCTAGAAGTAGAGGGCAAGTAGATCTCGAAGGTTTCAGCCGAAAAGTACTCGCTGATTGTAAAAACTGGGGTTATGTTGACAATAAATTCGATCCTTTCTTTGTCCCTCGACTCCCCCTTATATAGGAGGTGGAGCCGAGGGTTTCGTAATACACAAGTTTACAGAGTCCGGGAGGGTTTCTAACCCGTCCCGCAAGATTACAAGCATCCTTTCCTAATACAACTCTAGCTTTCCTTAACAGTATCTTGGGCTTCCGAATCTCCTTATTCTTCGGGTCATGGGCTTCCAGTAAACCCCGGGTACTATCTTCGGCAGGCCCATTGGGGATGCCTATGTCACTCCCCTTCTCAACTACTAAAGTTAACGAGATAAGTTAGCCCACAAAGAGGTTTCAAGAAATCTTGGCTGTCCACATGAGGCCAAAGTTTGAAGAGGGGTACACTAAAGGGAAAGCCACCCGAAAGATCTCGGAGCCGGCTATTACGCTCGTTTTGGCTCAAAAAATATCTAACAAAGCACGGCTGTAGACGTAACTGCCGTGTAAAGATTTCTGGAGTTAATGTATACCATGTACTCCATAGAAGTAAGAATACAAAATCTGAGAATCCAACCCCACGGTTTCGCTCCCCAGGCTGGCGCCAGGGGCTCCACACCCTAGGGCCGCCAGCCCTCCTCCCCCCCCCCCCCACGTCCTCTCTCCCTCCGCCGCTGCTGTCGGCGCTGGCCACGGTGGCGGTGGGATAGGCACCAAACGTGCCCGGGGGGGTGATGGAGGCGGCGACCGGAGGTGGCGGCTGGGGCGGCGGCCACCGGTTTCAGCGCACTCTACGTCTAGGGCGGTGACCCTGGACGAGCGGCGGTGGCTCCTCCTCTACGGCCTCCGATAATGGAAGGTGGCGGTGGCTGTTGGATCTTGTGCCCGCCGAGATCCATCGTCGGCTTCAGCCGGGGACGGGAGGAAGGGGGCGGTGATTTGTGGGGTGAGGATGATGTGGTTGCGGTGGCCGCCGTCCACCGTATCCTCCTTCTTCGTCGTTGGCCAGCGGATGGCGGCATGGGGGCCTGTTCATCTGCTTCAGGTTTGATGGTGGTGGTCCTAGGGTTCTTATTCTGCGTAGATGAAGACCTATCGGATGACGATCCTTTTTCATCTAGCCGGAGTGTTGAGTTCCAGAAGGCTCCATCGACGAATGGAACATCACATCTGTTGCCCGGAGTTTGCTGGATCGGGTGGTATTTGTCGCGCGCACCCATGCTTTTATTCCGACCGTTTGGTTCTGGAGGGAGCGGCGGGAAGCACTTTTCTGTGTTGACACCACGTGGCATTGGATCCATGGTGAAACTTAGAAGAAGAGAATATCATGAAGGCCGGATGGGAGGACTAGCTAAGGGAGGTTCAAGTCTCCGTGTTGTCGAGGGACTTGCTTGGTCTTCCGCGGTTCACAATAGTGGTATGAAAGTGGGGGCGACAACATGTGAAGTTTAGAGTCTTACCTTTCAGGGTGAAAATATAAGGTCTGGCCTTAACTGGTTGTGCCTGACAATGTCCTTGTCAGAGACATTATTTTGATAGCGGGGACTATCTCGAGGGTGAAAACCTAAGATCGTTGGTCGGGCGACGACGGTGTTGAAGCACCGTTCCTTTTTTGGAGGCGTCGCTCTTGGAGAGTCTGCATTTCAGATGTTGTATTGGTGGTGGATGTATAGCTGTTGTTAGCCTAGGATACTGTAGCGGAACTTTTGTTTCTTAGTTTTTTTTTTGGTTATGTGCATCCATACTGTCATTAGGGTGTTGCGTTATTGCAGAGGCTGGATGTAATTGTTAACTTTTGATATTAATATATTTCCTTTATCGAAAAAAGAAATGTACTCCATATTTGGTACAAATGTCTATAAACGACCAGAATTTTGATGTCCAAGTATCCAATGCACTGCCCGAGAGCGCGCGTAAAGCCTACTGGCCGGACATGGCGAACGGTCCACAGTTATTTGAAAACTAGATGGCCTGATCATATGCATGCTCCCCCACGAGGAGAGCTCCGTCCTCTAGCAGCATCTGCATCAAGATATCGTTCCATGCCTCGACCGGTCCTCCGGGCAAGCACCAGTGCAGGCAGTCATTCTGGACTCCACCCGTGCTCCCCGTCTGGAAAGGTTGGTATGTTTTGTAAGGCCCTGCGTGGGCGTCAGGCCTCTGCAGCGAGAGCTCAAACATGTCGAGCAGCTTGAGACGGCCAGGGTTGCCCGGCCCGTCGTCTGCAGCCGCTTTGGCGAACTCCGCTCTTTCGATCCTCCACATAACTCTGTCGAACTGCCTATCGCCGGTTTGCCGTGGCTTGAATGGCACCTTCCTGTCGCAGGTGCCGCCACTGAACCACTCACCCTTCTCAAAGTGAGACGGCGACCACGTCCGGTATAAGACCACCGGTTTGTGGGACGACGTTGTGATGAACTCTAAGACCTTGGCGAGAGACCGGCGGAACGAATGCTCCACGGCTATTTCCTTTTGGCTCTTATCCTGGCAATTGTGGCACCCAATCGCAGCTCCATTCTCCAGGTAGACTGCGGGTTTCAAGAACCATTGCCCCGCCGATATGATGACGTAGTCAAAGCCGTTCCATTGGCTTATCCAATTTGCGTCGAGAACGTCAAGGTGCAGCCGGTTCTCGGATGACGATATCCCATTCTCATCCTCGGAAATTTCAGCCTTGGCCAGAAACGGCGCCCAGACGAGAGAGAGTGTGAAATTGTGCAACGGGAAGTGCCACCTCCTGGATCTCCAAGTTTCATCGTGATAGACGACAGTAGGATCTTCAACCTGAATAAGGCAGCCCAAACAACTTGCTTGTTAAAAGATTTATTTAGTTAGTTAGTTATGCTTCTGATAGTACCAAAGATGCAGAATCGGAAGCAACACAACACGATTAAAAATGCCATGGGATACTACCTTAGAAAGAAGGCAGAGCAAGGACTGGACGTGATTGCGGAGAATCGAATCGCCAACAAGTGCCCAGTGCTTGCCCCTCAGGCCCTCCAGAAACGTCTTGCCCTCAAACGGTGGTAGCACGTCGCAGCCATAAGGCTTCCATTTCCAGTAGAGATAACCATCATCAGGCTTCCCATTGGTCATGCAGTTCTGTGGAGCCTCAATGAAGCGGCAGCTTGCATTAGTGTAAGCTGGGCCAGACGAGTCAGGGACCCATTCCCCATCGAAGAGACCACACCTTGCTGCACAATAATCTTAGTAGTTATCACCGTTCACAAGGCAACACCGACAGTTGATGCTGAATTAATGTAGGGAATCGCTAACAACTTATTTTTTAACGGCACGCATTTGAACCAAAGTAATAGTAGTAGTCCGTAAAATAAGTTCATCTACTACGGTCAAACACATCACGTAGTACAGTACTACATGATAATGAAAGTTAGCTCAAGTAACGAGATGAGATCCCCACGGCTCCCGGAACACTAATGGCCCTAAACACACTCGATGTGCTTGGATCGTTCCTGGAAGACGGGATTTTAGGCGGGTGCGATAGCTGACTTGTTGTCGATCTTGAGCATCACCTGCTTAGCTTCGATGTTGCTGAACTCGGTCAGAAACCGAGGCAGCCAGTTACCCTGGCAAACCGTCGTGGTAGCAGCAATGTGCTCCGAAATGCAGTTCGAGAAAGCTAGGATCTTCTACTTCTAGGACTGCCAGAACACTGGGCTGCTCCTCAGAAAGAAAGTTGAGGTGGACTTACTCTTCTGCTTTGGGTTGTCCGGAAATTAACCACGCTCTTTTCTGCTAGATTGCCAGAGGCTATGAAGCGTGGTGTAGGTCGACGGACGTTTTCAAGTCCAAATTAGCGTGTGCCGCCAGCTTTTCCCGCCCAAATTTTGCCGCCGAAAAACTGGATGGGTCTTCCTGCCCTACATTTCAGGTCCCGCGAGTTCGTGTTTCGCCAGCGTTTTGTTGGTGCGGTGCATACAAGCTCGAGAAGTTAGCATGGCCAGAGCCCTCTCCATCCTCCCTGACCACCATGCCATGTGCGAGGCAGCGCACCTTTCTCTCACTCCCAAATCCCAATGCGGCTAGCGGCGCGGAGGAGTTGGGCGCCTCCTCTCCTTCCCAAGGCGGCTAATGGCACGGAGGAAGACATCGGCTCCCTCCTCTCCTTCCTGGGGCAGGGTGGCTCTGGAGCGCCTGTCGACAATGGCAATGCGGGATTCCCGTGGCTGCAAAGATGGCTGCCTCGCTGACGCACGGTCTCGCCGTCAGACTTGTACATAACAAAGCTAGCTAGATCACTTTCGCCCAATAAAATCTTACTATTTGCTTGCTCTGTTTAACCAATAGTCCATTGTGAATCATGTACATTCGGCTCACCTATGGGAAACCTCGTGGGAAAAACATATATATGGCAAGGTAAATATCACCACCTTATTATTAAGCTTTGATAAATACATGCCAAACCTCAAAAGTGTTGATTATGTACTACTCTAAATACTGTTGTCCAGAGAGCAAAGAAGGAGAGGAAAATAGAAATGGCAATGAAGAAAGAGCTCACCGTTGGGAGTTGCAAGTCGCTCCGGCGCTGAGGCAAAGTGGTGGGCGAGCAGCTTGACCGCAAGGCCAGAGAGGAGCACGGACAGAAGCAGCATCAGCACCACCCGCCCGCGCGCCGCCTTCTTCTTCTTCTGCACCGGCACGGGCACCCCCCATCCCTCCCACCAGCACCGCACAGCACGCGCTCGCAGCTAGCTAGCGCAGTCTGTGGTAAGTAGACAATAGGTATGGTAGGGGCGGAGCTCTTCAGTCAATCGTGGCGTGAGTGTCAGTCAGCCTGCGTTTGTTATTGATTGGCGTGTTTGCAATTTGCCTTAGGTTTTCGCCAATGAGAGGATCTCTCACATTTATTTACCAACTAGTTGAATGCCCGTGCCTTACTACGGCTTCTTTTTTTCTCACATTGTGTCAATACAATAGTTGTAAAAATCAACGTGTATCAAAAGCACAAAATATTTAGAAAAACTTATAACATTCTAACCAGTCTGAAATATATTTAACAACCATATATTTGACATCGTTTGAATATGCAATAAGTACTCCACTAATTAACTATTTTATATTAAAAAAATGTCCTCCGCGATACTCCTTAGAGTATGTCGTACAATGTATGGAATATTTTCGAGTGCTTTATTTTGATGGTACTTGAGCAAGCGTACCAAAAAATTCTTCCTCGGGTCGATAATATTCTGCACAACAATATTTGTCATTAGCACGTATAGTTTTAGTGAAAAAATAGAAAGTGCAGCGTAAAGTACCCACCGTGCATATTGGATGAACCAACTTTTTACCATTCCATGAGAACATAATATAAAAAATGAAATAACCAGAAGCTTTCCTGTAGATAAATGACTCATTATTATCTTAATTACCGAAAAAATTAAAACATATGGGTTTTATTTTAGAGATACTCACATGCTTGAACTTTGCGGAATATCAGTTGGCGACGTGCGTGGCCAGAAAAATATATCGGCATCCCAACCAGGTTGTGCCAATGGAAATGCGTCGGTTAGGTAGATTGCAATTCTTTGTAAGATCAATTTCATCTTATGCGATCGAACCATTTTACTCTCCGACGATGGCGGCATGGACCAAGGATCAATAACAGACACAGTACATTCATGCTTATCGATGGAGAACAAGTTAAAGTGACCCGCAGATGCATAAGGGAGAAAAACCTTCAAAAGGACAACCATTAGAAACACATGTAATGTGACACCGTTGGATAAGTGAATATATTTACCAAGTTGCGTGATGCGATTTTGTAGTCTATCCCAGGCCAACTATTAAACAATGTTTGCTAGGAACTGTATATTTGGCTTTACTCGGTATTTTTTACCTCGTGTGGAATCCACCATCTCCGTCTGAGAAAAAAAACTGTTTAGAAACATAGTGGCAACAATGAAAATGCTAGATTGTAGTAACTTACACAAAAGCGTAGATCCATGTAGTGCACATCAGTCTCTGCTATCTGTAGGATCTCGTCGTATGCCACTATACGAATTCCTAAGTTGAAGCAGTCATTGTCCATATGTTGGTCCATCCTAAGTATGTCCTGAATTTACTTAAGACTCAAGCCTATTGGATATGGTTTGGAGCTCCGCACCCATTCTTGTCTGTGAGGAAAATGTTAAAAATGATAAAAACCATAGCAATGCATATTACCGTATTTTTTAACATACTGCTTACGTACTCCAATAATTTGGGGTCTTGAATCGACATGATGTGTTGGAAAAGCTCGTCAACTAACTTGCGTGGGTTTGTAGGTATGATGTGGACTTTATCACTCAAATCTAGTTGTTTCGGACCCTCCACAATCATACAATTAGAAGTAGACACATTTTCTTCATTGGTAGGTTTATAGTATATGGGCTTTCCTTTTAACTTATTCAATTCGAACTCCACCAGTACAACGATTAATTTTCGGCGAAATTCTTTCATATCCTTCTGCAAAATATAATATTTAAAAACATTTCATTAAGACAACTATTGAAAATGTAAGCGGCTACTAATCTTATCCTCAAAAATAATAACACACCTGAGTGAACTGATCAGACAACACATCACCTGTCCAGTATTCCATATAATTAAGCATGAATAACCCGCACGATGCGCTACAAGATTATTATGCACCATTTTAGTAATTCATATAGAAAAATCACGTAAATAACATTTGGATATGCATAAAATTAATTGTACAAATGCGCTATTGGTACACGTATAAACCATCCATCTAAAAAAAAGAGGTCAACATACCCATCAGTTTGCATACGTTGTTGAAACTGTTCTACTACTGGCCATGTTGTGACATCGAGATTCATCCACCTGTCACCTTTGTCAAAATCTTTCATTTGGGATGCGATTTTCAAATGCTTCTCAAGTCCCTGCAACTTTTATATGAGACAAAAGGTATTAGATAGTGAGGCAAACACAATGTAAAGAGGGAATCAAAATCAATAGTTATTTACCATAACACTGATGTCAGTCCGCCCCATTGAATCACCAAGTGAGTCCAATATTTGAATCACACGTTTTTTTACATTTACGACCAGTAAATACTAGTGCGTCTTACTTATATTTATAGGAAATAAGACCTGAAGTAAATATTGTATAAGACTAAGAAACACACATATTCAAAACACATGAATGAGATCCATAGGCAGTGAGTTAATTTTTACCATGTCATGCTTTAGATAAAGATGCACCCGTTTCATGGCGCGGTGATGTTCTGATTTTTTCAGTACGGCAGCTGTGAATGTGGTATCAAGATATACCTTTCCACCTGGTCTCTCCCGCAAATGATCGCATGCGCTTATACAATAAATATATGCATTTATAACCTATAATCGAACCCATAAAAGATATTTAAGTTCAAGATAATTTTAGATAATGTGTAAGTAGTGGTCTCTGTGTTGTTGACTTACGTCGCCTGGCAAGAATGCATCATCACGTGTAAGACATCTCAAGTCATCATTAGATAATAAAGAATCAGTCAGGCCGTCGACAAAGAAGACATCTCCATCACCACTATCAACGGCTGACAATATCTTGTCATAGGCACGCCTTTGTTCTGGATTTAGTGAGGACGCTAGAGCGCTATCATTTGGATCAACCTCGATATTCCTCTCTTCAATGATCTCTCTGGCCTCGCCTCCTGTGGTGTCATATGTCTCGTATATATCGGGGAGATCAAACATCTTTATGTCTTTGCCCATACATTGTAACATGCCACTAATGTCAAGCAACACATTCTGCTGCTCTACCACGTTTGGGCATGTGTGATGTCTCCGGAAGTCATCTGACATTGCTTCTAGGTGCCTATTCCACAAACCTCGCACGTCACCAGGCTCACAGAATACCAAGATTGTTGCGAAGAGACTCCTGAGAGAAGCTGGCATCGAAACTGTTCTGACTCGGTGAGACACTCATCGAGCGTGTTGTCTGCCTCGATGAGACCCCTCCTCTCAGCGGCCTCGCGAAAGCTGCCACACAACACACCATCGAAGGTTTTAAGATCATCAAAGGATGTTGATCCTGGTACATGGTTTAGCAGAACCCTCAGAAAGTATCGATCCCCCTCAGCTGGATGGGCTGACATGATTCGACCTACTTGATGACGTTCTTGCCTTGGCTTCCAATACTTAGTCGTTTGCCATGTGAAGCTTCCGGGAAAATCCCTGTACAAAATATGTCGAGCCCACGGATGGTTATTGTTAGCCACGAAATACTCTGTGAGCATTGAACTCTCTACATTATCCCGAGCGATAACGTCTTTCAGATCATCTCCCGCTGTGAAAGTGACTCTGTGCATATCTGGAAGATGAAGCGGCAGCTGTAGGACCGATGGCGAGTTATCACAGAGCTTGAAGCCAAATATCCTCCACATAGCCTCCGGTGGAGTAACCCACCTTGTGTCAATGTATCTCTTGATTTCATCTATGTTACCGTCATTGTTAGGTTGGTCGATGTTGAACGAAGCCCGATCGTGCCCCTTGTATATATGTACTTATAAAGGTACTTCACCGCTTTGATGCTTGAGCAAACCTCAACATTGATGTGGCAGTTAAACATGCGCAGAAGGTATGGGTTATAGGGCACAACCCATATGTTGTCCAGAATCTGACCACGGACCTTTGCGTGACGACCGTCCTTTCGTCTGCGGTAAACAGGGTAGGAGTCCTTCCCTTGTACGGTGTTCTCGTTGAAAGCTCGCGGGTATCTGCATTTGCACACCCCATCTTGCATGCACACGTTGTTGGGCTTGAGAACACCGCATGGGCCGTGCATCATATGCTTTACGACCATGGCATAGAGTTCCGGGTATTTTTTCTTGTCAGGGAGCTCGGCAGATATGACACGGTCGTACTGATCTGGCACAACGAGCTTATACGTTGAATCCATGATCAACAGGAAATGGGCATGGGGGAGGCCTCTCTTCTGGAACTCGACGACATATACATGTGCTGTGACAACACCGAGGATGTGATTTTTGAGGAGCATCTCCTTCATGGCCTCTAGCTTGGCTCTAAAAACACGGCCAACAAGATCTGGTCGATCTTGTGGGGTCTAGCCAGGCAACAAGTCATCAACTATCTCCGGCCAATTTGGGTTGCAAGTCATTGTTAGGAAAATGTCAGGCTTGCCGTACGTTTGCACCAGTGCCATGGCATCCATATGTCTCTTCTTCATGTCTTGATAACCTCCCTTGAACGAAGATGGGAGCACTGTCCTTATGCCAACAGCGGCAGCTCGAGATTCTCCTGCAGCGACGCTATCAACAATGCCTTTAAACAAATCAGCACGTATCTCCTTCTGGTGCTCCCTGACCCAGTTCAACCTGCAACCCTCAATCTTGATGTACATGTCTACAACAAACTGCTGGAACAATCGTCCTCCATGCAGTATGGGGTTGAATATGGCAGGACGCGTCTGCAGCCTATAGCAGTAATAGTCCCTGACAGAGACGCACATCCTGCTTCTTCCCTCTGTCGAAAGGAAAAAGAGAAAAAATATTAGGCATCAGATGGGAATGAATTGCAGAAAATATATGAATATATACGGCAGATCGAACCTGCATCGTTATCCCGTTCTTCTCTTGACTTTTGTGCAGCTGCGTATGATACATTATGTTTAGGTATGTTAGGATGTCAGCCGAGCTCAACATTTGGGAAGAACGGGGGGGTATGAGAGCGGGTCGTAACAGCCCTGTGTCGCTTGTATACCATATCTCTCATTGTTATTACCATGGAGGATAATGCTGCGCTCGAACCTTCTTGCTAGGTTGTTGCCCTCGACCCAAATAGCAGCCACCTCATATGATATAGGTTTGTTATATCTCCTTTGATCTAGCTTCTGGTCTGTGTTTAGCTCAATGCGGTACTCATCAAGGTTTTCCTGCTGGGCTCCTAGTCTCCTAAACTGTTTTGAGTAGGGGTTTTCTTTGAGGATGTCCACCAACATCTTGACGACATTCTGATCTAAATTCTCTGTGGATTTGGCACGATGGTTTAGGTTCGGGTCATCGTCGTAGAAGTATAGTTGCAGATGTTCCGGACGAGAACCTGGCCCGAATGAATGCACATTGTGGTACATCGTTTTCTGTGCTCGGAATGTGTACACCCCGGACTTCATGTTCGTGTAGTTGTTGTCGAGGGTGACGCCAAGGGTTGTGAAGGAGAAGTGTCCGTTGAAGAAGCGGATGCTATCACGGAAATGACGAGAGTCCGCATCGGAGCTAGACCACAGCCTCATGAGTTCCGGTATAGGATCCGGTTCAAGCAACTCAGTTTGCCCATTCCGACAGCAGAAACCGCTAGTCTCGTACTGGAATTTCTTGGCCTTGCAGTGTCCGCAATTCTCGGCGTGCTTCAGGATGTGCGTGTTGTCTGGCATGTTTGAGTAAACAAATTCAAAAGGATCCAGGTTGTTGGTGTCCTCGACGTTCGACTCTGGTTCATCAAAGTCCATGTCACCAGCGGCGGAACCTTCTGTCATTATTGAGTTATGCAGTATATGTTCGCTCGACGCAATGAGGAAAGATAAACATTTATAGGTGTGAAGGTGTACCTTCACCGGCGAATAGATAATACTCAGCATCCATGAGATCGCCTGGAGTGGGATTATCCTCCATGAGCCTGGATAGGAACGTCTCCATGTCACCTTTAAAATTTATTTGAGTCGGATAAGTAAAAGAATTAATATAATATGTCTAGAATTAAGAATCTGACAAAGATGCGTCTAAGTTACACTACTCATGCCTGCATTTCTTAAGAGCTGAATATTGATGCTTAAGAAGCACTACTCATGCCTGCATTTCTTTCATTTAGTCATTCTAGTTTTGATGTAATAAGGATAAATGCTGGCTTGAGTGGCTCATAGTTTATTCCTAATTGCTTGAGGTTGGGGGATGCTTTCTGATAGAACACATTCTATAGAGCTGCTAGATCTCTGTGTGATACGGTATGAGGTGAGTGGAACTCCAGTGGTAGAGCAGAAAGTATTGATGGTTGAGGTTGTGGGTTAATAGTTTCATTCTCGCTGTAAGAGCAAGGATACACTGCGCTTCTTGCGTGTGATCAATGTTTTTTACATGAGGCTGTGATCGGAGATCTGCTTGTGCCTGCCAACCCCTTCGAAATGCACAATGGTTACTGCAAAAGAGAAAAAGATGTTTGTCTTCTAGCTTAACATACATAGCCAAGAGTATGTATATCCTGGGGTTCGATTGGTAAGCAAGAGTGCCGTAGACTTGGTTATAAAGATTGATGCGTGAACTTAACTTCGTACCATTGCTCAGTTATTTTTAATAACTCATGTTCAACCATTTTAGCTAGCATTTGATTTTGTCTGCCCACTTAGTTATTTCTTATTCTGTGCGGCTTGTTTAGGAATACTAATTTTATTTATCTCACAACCAATCATGGCATGTACATATTTTGGACCTGACACTGTGGATAATATCAAGTGCTACATGAGGGCATTGGACGAAAAGGTGCACATTTCTTTTGCCTATTGTGCATAAGCAGCGTGTTATCTATTATTTTATCTGTCTATGCTATTTTTTTCATACTTGCGTATGGTTGTTTCTATACATTAAAAGATTCCATATATTGGTAAAACATTATGTTCTGTGTCTGTAGTATAGTACCATTTGTTTTTTCTTTATTTTTTCTTCAAATCTTAAAGGAGAAGACATGTTTGTTCTTTCACTTGGTATTTGCATTGATCCTATTAGGCAGAATTAGATGCAGTTTTTGTTAATATGCTCCTCTCTAGGGTCCAACAGAGGAAGTTGGAGGCAAGTCTTCTTGGTTGAATTTATTTGAAGTTACCAATACGTGTGTATTTTGACTTCATGATCGATATCTTGATGCTTTATTTGTTCATTTTGATATTTTGGTTGGTAGGTTGCCTGCGGAAAGCCAGTTTTGGATCGTGTTGGGCTTATAATTGAGATATTCAATGCTCATGCTGACACGAAGGAAGCAAAGCTACAGGTATGTTCTATCTAGATACTCACTGCATCTTAACCAGTCATATCTTTTTAGTCAGTGGGATGAGTATAGAATTGAATATTGATGTTTATGTAGAATTAATATAATATGTCTAGAAATAAGAATCTGACAAAGATGCGTCCAAGTTACCGTCGGTCCCAATGGTGTAAGTTTGTGTGCTCGCCGATGCTGCTTCAGGAGGTGATGATTGCCTGGTTGGCACAGGGCTATTTGCAGACGAGGTAGATGCATCGGGGCATGACATTGTTATTGACTGTGCGCATCGGCTGGTCTGCTTAGTTGCAAACCGAGCATTAGAACGTTGCTGATGTGCATGCCTCTCCCCATGTGGTATGTTTTGTCTATTTGCTCTTCGATGTGCACTACTTTCTCGCGTCTCGTTCCCTTCCACCCATTTTTTCGGCTCGTTCTCGAGACCTTCGATGAGATCTGCTCTCCTTACCTAGGGCACCGGTCTGCTGTGTGTCGTTGATCAAGTCATCGTGAATGAGGTTATTGCCAAATGTCCTGCTAAGGTATTCACCTGCAACAGTATGGTGCCGGTAAGTAGTTGACTGGAAAATAGGAAGTGAAGCAAAGATGAATAATTACCGTCTGTTTCCATGGCGTAGTTATGTGTGACTGCTGAAGGTGAGGAATGAGGTGTATCGTCTGCATCCATGGCATTGTCTGCATTCATGGCGGGTGTTGTGTTTGGTACAGCTGGATATGTCGATATGGAGGATACCCCAAGTGGGGACATCATTGTGATGGATTCAGGGCATGGGGTCTTCCGTTTAGCCAAGACTTTTGCATTCCGCTTAGCTAGTAAACTCGTCCTATCCCTCTGTCTTCGAGCTCTTTGGCTAGCATTCCTTTGATCAATACTTAACTCTTGCCTGTCAGCTCTTCTTTTGGCATTCATGACTTCTCTTTCATCAGGTGTGAGCATCTTCCGACGTTCTATGTTAGGTGTCTGCCTTGCCCGATTTGTGTCACTTTCGGTGTGAGTCAGAGATGGTGAAACTCCGTCCTCAAAGCTCGCCGCAATCTCGTGAGAGCATGCCGTACCTAAAAGAATGCCCACGTGGTTATTGATTTAGTTTCATTGCAGTACATCCTAGTAGTAGGTATATTATTAGTATATTCAGGTCCATAGGGGCATTATTATAAATTTTTTTTGGATAGTATGTTTATTACCTTGCTCTGGAAGATGTTTTGGTTCTTCTAAACTGCCAAAATTTAGGGGTGAAATCTTTTTTAGTTGGCGGTATCTGCGTTGCTTCAACAGGTATTCTTGTTTCTTCTCCGCAGACAATCGACCGTACCAACTTTGCTTCGTGACACTGCTATTTGTATCTGCACAACTGTTGGTTTGATCTCTAACTGGGGTAAGTTGTGCCAGAGGATATTCAGATGCATTATCTTGACCCCTCATCTAGTAGAAATGCAGGGAAGAAGACAAAGAAGGTAAGTGTTACAGTATGTTATAAAGAGACTTGACATATCAGTGTTATTCTGACCTACCTGCATCAGAGATGGTGAAACTCTGTCCATAAAGCTCGAAGCATTGTTCTCAGAACAACATGTTTGACCTTTTTGGATGCTCCCTGATGTTTTCAGTTTTGCATGGTCAATAGTCATTCTAAATATAAAATGGTGCATCTAAATCTGGTATGGTCCACTCATAATTACCTTGTGCTAGTTCTGGGTTGTCATAATTATATATCTTTTTCCGGTCTTTGAAAGTATTATTCTCTCCAGATAATTGACTGCTGCCTAGAACTCCCATTTTTTCACTGGTTGACTCAGATGCATGATGTAGAATCCTCATCTGGTAGAAATATTGGGAAGGAGACAAGAAAGGTCAAAACATATAAAAGACTGACAATATTCTAAGAATTTTTTGTCTGTTTAGATGATCAAGAGACCACTTGTATTATCCGAGATGGCGAAACTCCGTCAACCAAGCTCGCCGCACCGTTTTGCATGCCCCCTGATGTGTTAAGTTTAGCATGGTCAATGATAATTGTGAATACAAAACGGTGAATTTAAAAGAGCATGGTCTTATACCTTGCGCAGGCTCTCCATTTTCATCAGTATATCTGTTTGTCATGTCTTTGAAAGGGGTATGCTCTCCTGATAAAATAGCATGCTCAGTGATCAACCTAGATGCGGCAGATGATAAAATAAGATAAAAAATAAGATGCATGGTCCTATACCTTGTGTGGGCTCTTCATTTTCATCAGTATATTTGTCTGTCCTATCTTTGAAAGTGGTATGCTCTCCTGATAAAAGAGCATGCTCAGTGATCAACGTAGATGCATCAGATAATAAAATTAGATCATAATAAATTTACCAATGCTTGTAGCTGCGTTTTTTTTTGTTCACGAGCTATCCGCAGCTTCTTTAGGTGTTCTTGCTTTGCCTCAGGAGACAATCGAGCATACCAACTCAGCTTCTTGCCACTGCCTTGTTTTGCTCCATTATTTTTATTTGCAGATTCTTGGGTTATATCTTGAAATGGAGTACGTTCCCTCTTGGAAGATTGATCAACATTCTTCTGTTTCCTCATGAACGTGGAGCGTCAGCAGAGCACGGCAGCAGCGATCGATGCTTCGGTTGGGCAGATCGCAGCGGCGGAAGATCACGACGGCGGCGATCAATGGTTGGCTCGAAGATCACAGCGGCGGAAGATCTGACGTGTTTGCGCTGGAGCTGTCCTTGATTGAGGCAGTATACCAATTTTTTCGGCAGATCGCAGCGGCGGAAGATCACGACGGCGGCGATCGATGGTTGGCTCGAAGATCACAGCGGCGGAAGATCTGGACGTGTTTGCGCTGGAGCTGTCCTTGATTGAGGCAGTATACCAATTTCCTTGATTGACGCAGTGTATTTCCTTATGTGTAGACGTGATATCTTTAAGTGTATTTCCTTCTGTGTGGTATACCAATTTCGTTGATTGATTTCGTTGATTGATGTCTTTAAGTGTATTTCCTTCTGTGTGGACGTTATATGATGGGGATTTTGAGATAATTGACGGCTGAGATTTGTCGAATGTTTGATGTCAAAATGGACACCATCCCCAACTCTAATATAATAGTAAAGATAAAGCTATAGTACTACGTACGTAAAAATTTACGTAAATTTTTTACGGGCTGAGGTGGAGTTATCTGGATCCATCATGGGTCTAAAATCACGGGAGCTAACGGATCTATACTTCTTATAAAACAAAACCCCACTAAGTGTAATTAATATTTGTCTATATCAACATGCAATCTATCCACATTACTTACTTCCTTAGCCAATCATTTGTCCACCTCATCCCACTAATAGTAGTCCTTATTTATTATCTATCTCTACATGCAAGATGTTTAGATTACCTATTTTTAACCATTAAACTAGCAATGCCATTCTTTTTATTTGCCCGCTCGATTGATAATATGGTACCCTCATGTTATATCATTACATAGTTAAGTTATATACAACGTAAACACCAAATAGTTCTGGTAACCAAATAAACTCTTTGCGAATTAAACTCAGTGTTAATTATGAGCTCTTATATACGATAACCATATATGATATTTTAAAAACGTAATGCCGCAATGTGCATGCATTTTTCATGCAAGACATCCATATCATTTAGTTCTACAGTCGGTTGCCATCAATACCATTTGGTTCTTTACCTTATCTAAATCAATCACGTACACCTCTGAAATATAACGATCTTTAAATTTTTAAATACCTATTCATTTCATGGCTATTAAATTTAGTGTCTCAACTACTATGGCCAACTAAATATTGCGTATTATATTAACCAAGTTTTATGTGTTTTATTAGATTTTTTAAAGAGATATCCGATGCAACGTATGGAGTATCGTTCTAGTTTACAAGAAACCAACAGCAGACACGTTATCCCGTAAGTTAAATCCCGTAGAAAATAACGAGTAGGTGTAGCATATTTCACTAGTTAGTATGCACCTTCAACGCACGTAACACATGTCCTTTGACTGCTAAAGTTTGGACATAATACATTCTATGGAATGCCCACCTCATTTCATTTGGAATATGCCATACTTAAAATTTTAAATTCAGAATATGCATGCCCATTATTATATGCAAATGGATTACAGCGGTGGAGGAAGTAATCTATTATATTCTATCTACTAGTTGAATACTGGTGCATTGCTGTGGTTCATTTTTTTTTTCTTTCATCATTGTACATAGGATCTGGCTAGTGATCAGTTGACTAAGAACTAGAAGTACCCGATAATTTTGCTCGGCTTTCGATGGATTGATCGATGAAAGCGTGTCAGCGTTCCCCTTCGATCACATCGTTACTTAATGTTTCCTGGGCTTTGCATCGGAGTTGGACGTGGAAGTTGGGCTGGGCCTATCGAGTGAATTTGTTTTAAATGCTTTCCTCCCATTGTCAGCCACGAGGATGAAAATTTCTCATTTACTAGTACAGCTGACGAATCACAATGCCTATCTAAATGGTGTGGATTTTTTTCGGCTCTAAATCTATTTTAAAAGGAAAAATATACATAGTTACAACACCACTTGTAAGGTAAAATGATTCAGTTGCAACCTTATTTGCAACTAGAAAAATTTAGTTACAACTCTATTTGCAACTGAAAAAATCTCACTTACAACTGAAAAAAACTAGTTGCAACCATACTTGTTACTGGAAAATCAGTTGCCACCATAATTGCAACTGAAAAAAACTCAGTTGCAACCTCACTTGTTACTGGAAAAAATACTCATTTATAGCCCCATGGCAACTATTTTTATTGAGTTCCAACTCACTTACAACTAGAAAAAATATACCAAGTTACAGCCACACTTGCAAGTAAAATAAATCAGTTGCAACCTCACTTGCAACGGAAAATATTAGTTACAACCATATTTGTAATTAGAAGAATAATTTAGCGTTGCAACCCCACTTGCAAGTAAAATAACTCAGTTATAACCTCACTTGCAACTAAAAAATATCAGTTACAGCCAAGTTTGTAATAAGAAAAATAATTTAGCGTTGCAACCCCACTTGCAAGTAAAATAACTCAGTTACAAACATACCAATTACAGCCAGGTTTGTAAAAAGAAAAGTAATTTAGCATTGCAACCCTACTTGTATAAAATAACTTTGTTGCAACCTCACTAGCAACTGAAAAATATCAGTTGCAAGTAGATTTGTAATTCGAAAAATAATTTAGCGTTGCGACCCCACTTGCAGCTGAATATTATACGTCGGAAACCGATTTATAACTAGAGAAATACTCAATGGCAACCCCAGCTTCAAATGAAAAATCTCAATTATAACCACACTTGCAACTGAAAATATCAGTTGCAACCTAACTTGTAACCAGACAAAAAAAAGTTGCAACCTCGTTTGAAAATGAAAAATCTCAGCTGCAACTCTCATGCTACCATTTGTCACGACAGTTCAACAATTTATTTGTTTAGGGGTTGATCGAACTTAAATCTCGGACTACGTAGAATTAGCAAACATAACAAATACCGACATTTTTGGAAATACCCTTTTTATGCACAACATCTAAAAAGATTCAATAGATTATAAATGATGTATTTATAACTTTATATATATATATATAGGGTTTGTAGCATAGAAAATAAAAAATTCCTACCGCGAGAATGAACAAAGAGCTAAGATCTAATCTACTAGATAGTAGCAACGAGATGGGATCTACATACCCTTGTAGATCGCTAAGCGTTAACGAGGTTGTACTCATGGTTGATGAAGACGTCCTTCTCCCTGTTCCAGTAGGCAGCGGAAGTAGTAGATGCTCCTCGAAATTCCGGCAACACGATGGCGTGATGACGCTGGTGGTGGAGAAATTCCTGCAGGGCTTGCCGTAGCCATGCAAGAGGGAGGAGGAAGGGGCGGCTAGAGTTTGGGGAGAGGGGGCTTGTGAAAGGACGAGATGTCGCCTAGAGGGGGGTGAATAGGCGTTTAAAAACTCTTACGGATTTAGCTTGTAAGAATGCGGAATTAAACTAATATTTAGTTTACAAGTACAAACCCTAAATATGCTAGGCACGACAGATCTCCGCTATTTAAATACAACAAAAGATGCCGAATCGGAAGAACATTGTGAGAATAATCAGAAGAAAGAACCAAAAAAACCTAAATGAAATGGAAAAAATCTAGAAGAACAAATCTCACATCAATCTAGGGAGGGAACTACAAATAACGAGATGTAGACATAATGTACATGTGCGTATTAAGAAATTAAAAAATGATTAGGGAAATCTAGAGAAAATCTTAGAGGAGGAAGAAATTTGTTGTACGGTCGCTTGAACTAGCGGGTGCGGTATTTTCAGATTTGTCCTATACGGTTTGTAATGATGGCCGTATGAATACAACCAATCTCAGAAACAGTTGTGATTCACAACCTCCTAAGAGAAATGTTTGAGTCGTTTGAGTCATTTACTGATCACGTCTAACGCTGAACCGACCATTCTTAGAGGCGGTAGTTATTAACACCCGACTTTAAATGATTTAGAGATCATCAGTAAATCAGACCATCTGAGCTATTCTAGCAAAGGTGGCTTTTAAAAAACTTGGATGAAACCCGCGCAACTAGATGTCTCTAATTAAGTCGCAAGTTTGTACTAGTGACAGGTGTAGCGGTCGTCAAGTTCTCCATGGGGAACGAGTGCAAGGGTAGCCCGTTGGGGTCAAGCTCAGAGTTTTGTTGCGCCGCCATGTTCTGCTGCTGATGAGGTGGTGCTGGGGTGCTGGTGGAGCTCATGCGCCAGGAACATTCTGACTATTGCTAGGTGCGGCGTTGTGGTAGTGCTCGAGCTCGGCCACACGATGTGGATCATCGTTCAAGTTGAGAGTGCATCGTTGGGACATAGGGTCATGTCGCAACCACATGGGGCACAGACGTTATTGGGAGATCCTCTGCGACGGCTGGTGCTCTAGTCGGAAATTCTTGCGCTCCTCTAGCGCCAGCTTTTGGGTCGCCTCAAGGTCCTTGCGGTGGTTATCTAAATCTTCAGCAGTTGCGGTGGCTGGGATCGGTGTGGAGGACGGACCTAGAGGTTATTGCTGATCATGGTCATTAGCCATGAGGATGGCGGCGTGGCGAGCGGGCAAAGGTCGCGTGATCTCGACGGACTCCATTCCGGACTCATCGTCAAAAAGCGGGCACTAGCAAAAACTGGCTACTTATTGACTACGAGTTGAGTTGGTTTTGACCCA
Organism: Lolium perenne; assembly: GCF_019359855.2. Taxonomy (NCBI): domain Eukaryota; kingdom Viridiplantae; phylum Streptophyta; class Magnoliopsida; order Poales; family Poaceae; genus Lolium; species Lolium perenne. Next base: position 61,988,333 of record NC_067250.2, on the reverse strand, counting down.
ATTTATTTTAAAAAAGCCGCCTCTGCTGAAACCCTCAGACGGTCATAAATAATCGACGGTCTCTAAGATATTTAGAGACATCTGTAAACTGAACAATCTCAAAGAAATGATTCCTTGGAGGCATGCTTAAATTGATACCGTGTCAAGGGTGCTTCTTAGGCGGATCCTAAATATAACTACCTACAAGAGTTGTTTTACACATACTGCTTGAATAAGAACCGGCATCGGGGGCAAATCTATAAATGCACGCACGTCAGTTTCAGCGACGACGGCACTACGGTAACATCCACCAAGTCATTCTTCATATTTTTTCAGGATTTCTCCAATCATTCATAGATTACTCGTACGCTTAAGTATAGTGTTCTCTACATTTCTTTCAATCCAGTTTGTTCCCCACATTGATTTGAGTTTTTTTTATTTCTCTGGATTTTCCCTATTTTGGGTAGGGTTTTTTCAGTTTTTGTTTTTCTGATTTTCTTCTCAATCTTCTTCTGATTCGGCGTCTTCTTATATTTCAGCAATGGCGATCTGTCGCATCTGCAACCAACTTATCCTTTCAAAGATGGATGCAGAATCGTTCAGCGTCGTCATCAACTACGCACAATTTTAGAACGCTCTGGTGAGTTATTTTTAGCCTCAATCAGCAAAGTAGTGGTTTATGGTAGATCATCAAAGTATTACTATTTAGCTGCAAGTACTAATACTGACAGCTTAGGTCGCAGTAAATTAGAACGCATCCATATGTGTGTCTCTGTTAGACTACCCACAATAGGAGTATCATAGGTAGTATCATGCATTCCATGCATGCAAAATGCTGATGTGGCAGTGCAATTAAGGATGAGAGAGAGGGTACTAGTATCATAGTTAGATACTGTAACATATCACATATTACTAGAAAAAATAATGTCAAGTAAATCTTGTACATATATTTGCATTGAGATTCTACAAAACAATTAATATATAGAGACTATGATACGAGTATATGATACCATGCATTGTGGAGATAGTAACATGTAGTAGTATCATACGCATGATACTTCTATATGATACTATGCATTGTGACTAGTCTTAGGAATTTTCTTATGATTTCAGGAGTAGCAGCACTCGAAAAGCATTTCAATCAGTTGGTTTTGATTTGTACCATCCTTTCATCCTTGTCATCATCTCTATTCATTAGGTGCCCCTAATGGTGACATCAAAGAATTCAATTATATTCATGTTATGTGTTTTCCCATCAAAATCTATATGTGTTGCATGCTCATCTGAAATCCATTTAATGTTGTTAATTACAATTTATAGGACTGATAATGGAGGCATTTACTCACTATGTTGGTCGAGGCCTATTCCAATGGACTTCTCTAGACATGAACCAGTTCTTGCCGTTTCACCCAAGACAAAAATTAATGCAAAACGTGCACCACGCCTTGGTCCTGCCTCCCTCATTTACACCTTTTGGAGCTTGTGCGCATGCATCCATGATTAGGCCATAAACTACACCGTAGTATAACTATGACACTGACTGATCCAACGTTGATACAACGTATATAAATCGTGCGGTGGAACATGTGTATCTTAGATTCTTAGACATGAGTTTCTTATCAGGATATGACGCTTAGAACCGTCGCATTGAAATAGTCCCGAGAAAAGAAATCATAGTCAAAACATCACCGCACGTGTTAGTGCTCCAGATGAGTAATTATGGAAGCTTCCATAACTAATAGAGATGGGTGATCGCCATGTGGTTGATTAGGAGAGCCTTGCATTTTAGGTTTAGAAAAAAAATCAAGCCTACTAAAATTTGACTCACTAGTGGAAAACGGGGCTATAGGCCCGGTTCATTTGGGCCTTTAGTCCCGGTTTCCAAACCGGGACCAATTAGGCGGGACTAAAGGTCCCCCCCTTTAGTCCCGGTTGTAAAACAAACCGGGACTAAAGGTCCCGCCACGTGGCTCTTTGGCGTAGCGTCGAGGAAAAAACCCTTTAGTCCCGGTTTGTAACACGAACCGGGACTAAAGGTTATTTCGTTATTTTTTTTATCTATTTGGTTCCCAATTATTTTTCGCTCCTCTTTTTTTCCTATTTTTTCAGAATTTCTAGTATTTCAGTTATTTAACTAGTTTAGTTTCTAACTCCACTTAATCTCTAACTACCCTTAATCTCTAGTCAAATTACTTACTCGTGGTCCAACTTCCCGCTCGGTCACCCATCCTCCCACTACTCCAGCACTAGCACGCTTAACTTCCAAGTTCCTTTCCCATCCCGCTTCCAAGTGCTTCGCGCGCATGTTGTGATACTAGTATCATATCAATCCTATTAACATGTTGGTCGATGTCACACTTATTTATTATTCGAATTTCAAATAATTATTTTAATAAACAAAACTAATAACGTACATGTTGTGGTAATGGTATTATAATTATAATTTTTTAAATCTGTATTATAATTGTTTTTTTTAATTTATTATTTTTTAATATTTTTTTGCCAAACTTGAAAATTTGAAAATCTAAAAAATTGGCTAACTTTATGGTTAAGTAATAGTAATCTTTATGCATGATGTAATTATTATTTTAAAAAAATTTAAAAAATAAAATTCTGAATTTCTGGCAAAAACTAAAATCTTCCTGCTTTCATATTTTCATTTGGAATTTTGAGAATCTAAAAATTGGCTAACCGGGTAAACCCCGGTGAATTCGGATGTAACTTTTTCCCAGGATTTTTTTGATATATTATACGTTTTTTTTCGACGTCGTAAATTTAAAAGTTATTGCGGTTTTACCATTTTTCAAAACATTTTTGCAAAATAAGTGAAAATTCAAATTGTTTAATTTTCCCTAATAGTAGGTTGCATAACATACAAGAATCCGAAAACATTTTATTTTTTGAATTTCGTATCATTTTCTTTTCTATTTTACAGTGTTAAAAAAGGCGATCCACGGGGGGGGGGTGTGGAGGTGCATGGGGAGGCAAAAAACCCTTTAGTCCCGGTTCGAAAGGGTCCAAACGAACCGGGACTAAAGGGTTTTCATGATGAACCGGGACCAATACCCCCTATTGGTCCCGGTTTGGTTCAAAACGGGGACTAAAGGGTGGGACGAAAGGCCTCTTTTCCACTAGTGACTACATATGTAAGAAAACCGTATCACCGTCTATAATACCATATAAGCATATTGCTAAAACTGCAACTCAGCAGCCCCTTTTTCTTCCTTCTTTCCTAGATCCCCGCCGGCCTAGTCTTTCGGAGGTGCTGACAGGGGTAGGGTGTGCATGTGTGTTTATAGGGATAAGTGTATGCGCGTGTATGTGAGTATCTGCGGTTGTACTGTGTTTGTCAAAAAAAAATCTTCTCTAATGACCTCACACACACTTGTGGGAGTTTACAATAAGAGCAAGTATAATAAGCCTACTCAGCTGGCTATAGTACTTACCACATCATCCAAAATCCATATGGAAGAGAGAGAAATGAGGTGAGAGTCGTGCCGGCTGCATGCATGCAACGAGGCAAAAAGCTTCCGTTATAGCCAAAGGCCAATAGCATGCAAGTATTAAATAATTTTTTTTAACAAAGTTTCATTAAGAGGTAGCGTAATAGCTACTACCTCCATCCCAAAGGTTAAGGCTTATATTTTTTTTAGAAAGTTAAATTATGTTAAGTTTAAATAAGTTTTTACCAAAAATCATTAACATACAAGATACAAAATCAATATCATTAGATAGATAATGACAACGAGGCAAAAAGCTTCCGTTATAGCCAAAGGCCAATAGCATGCAAGTATTAAATAATTTTTTTTAACAAAGTTTCATTAAGAGGTAGCGTAATAGCTACTACCTCCATCCCAAAGGTTAAGGCTTATATTTTTTTTAGAAAGTTAAATTATGTTAAGTTTAAATAAGTTTTTACCAAAAATCATTAACATACAAGATACAAAATCAATATCATTAGATAGATAATGATATATATTTTTTCATATGGTATATACAAAATATTATAAATGTTGATATATTTTTCTAAAAATTTAGTCAAACTTTACTTGAGTTGACTTTTTTAAGCCTTAAGCTTTAAAACGGAGGTAGTAGTTTATTATATGAGTGGGCTCTATGTTAACTCTAAAGTGAGGTAGCATTGCTATCACTACAAGAAACTCATCACGTAGAGACGTTAAATATGAGACGCATTTATTTTCGTCCTTAGGATAGGAGGGCATCTCAACGTAGGGACGTTTCTTTAGACGATTCACATAACGTCTCAAAATTTCTATATATTGAGTAGCAAAATAAATAAAATGGCTAATTCTTGAGTATGTAGAGACGAATTTTGGGACATTTTAGAATGCGTCCGTATAACTAACCTTGCGAGAGTGGAGAAACTAATTTTGTGCTGATCAAAGATCATTACGTGATCCCAAAAAAGATGAATACTAGTAGATGTACAATAAGCGTGTGAAATACGATTGGACAGACAAAAAAAAGGCCATAAATTTATTTTCACTTACAAATAAAATAATTAGTAGTGAAACATTTTTCGTTTTGGCGCTTTGTTAAATTTACCACTTAAGAAAACTATTCCCTCCTATTATTCGGTCTGAGGCTAACTTTTGTTGTTTTAGCGCTTAAGATTCATAAAAAATCCGCCCATTTTTCGTTCTGGCGCTAATTTTGGTTGCTTTACTGCTTAAGAAAAGGAAAACGATTCTATTCCCCCGGGGGATCACGCGTTTTCAGCCCCCGGGTGGAGGGCCGTTAGATGCACGCATCGCTCCACATGCCTGGCCCCACACTCTTTCCTTTTTTTTTTCTTTCTTCTTCCTATCTCTGCCTTATCCTCCTGTGCCCAACCTCCACGCGCCGCCGCCTCCAGCCGCTCGCCGGCGCCGCCTCCAGCCGCTCGCCGGCGCCGCCACCCGAGCCACGCGCCGCTGCCTCCCAGCCGCTCGCCAGCTCCGCCTCCCATGCCACGCACCGCTGCCTCCCGAGCCACGCGCCGCCGCCTCCCAGCCGCTCGCCGGCGCCGCTTCCCGTGCCACGCGCCGCTGCCTCCCAGCCGCTCGCCGGCGTAGCCTCCCAGCCGCTCGTCGGAGCCTCCTCCTGAGTCGCGCGCTGCCGCATCCCAGCGGCTCGATGCGTGCGCCATGGAGTTCCCGTGTGCGGCCGCCTCCCTGCCGCTCGATGCGTGCGCCATGGAGTTCATGCGGCGCGCCGCTGCCGCGTCCTTGGTGGGCTGCTGCCGTGTCCCTGGTGGGCTCCTGCCGCGCGCCGCCCGGTACCTTCTCTTTCTGGACATTCCTCTCCCGGCGCTATTCGCTGTCCCGGGAACCACCTGCAGCTTCGGAAATCTCAGGCGGAGGTGCTGCTGGTGCTACAAGCACAACCATGCGCCGGCACCGCGCGTCTTCGGAAGTTTGCTGCCTTAGGCCTTCGGTGTTGCTATCGGTGAAGACCGATTTTGCTAACTTAGCCCTTCGAGGTTGCTACCGGCGGAGGACTGCTTTGCTAACTTAGGTGTCAGGCGTTGCTACTGGCGGTTCCAGGCATTGCTACCTTCGGTTGCATGGAGTTGCTTCAACCTTGAATGGCGCTGCTGCCGACTGCGGGTGAGGTCACCATTGATGTCTCCAAGGATTTGCAATATATGAATAATTTTTTTGCTACATTTTTTTTACGGTTTTGCTACAATTGCTAAATGTGTTTGCTACTGGGGTCTCCGGTAAGGTCTCCGGTGAGTTCTCCGGCGAGTTCCCCGTCAACGTCTCCGATGATATCTATTTTTTGCTACATTAGCATTTTTTTGCTACGCGGTCTCCGGCGAGTCTCCGGCGAGATTCCGGCGAGCTTAGACTTTTTCTTTTATTTCATGGGGCGAACCGTTTTTTGCTACAATGTAGCAAAAGCGAGTTATTTTTTTGCTGCCGGGAGGTGTTTTTTTGGTACATTCAGTAAAACCAGATCTGACCGTCCAAGATGACCGATCCGACGGCTGGCGATCTGGGGGCTGGGAAATCAGATCCCCGGGGGACGCCCAGCACTTTCCAGAAAACACCCCCGCTTATATTTCGAAAACAAAATTCCGTAATATATTTCCCCCTCGCCTACTTCTTTTTGTTAGACAAAGGGGAACCCTCGCCCATCTGATAAAACTGGAAGGGGAACCCTCGCCTGCATCTCTCTAGCCGCCGCCGCGAGGATACCCTGCTCATCAGATCGATCTGCGGCCGTGTGCCTCCGTCCAGGTGTGTGCTCCATCAAACCCATCTCATTTACATGTTATACCACTAGGGCTAGCCGGTGAAGGCGGCGGCGCCGCTGTCGTCACGGTCGGCAGGCGCGGTAGGGGTTGCTGCGGCCTGCGTGTGATGCGGTGGGTGTATCATTGTGCGCTGGGTGTGGTACTGGGTGCAGGATTCCCGTGGCTATCTCGTGTAGAACGTCAGCAGCCTCCCGTTCGTAGTCAATCCGCTTACTGAGAAAAGCTCAATCTTTGTTCATTATTTGCTGCTCATGTTTTCTACTTCTTACGGCGATAGGAAAGTATGGCCTGTAATAAGCGGAAAACTTAGAGTCTAGTACTCGTTTCCATCACACGGCTGTAGATTAAGATGAATTTAGGTGCTAGTGCTGAATTTTTCTTTCTCATCACACGCCTATATCCATGCGTCACCTCTGATCAGTTTAGGTGCTAGTATTATTTTCCAGGCCATGCGCTGCCTTGTTCTTTTCTAGACAAACCCAAGCATAATTGTGTATACCAATCTGTTTAATGTATTGATCAGTTTTGGCACGTGTAACATAAACAAATTCAAGTGTTCTTATGTTTGCAATTTCATAACCACAAACATGTTAATTCATTTGTTTTCGGCACATATGCAAATTCATCATTTCCACACGAGGAAGAGATTACTAAGATATGTTCACGGCTTTTACTCGGTAAAGACACTGCGCCTATTTGTTTAGCGTGAACTGAACTGGCTTCAACTGTAGGAAGCACACACAAAAAATTATGCTAAACAATATCAGAGTTGTGTACCATGTGAGCAGGTTACTAAGCAGGTATATGCTACTGTGGATTTGCAGTTGGAATCAGCCTGGTTGTATTGTTTTCTACAAATAATATTACAGTATTGATTGTGTTGGTTTGTTCACAATTGCAACAACCACGTCCTGAAAATAATAGCAAAGAGATTTATGCCAATTAATCTTTAGGACGTCGGCGCATAACTGCTATGGTGCAAAATGAACTTCACTTTGCACATCAGACCATATCTAAGTTTGTATTTGTTATGTATAGCTCATATGGTCTTTTGATGCAGAAAGCAAATTATGAAAACTCCACTGAGGCCGATCAAGGTTGTGATGTATCAATGTTCCCATATAATCACCCTACTAATAAGGTATATGCAAACAAACTATCTAAACCAACATGGTTTTGTTGTTAAGCTTCATGCACTAGCCACTTGAACCAAAAGTCCGAACTGATGGAAAGGGCTAGGCAATCTACTTTATACACTTCACAACACCCCCACTCGCGTGTGAAGGGAGAAGAGAAAGTCAACACGTGAAAGAAGAAGAGCACACCAAAACAGGGCATCAGCGGTGGCTAAAGAGGGGGGCAACAACAATTTTTAGGCTTAATTGCGAAAACCATGTGAAAGCTAGGATTTGAACTCGAGACCTGGGGCTCTGATACCATGTTAAGCTTCATGCACTAGCCACTTGAACCAAAAGTCCGAACTGATGGAAAGGGCTAGGCAATCCACATATACATTTCACAACACCCCCACTCGCGTGTGACGAGAGAAGAGAAAGTCAACACGTGAAAGAAGAAGAGCACACCGAAACAGCGGTGGCTAAAGAGGGGGGGCAACAACAATTTTTAGGCTTAATTGCGAAACCATGTGAAAGCCAGGATTTGAACTCGAGACCTGGGGCTCTGATACCATGTTAAGCTTCATGCACTAGCCACGTGAACCATGTGCTAACTACCCTTAATCTCTAGTCAAATTACTTACTCGTGGTCCAACTTCCCGCTCGGTCACCCATCCTCCCACTACTCCAGCACTAGCACGCTTAACTTCCAAGTTCCTTTCCCATCCCGCTTCCAAGTGCTTCGCGCGCATGTTGTGATACTAGTATCATATCAATCCTATTAACATGTTGGTCGATGTCACACTTATTTATTATTCGAATTTCAAATAATTATTTTAATAAACAAAACTAATAACGTACATGTTGTGGTAATGGTATTATAATTATAATTTTTTAAATCTGTATTATAATTGTTTTTTTTAATTTATTATTTTTTAATATTTTTTTGCCAAACTTGAAAATTTGAAAATCTAAAAAATTGGCTAACTTTATGGTTAAGTAATAGTAATCTTTATGCATGATGTAATTATTATTTTAAAAAAATTTAAAAAATAAAATTCCGAATTTCTGGCAAAAACTAAAATCTTCCTGCTTTCATATTTTCATTTGGAATTTTGAGAATCTAAAAATTGGCTAACCGGGTAAACCCCGGTGAATTCGGATGTAACTTTTTCCCAGGATTTTTTTGATATATTATACGTTTTTTTTCGACGTCGTACGCAAAAGTTATTGCGGTTTTACCATTTTTCAAAACATTTTTGCAAAATAAGTGAAAATTCAAATTGTTTAATTTTCCCTAATAGTAGGTTGCATAACATACAAGAATCCGAAAACATTTTATTTTTTGAATTTTGTATCATTTTCTTTTCTATTTTACAGTGTTAAAAAAGGCGATCCACGGGGTGGGTGGAGGTGCATGGGGAGGCAAAAAACCCTTTAGTCCCGGTTCGTAATACGAACCGGGACTAGGGACTAAAGGGTCCAAACGAACCGGGACTAAAGGGTTTTCATGATGAACCGGGACCAATACCCCCTATTGGTCCCGGTTTGGTTCAAAACGGGGACTAAAGGGTGGGACGAAAGGCCTCTTTTCCACTAGTGACTACATATGTAAGAAAACCGTATCACCGTCTATAATACCATATAAGCATATTGCTAAAACTGCAACTCAGCAGCCCCTTTTTCTTCCTTCTTTCCTAGATCCCCGCCGGCCTAGTCTTTCGGAGGTGCTGACAGGGGTAGGGTGTGCGTGTGTGTTTATAGGGATAAGTGTATGCGCGTGTATGTGAGTATCTGCGGTTGTACTGTGTTTGTCAAAAAAAAAATCTTCTCTAATGACCTCACACACACTTGTGGGAGTTTACAATAAGAGCAAGTATAATAAGCCTACTCAGCTGGCTATAGTACTTGCCACATCATCCAAAATCCATATGGAAGAGAGAGAAATGAGGTGAGAGTCGTGCCGGCTGCATGCATGCAACGAGGCAAAAAGCTTCCGTTATAGCCAAAGGCCAATAGCATGCAAGTATTAAATAATTTTTTTTAACAAAGTTTCATTAAGAGGTAGCGTAATAGCTACTACCTCCATCCCAAAGGTTAAGGCTTATATTTTTTTTAGAAAGTTAAATTATGTTAAGTTTAAATAAGTTTTTACCAAAAATCATTAACATACAAGATACAAAATCAATATCATTAGATAGATAATGATATATATTTTTTCATATGGTATATACAAAATATTATAAATGTTGATATATTTTTCTAAAAATTTAGTCAAACTTTACTTGAGTTGACTTTTTTAAGCCTTAAGCTTTAAAACGGAGGTAGTAGTTTATTATATGAGTGGGCTCTATGTTAACTCTAAAGTGAGGTAGCATTGCTATCACTACAAGAAACTCATCACGTAGAGACGTTAAATATGAGACGCATTTATTTTCGTCCTTAGGATAGGAGGGCATCTCAACGTAGGGACGTTTCTTTAGACGATTCACATAACGTCTCAAAATTTCTATATATTGAGTAGCAAAATAAATAAAATGGCTAATTCTTGAGTATGTAGAGACGAATTTTGGGACATTTTAGAATGCGTCCGTATAACTAACCTTGCGAGAGTGGAGAAACTAATTTTGTGCTGATCAAAGATCATTACGTGATCCCAAAAAAGATGAATACTAGTAGATGTACAATAAGCGTGTGAAATACGATTGGACAGACAAAAAAAAGGCCATAAATTTATTTTCACTTACAAATAAAATAATTAGTAGTGAAACATTTTTCGTTTTGGCGCTTTGTTAAATTTACCACTTAAGAAAACTATTCCCGCCTATTATTCGGTCTGAGGCTAACTTTTGTTGTTTTAGCGCTTAAGATTCATAAAAAATCCGCCCATTTTTCGTTCTGGCGCTAATTTTGGTTGCTTTACTGCTTAAGAAAAGGAAAACGATTCTATTCCCCCGGGGGATCACGCGTTTTCAGCCCCCGGGTGGAGGGCCGTTAGATGCACGCATCGCTCCACATGCCTGGCCCCACACTCTTTCCTTTTTTTTTTTCTTTCTTCTTCCTATCTCTGCCTTATCCTCCTGTGCCCAACCTCCACGCGCCGCCGCCTCCAGCCGCTCCCCGGCGCCGCCTCCAGCCGCTCGCCGGCGCCGCCTCCCGAGCCACGCGCCGCTGCCTCCCAGCCGCTCGCCGGCTCCGCCTCCCATGCCACGCACCGCTGCCTCCCGAGCCACGCGCCGCCGCCTCCCAGCCGCTCGCCGGCGCCGCTTCCCGTGCCACGCGCCGCTGCCTCCCAGCCGCTCGCCGGCGTAGCCTCCCAGCCGCTCGTCGGAGCCTCCTCCTGAGTCGCGCGCTGCCGCATCCCAGCGGCTCGATGCGTGCGCCATGGAGTTCCCGTGTGCGGCCGCCTCCCTGCCGCTCGATGCGTGCGCCATGGAGTTCATGCGGCGCGCCGCTGCCGCGTCCTTGGTGGGCTGCTGCCGTGTCCCTGGTGGGCTCCTGCCGCGCGCCGCCCGGTACCTTCTCTTTCTGGACATTCCTCTCCCGGCGCTATTCGCTGTCCCGGGAACCACCTGCAGCTTCGGAAATCTCAGGCGGAGGTGCTGCTGGTGCTACAAGCACAACCATGCGCCGGCACCGCGCGTCTTCGGAAGTTTGCTGCCTTAGGCCTTCGGTGTTGCTATCGGTGAAGACCGATTTTGCTAACTTAGCCCTTCGAGGTTGCTACCGGCGGAGGACTGCTTTGCTAACTTAGGTGTCAGGCGTTGCTACTGGCGGTTCCAGGCATTGCTACCTTCGGTTGCATGGAGTTGCTTCAACCTTGAATGGCGCTGCTGCCGACTGCGGGCGAGGTCACCATTGATGTCTCCAAGGATTTGCAATATATGAATAATTTTTTTGCTACATTTTTTTTACGGTTTTGCTACAATTGCTAAATGTGTTTGCTACTGGGGTCTCCGGTAAGGTCTCCGGTGAGTTCTCCGGCGAGTTCCCCGTCAACGTCTCCGATGATATCTATTTTTTGCTACATTAGCATTTTTTTTGCTACGCGGTCTCCGGCGAGTCTCCGGCGAGATTCCGGCGAGCTTAGACTTTTTCTTTTATTTCATGGGGCGAACCGTTTTTTGCTACAATGTAGCAAAAGCGAGTTATTTTTTTGCTGCCGGGAGGTGTTTTTTTGGTACATTCAGTAAAACCAGATCTGACCGTCCAAGATGACCGATCCGACGGCTGGCGACCTGGGGGCTGGGAAATCAGATCCCCCGGGGACGCCCAGCACTTTCCAGAAAACACCCCCGCTTATATTTCGAAAACAAAATTCCGTAATATATTTCCCCCTCGCCTACTTCTTTTTGTTAGACAAAGGGGAACCCTCGCCCATCTGATAAAACTGGAAGGGGAACCCTCGCCTGCATCTCTCTAGCCGCCGCCGCGAGGATACCCTGCTCATCAGATCGATCTGCGGCCGTGTGCCTCCGTCCAGGTGTGTGCTCCATCAAACCCATCTCATTTACATGTTATACCACTAGGGCTAGCCGGTGAAGGCGGCGGCGCCGCTGTCGTCACGGTCGACGGCGAAGCGGTAGGGGTTGCTGCGGCCTGCGTGTGATGCGGTGGGTGTATCATTGTGCGCTGGGTGTGGTACTGGGTGCAGGATTCCCGTGGCTATCTCGTGTAGAACGTCAGCAGCCTCCCGTTCGTAGTCAATCCGCTTACTGAGAAAAGCTCAATCTTTGTTCATTATTTGCTGCTCATGTTTTCTACTTCTTACGGCGATAGGAAAGTATGGCCTGTAATAAGCGGAAAACTTAGAGTCTAGTACTCGTTTCCATCACACGGCTGTAGATTAAGATGAATTTAGGTGCTAGTGCTGAATTTTTCTTTCTCATCACACGCCTATATCCATGCGTCACCTCTGATCAGTTTAGGTGCTAGTATTATTTTCCAGGCCATGCGCTGCCTTGTTCTTTTCTAGACAAACCCAAGCATAATTGTGTATACCAATCTGTTTAATGTATTGATCAGTTTTGGCACGTGTAACATAAACAAATTCAAGTGTTCTTATGTTTGCAATTTCATAACCACAAACATGTTAATTCATTTGTTTTCGGCACATATGCAAATTCATCATTTCCACACGAGGAAGAGATTACTAAGATATGTTCACGGCTTTTACTCGGTAAAGACACTGCGCCTATTTGTTTAGCGTGAACTGAACTGGGCTTCAACTGTAGGAAGCACACACAAAAAATTATGCTAAACAATATCAGAGTTGTGTACCATGTGAGCAGGTTACTAAGCAGGTATATGCTACTGTGGATTTGCAGTTGGAATCAGCCTGGTTGTATTGTTTTCTACAAATAATATTACAGTATTGATTGTGTTGGTTTGTTCACAATTGCAACAACCACGTCCTGAAAATAATAGCAAAGAGATTTATGCCAATTAATCTTTAGGACGTCGGCGCATAACTGCTATGGTGCAAAATGAACTTCACTTTGCACATCAGACCATATCTAAGTTTGTATTTGTTATGTATAGCTCATATGGTCTTTTGATGCAGAAAGCAAATTATGAAAACTCCACTGAGGCCGATCAAGGTTGTGATGTATCAATGTTCCCATATAATCACCCTACTAATAAGGTATATGCAAACAAACTATCTAAACCAACATGGTTTTGTTGTTAAGCTTCATGCACTAGCCACTTGAACCAAAAGTCCGAACTGATGGAAAGGGCTAGGCAATCTACTTTATACACTTCACAACACCCCCACTCGCGTGTGAAGGGAGAAGAGAAAGTCAACACGTGAAAGAAGAAGAGCACACCAAAACAGGGCATCAGCGGTGGCTAAAGAGGGGGGCAACAACAATTTTTAGGCTTAATTGCGAAAACCATGTGAAAGCTAGGATTTGAACTCGAGACCTGGGGCTCTGATACCATGTTAAGCTTCATGCACTAGCCACTTGAACCAAAAGTCCGAACTGATGGAAAGGGCTAGGCAATCCACATATACATTTCACAACACCCCCACTCGCGTGTGACGAGAGAAGAGAAAGTCAACACGTGAAAGAAGAAGAGCACACCGAAACAGCGGTGGCTAAAGAGGGGGGGCAACAGCAATTTTTAGTCTTAATTGCGAAACCATGTGAAAGTCAGGATTTGAACTCGAGACCTGGGGCTCTGATACCATGTTAAGCTTCATGCACTAGCCACGTGAACCAAAAATCCGAACTGATGGAAAGGGCTAGGCAATCCACATATACATTTCACAACAGTGTCATACAAGTAAGTGTCATTTCCTAAATGTTGTATTTATTAACGTTATATAATAAATTTCAAGTCTATTTCTTTTTGGCAAACTGAGAAACAAAAATAAAGTTGTAACGATAGTATCTTTGATTATTTAAGATATAACATATGTGGTTGGAGGAAACATGCTTGGAGATGAATATTGTGATGTTCTTATTAACGGTCCTACACCAACTGCGGATGAAAAATTGCCGAGACCATATAAAGATATTGAAACTTTCAAAGATGCTTTGGGTCATGTTATTGCTTGTCCTAGGTTCTATGTAAGTATATTTTCATATGTACAAGCATTACATTCCCTTGTTAGATCCTTGCTTAATTATTTATTTATAAACTTTGTGCATTGTAGATAAAAAAGAAGAAAATCGAGCTCAAATCAGACAAATGATGACCTGGTATGCTACATTCTTCTCATTTTTCTTAACAATGGAAGACTAAGAATTATGCAATGATTCGGTTTTAATAGTTGCATCCAGCTATGTTATGGCTAGGTACCCAATCGTTTGAGTAATTTTACAAAACTTGTTTTGTACATATATCAATTGTTTCGAATAGTCAAGTGGTTAGCATGTTGAGTACTTTGGTGTGGTCACTAAGGAACTTCCTCTTGGAAGCATGAACAAAACTGGTGTCAACGCAGATTCAACAAGCGGGGTTGAGAGTTGATAGCACCAGTTAAGTTCAGGAGTTGAGCATGGAGTTTGCTAACCTGGAAACACGCGTACATAGGACATCTTTAAATATACCTTATGGTTATGAAGATATTGCCAATACACATAGGGTAGCATCAGTTTCTAGACATTTGATCGTCCTAGCAAAAGGATGCAAATTTTAGCTGAAAATAGCATATCTGTTTCATGCAGGTTTAGTCTTAGATCATTTTTAGTTAATCAACTGAACTTGTCATCTGGCCCTCTACTAGATTTTCCATGGAGTTTCTCACTTTGGTCGTGACTTCATTTTCAGGTTATATGTGAAGCTATGTAGGGCAGAGATGGAGATGGACAAAGCATTAGTTTCTGCCTCAAAAAATCTATGAAGTGATATTTTTGAGAGACAATTGTAATATAGGGTTCTATGAGCCCCCCCCCCCAACATGATATTTCCCAATGTATCTATGAATTATCAATATGGATATTCTGTTCAGTTTCAAATTTACTTTAGTATTATGAATATATTTATTCCTATCTTCTATATATTTTCAGTGTTTGTTGGTTATAATGGCCATGCCTTGTACGTGAACCTAAATATGAGGGAAAAATCAGTTTTTACATGAATTTATGAATAAAAACAAAGTTATGCTAGCACGTATTAGTTTTGAGACGCTATATCCAAAATACAAGTAAAATAATAAATATACATAATGTGTATAAGATGTCCGTATGAATATGTAAATATATTTGAGACGCAAACTTGACGTGTTTATTAAAACGTCTCTATGTAGCGTCATTATGATAGCGTCTTATGTACGTATAGAGACGCTTATCAAGCGTCCTTCTATTACTTCTATTACTTGGGACGGTGCATAAGGAGACGATTCTATGACGCTTTATAAAAGCGGTTGTACAACTCTCTAGAGATGAAATTTCACGTCTCAACACTTCAAACTTAGCGTCTCTACATGCGTGTTGTGTTGGAACTAGTAGCCGGGAGGTCGATTTTTTTAAAATAATAAAAAATTTCTTTATTTTTAAAAATAATACTCGATTTTAAATTCTCTACAAATAATACACCGTTGAAAACTAGTAGCCCGATTAGAAGGTTGTCGGGCTCCTGCTCCCCGATTGCTTCTTGTTGGGCTCCCTTTCCCCGAGTAGGTGCGGAATGTGGCGTTGCAGACTTGCAGCCATCGGGACAGGAATCGGGGACAACTACCCCGAGTTAGCTTCTTGCATTCAGCTGTTTCGCTGCTCCTGCGTGTGATGAACGTGATGTGAAAACACTGTTTACAAAGTACTGTTGCAAAAACACTTGTTCGGTGCAATGTACCGTAGATCTGGATCGTCGGTTTAGGGCATCTTCAACGGGGCGGTGCAAACGGACGAGGCGGGCGGGCCCTTGTGAGGACCGCGCGGATCAAAAATGCATTTGGAACCTGCTCCAGCGGGACGACGCCTAGTGGCTGCGGTCATCCGCCCGGTCCTCGCAAGGGCCCGCCTGGCAGCAGCACAGATGCTTCATCTTTCGTGGCATAACTTACGGGCGGCGCGCTGCAGCTTTTCAGGGCCGCGCTAATGGCGCCTCGGCTTCCGTCCAGGCCGGTCAACGCCGAGCTCACGCGCGAGACCAAGGAGCACGAGGCCTCCGTCCAGGCCGGTCGCCGCCGTTCAGGCGACCTCATCGGGCGGAAGAACGAGCTCATCGCCTAGGAGGCTGCCCGGCGCCTCCTCCAGATGCCCTCGCCCGACCGGCGCGCCTACGAGGAGGGTTTGCAGGAAGAGCTAGGCCGGCAACAGAGACAGCGTCGAGGCCAGGGACGCCGGCCGCGTCCGCCTCTAGGCACGGGACGCTGTGGAACGCTGGGCTCGAGAGCGAGGTCACGGGCGACGACGACCGTGGGCCTCGACCACCTTGCCGGCCACTTGGACCCGCCATGGAGTTCATCGCGGGGTTGGTTGCGTCGCGGGAAGAGCAAGCACTAGTAGGAAAACCCTTATAGGCGGAGCTTAGTTCTGTGGCGCACCATTAAAAATGCGCCACAGAAATTTATTTTTGGCGCACCAGGCAAGGTGCGCCACAGAAATAGCTTAATTTTGTGGCGCACCAGCGAACTGTGCGCCACAAAAACTTGGTGGGCCCCACAACCTGTCACCCCCAATCATTGGTTTTACTATTTCTATGGCGCACGTACCCCAGTGCGCCACAGAAATTCCTTATTCTGTGGCGCACGGCAACGGTGCGCCACAAAAATAAGCTATTTTGTGGCGCAGTTTGCCTGGTGCGCCACAGAAATAAGGTATTCTGTGGCGCATTGTCTTCGGTGCGTCACAGAATTAGCGAACCAAATATACAAAAGTGGGCCAACCTCCCACCTACCACACTACACAAGCCATTCTTCTTCCTCCATCTAGCTCGTCCCCCCCCCCCTTCTCTCTCATACCATTTTGGCTCTACTTTTCACTTGGTTGGGTATTTATTGCACTTATTTTGGTTGATACTTAATTGGAGTTGAGGAGAAGGCTCTCCATACTCTCTCCTCCTCTCGAACTCATCGATCACGGTCTCGTCTCGGTATCGAATCTACAAGGTGAGTAGTTGGAGGAGACATACATATGCTTGGAGGAGACATGCATATGCTTGTAGATCTTGTGTGGCCGTCGTGTGTATGGATGCTTGTTGCAGGTGAAGCGCTTGTGTGTGTGCCGGTGTGGTGCATGGATGTTTGCCGAAATGTTGATTCATTTCCGTTTCGGCAAATTTTGCACTACCCATATGTCCTACCTTGAGGAGAGGTCATGCCGAATTTTTCCGCTCCATGTAATACCTTGAGGAGAGGTACGGCCCATGCATGTGTGTGCATTTGTTGCGGTTCTAATTTCCTGTTCTATGTATACCATTTGCAGGCAAGCATGGTCCTCTCGATGAGTTCCGCTCGAATCTCTAGATACAAGATAGACGCGAAGGAGGACATGATTCGGAACAATAGGCGCCAGATAAGATGTCTGTGTCGATCATGCAAACTTGAGCGCTGGATCAACCCTGATTCCGGACAACTGGAGGAGCACCTGCTGAGGCGCGGTTTCATGCAAGACAACCAGGCGCGGCCGGCCCCATCAAATGGTGCGCATGAAGACCATGTCGAGCGAGATGACTATCATCATGAAGAAGACTATCATCATGCCGACAGGGACTATCATCATGAAGAAGTCGGCGGAGAAGATCATCATGAAGAAGAAGATGTCGGCCGAGAAGATCATCATGATGAAGAACAAGATTCCGGCGCGACCCCGCTAATTTCGGCCTTGCGGGACTCTCATGTTCAAGATCTTCTCCTCCAGGAGACGAGCAACGATAGAGTTGCAGCTAGAGAGAGAGCCAAGCTGTCGCAAATGGAGAAAGACGAGATGACTCCGATCTTTCGTGGGTGTCGTCCGCAGGATACGCGCTTGCATGTAACGCTTGATTACCTGCAGATGAAGACGCAGAACAAGTGGACCGATTCCAGCTTCAGCAAGAACTTAAAATTCTGGCACGATCGTCTCCCGGAGGGGAACACATTGCCAAGTAGTATCGAGGAGGCCAAGAAAGTCGTGTGTCCCCTTGACCTACCGCATGAAAAATACCACGCCTGCATTAATGATTGTGTGATTTATAGGTGCGAGTACAAGGACAGAACCACATGTCCGGTGTGTGGCCACGAACGGTACAAGGTTGGGAACAAGAAGGTACCTCGAAAAGTGGTATGGTACTTTCCTATCACTCCCCGTCTGCAGCGGTATTTCGTGGACCCTAAGGAAGCAAAGCTCATGCAATGGCACGCGGAAAGGCAGAAGCCCGAAGAAGATCCGGAGATGGGCTATATGCTGACACACCCTTCGAATCTTTGGACAGTGGCAAGCATTGGACATCGCCTTCCCTAGGTTCGGGGGCGACGCAAGGAACATCAGGCTGGGTATGAGCACCGATGGACTCAATCCGTTCGGCAACCAGAGTAGCACGCATAGCACCTGGCCTGTGTTTGTATGGCCTTACAACCTACCCCCGTGGCTGTGCACCAAGCAAAGGTACATACACCTGAGTATTGTCATTCAGGGGCCCAAACAACCAGGTGTCGACATGCATTTGTATCTCGGGCTGCTGAAAGAGGAGTTAGACACGTTGTGGAAGACGCCACCCCGTACGTGGGACGCCTACACTAGAACTTATTTCGATATGAGAGCCGCGTTGATCACGACGGTCACGGACTATCCTGGTTACGCATGTGTATCTGCCCAGGTCGGCCACGGATTCAACGGCTGTGTGAAGTGCATGGACGAGACCCCGCATCTACAACTACCAAGGGATCCCGGGTCCTCGAAAACCGTGTACCCAGGTGCTTGAAGGTGGCTTCGCTTGGATCACCCGTGGAGAAAACGCGGTGATCTATTCACTGGTAAAGATGAGCCCAATGGACCCCCACGCCCGAGGAGCGGTGCAGAAATCGATGATCTTCTGAAAAATTGGAAGGAGTGCCCAGCGCCGGGAAAGAAACGACCGAAGCCAGAGCCGCTGCTCGGTGTATGGAAAGCGAGGTCTGTTTTCCACGACTTGGAGTACTGGAAGGTCCTCCACACGCCCCACAGCCTCGATGTCATGCACATTACGAAGAACATTACCGAGAGTCTACTTGGCACTCTTTGCAACTCAGAAAAGTCCAAGGATGGACCGAAAGCAAGATACGATCTTAAACATTTTGGCATCAGGAAAGATCTTCAAGCCCCCGATACTGACGACGACGATGATGATGATCAGACGAAAGGGACTCAACGTCTCAGCAAAAGGGCTAAGAAGAACGCGGTGCTGCTTCCCGCTGCCTGCTTCACAACGAGTCCGGAGGAGCTCGAGCAGTTTTTCAGGTGCCTCCTAGGAGTGAAAGTTCCTCACGGTTACTCGGGGAATATAAGCAGATATCTGGACGTAGCGAAGAAGAGGTTCACCGGGATGAAGTCTCACGATTGCCACGTGCTAATGACGCAGATACTTCCCGTTGCGATCCGAGGCATAATGGACGAGCACGTCTGTGATACGCTGTTTGGCCTTTGCAACTTTTTTGACGTTATCACCAAGAAGTCGATCGGCGTGAGGTAGCTCAAGATGCTACAGGATGAGATCGTGGTGATACTATGTGAGCTCGAGATTTACTTCCCGCCTGCATTCTATGATATATGCGTCCATCTCCTTCTCCATGTCGTTGAAGACATCAAGCAGCTCGGCCCAACGTTCCTCCACAACATGATGCCTTTCGAAAGGCAGAACGGTGTCATGAAAGGATACGTTCGCAATAGGGCCCGTCCAGACGCAAGCATGGTCAAGGGGTTTCTAACCTACGAGTGCATCGCCTTCTGCCAGAATTATCTAAGCACCGAGGACGACGAGGATCATGTTGGTCTACCCCCCAGGACGCACCTCGGGAGGCTCGCTGGAGTCGGTCACCGCGAGGGCTACCGCTCAGTCCATGTCGGCATTGACAATCGACGCGACGACTTTGACAGGGCTCACCGGGTCGCGCTACAACACTTAAAACTGATCGAACCTTTCGTGCAAGAGCACAAAAGCATGGTCGAGCAGAATTACATCGATATGGGCTGGCCGAGGAAGATGGGAGACGTAACCAAAAAGCACAACTCCAGCTTCACGCGTTGGTTCAAGCAAACTCAACTGGTTGAAGCACAGAGAAAAAGGCCTTCTACCGAAGATGAAAAACTCATATACACCTTATCACAGGGACCCGGGCATAACGTAAGGACCTATCAGGGGTACGACATCAACGGTTATAGATTCTACACCGAGGAAAAGGACAGAAATAGTGAAAATCAAAACTCGGGAGTAACTATGCTGTCATACGCCGATGACGAGGCTAATGTCAAGGAAAGATTTTTTGGAAGGATCGAGGAGATATGGGAGCTCAATTATTGTGGAGAGACGGTGCCAATGTTTCGTGTGAGATGGACCAAGAAGGTCGAAAAAGAAGGCCGATATTTCACAACCATGGTTATACCCGATGCAAAATCGAAGAACGCATCCGCGAAAAATGAGCCATGGGTACTCGGTAGCCAAGTTGACCAATGCTTCTTCATCACCGATCCGTCGAGGCCTAGCCGTGTTGTCGTGAGGAGGGGCAAGAGGAGCATCATAGGAATGCAAGGAGACGCCAACGAGGAAGACTTGGACAAGAACGGTGACCCGAAGATTGAGGAGGAATTCGACAGGCACTTCAACATGCCTACTACTAGTAAAGTAAGAAGGAAGACCTCCCTACCCTCTAAAGGTTGTCAGTTCACGCGAAGAAATCTCAAGGTGGCCGGCATAAAGTATTCAACCGCCAACAACCGAAAGGGCAAGAAGATTGCGAAGAGACGCCAGAGCTCGGAGCCGGGACGAAGAAGAACTTTTTTTGGTCTATCACATGTGTGTGAGTGTGTGTGTTAGACAAGTACATGCATGTGTGTGTGAGAGAAACAAGAACATGTTTGTATGAGAGAAGTAATTTATAATTCTCTACTAATTACTAAATAATGTTGTGTTATTTATTGAAATGTAACTAAAATATGAAAAAAAGGAAGAAAAATTGTGTGGCAGCCAGGGTTCGAACCTGGCTACTAATGGGCTAACATTGGCCTTAACCACTAGGCTAGTGCTAAGTATCTGTCAGGACACAACAGTAACCCGTTTTGTTTTGCTAAGTGTCTAAATTCTGTGGCGCACACCCCTTTGGGTGCGCCACAGAATTAAGGAATTCTGTGGCGCATGTCTGAGCTGATGCGCCACAGAATGCTTAGTTCTGTAGCGCATGTATAGGTGGTGCGCCACAGAATTTAGACACTTGGTGAAATAATTGACTCGTTTCTTTCTTCCACACTCACAAACAGTTCTTCCCCGACGAGCCAACCCTAGCGCCCGCCACTCTGCTCTCGCAACCACCGCCACCGCCTAGCACCGCCGAGGAGGAGGAGGACCGCCATGCCACCGCCGAGCAGGACGCCCGAGCCCGAGCCGCCTCCGCAGATCGAGGAGGAGGAGGACCGCCACACCGCCACCGAGCAGGGACGCGCGAGCCCGAGCCTCCACCGCAGAGGAGGAGGAGGACAACGCCGCCGCCACCGCAACCCTGCGCCGCCGCCATTCGGTGAGAGCCCCTCTCCCCTGTCCCCACTCCCTTGTCCCCCCCCCTCACTGCCCTGTGCCCATCCCCAATCCTGCCACCGCGAGCGTCCTGCTCGATTAGTCCTTCTTTCTGGTGCTTTTGGGATGCTTGGTGATTTCCTTCTTGCTCGCAACTTGGAATTTGTCCATGTAATCGTCTGATTGAATCCTAATGCAATGTAGTGAAGATTATTTCATGTAAGAAGGCTGAATAAACAAGAAGAAATACTAATGCAATGTGAATTATTTGTTTATATGTTTGGTATGTTGGTTTTGCAGTAAACAATTAATTGGTCTCTTGTGTTTTGCATTAAACAATTATACAATTTTAGGACAATTTTAATTAGTTGATAAAGTAACAGTAGTAGCTAGCAGTAGGTTTATTTAGTTGATATAATTTGGTGATTTAAATTTGCTACTGCTGGGTAATGCTATGCTAGCTATTGGTAGGTAATGCTATGTTAGCAATAGCTCATGCTCATTTTCTAAATTCGAATTGGCAGAGAAATGTAGATACAAATAATTGGTTGATTTAGGTTTTGAATGTAGTTAGTGAATTGGCAGATACAAATTGGTTAGTGAATGTAGTTAGTGAATTGGTTGATTTAGGTTTTGAATGTAGTTAGTGAATGTAGATACAAATTTACTACTGCTAGGTAATGTTTTGAATGTGATTTAGGTTTTCGAATTGGCAGAGAAATGTAGATATTAATCTTGTCATTTAGTAAGAACAGAATTAGGGTGAGAGTTAGTGATCATGTGTGTGTTGCATGTGCTAGTGAATCACTTGTGTCTCCTGCTGCCATTTTATGTTTTGAATTCATTTATGAAATGATCATGCTCATGCTTCCTGGTTGCAAGGTAAGAATGCATAGATGGTTTTAGTTCACCTTTGGCCACTGATTAAATAGATGGTTTTAGTTCACATATGACCACTGATTAAATACATGATTAAATGCATAGATGGTTGCAGTATATATACAGTATATATATAGTATATATGAACTGTGATAGTTGAGAAAATGTAGTAGAGCTAATAAAGTTCTTGAAGTTCTCTCTGAAAAAAGAATGAAGTTTGTTTAAATGAAAATTAAAATGAAGCTGCTACTACTCTGTTGATGTACATGGTTCAATAAAATGAACAATGCAGTAGGTTTTTTAATACAATGCAATAGGTTTTTTAATACAAATGAAAAAATGAACAAGCTAATGATGAAATGATACTGCCTAGTTGATTTTGAATGAAATGCTACTGCCTACTATTGAAGTCATTTTTCTAAGTCATTAGATACTGCCTTGGCTGCACTAAATATGCTAACAGTTGGTTAAAAAGATGCTCCAGGTTTGTTGTAGTGCTCCAGGTGATTGCTCCAGGTTTTGTTTGATGTATTGTAAATTCTCCAGGTTAATTTGTTGTAGATGCTCCAGGTTAATAATATCTGTTGTATTGATGCTCTAGGTTAATAATGCCTGCTGTATTGATGCTCACTACAAGAAAAGTTGCCATGGCCGACGAAGTTGAAGTCGCGCCGTGGTTGCTGGTGACCATGGCCGACGATTTTTGGTCTCTCCGTTGTGCATGTCAAAATATTTTTTTTCTCGTTTTTGAGGCCAAGCCCGACGAAAACGGCCAAAACGTGGCGTATGGTGGCCCGGGACGTGGTGCATCTCGAAATCTCGGGTTCGCCGGCCGAGTCAACGCAAATCCGCACCGCCGAGGGATGTAGGGCCCAGATGGCAGCCTCTCTGGCATTGTTTTTTTTCTCGATCGCGCCATCTCGTTCAACGTTCTCCGATCGAGCCGTTTACGATGCAGGAACATGGGTCCCGCATGTCATCCTCTATGAACCAAAGATGTATCTAGTGCTACTTCCTTTTTCTTTTGATCCCTTGCCGCCTTGGAAACATTGAGACCGCTGCTGCTAAATGGGACCCGCATGTCATCCTCTATGTGCAATCAACTTTCTTTTCTTGGAGTTTTTTTTGGCACCTCATATTTGGTCACTTGCCTTTTTCTTTCGATCCCCTACCATCTCTCAAACGGTGATACCACTGCTGCTAAATGGGACCCGCATGTCATCCTCTATGTACTGTAAAACTTTCTTTTCTTGAATTATTTTTGGCTCCTCATATTTGGTCACTTGCCTTTTTCTTTCGATCCCCTGCCGCCTCTCAAACGGTGATACCGCTGCTGCTAAATGGGACCCGCATGTCATCCTCTATGTACTATAAAACTTTCTTTTCTTGAATTATTTTTGGCACCTCATATTTGGTCACTTGCCTTTTTCTTTCGATCCCGTCCCGCCTCTCAAACGGTGATACCGCTGCTGCTAAATGGGATCCGCATGTCATCCTCTATCTACTATAAAACTTTCTTTTATTGAATAATTTTTGGCTCCTCATATTTGATCACTTGCCTTTTTCTTTCGATCTCATGCCACGTTTGAAACGTTGAGGAACCTGCAGGGTCATGGGACCCGCATGTCATCCTCTATGTACTATAAAAGTTCATTTTCTTGGTTTTTTTTCACCCTCTGATTTTTGGCTATTTCCTTTTTCTTTTGATCCTCTGCCACCTTTGAAACGTTGAGGACTCTGCTGGCTCATAGGTCCCACATGTCAGCCTCTATGTACAATTAAGTTTCTTTTCTTGAATTATTTTTGGATCCTGATATTTGGTCACTTGCCTTTTTCTTTC
Organism: Lolium perenne; assembly: GCF_019359855.2. NCBI lineage: Eukaryota > Viridiplantae > Streptophyta > Magnoliopsida > Poales > Poaceae > Lolium > Lolium perenne. Next base: position 61,964,125 of record NC_067250.2, on the reverse strand, counting down.
GATCTCATGCCACGTTTGAAACATTGAGGAACCTGCTGGCTCATGGGACCCGCATGTCATCCTCTATGTACAATAAAACTTTCTTTTCTTGGATTTTTTTGGCACCTGATATTTGGTCACTTGCCTTTTTCTTTCGATCTCATGCTGCCTTTGAAACGTTGACTAAGCTGCTGGCTCATGGGTCCCGCATGTCATCCTCTACGACAATAAAAGTTTTCTTTCTTGGAGTTATTTTTTACCCCTAATTTCTGGCTATTTGCCTTTTTCTTTTGATCTCCTGCCCCCTCTGAAACGATGAGGACGCTGTTGGCAGGTCGGTCCCACATGTCATCCTCTATGAACAATAAAAGTTTCCTTTGATGGATTTATTTCGAACCCCTAATCAATTTCTGGATATTTCCTTTTTTTCTTTTGATCCCCTGCCGCCTTGAAATCGCTGAGGATGCTGCTGCCTCATGGGTCCCGCATGTCATCCTCTCAGAACGGTAAATGTTTTCTTTTCTTGGATTTTGTTGACCAAACGATTTTTGGCTTATTTTTTCTTTCGATCTCCTGCAGCCTTTAAAACGTTGAGGACGCTGCTGGCTCACGGGTCCCACATGTCAGCCTCTATGAACAATAAACGCTGAGGATGCTACTGCCTCATGGGTCCCGCATGTCATCCTCTTAGAACGAAAATGTTTCTTTTCTTGGATTTTTTAGCAACAGATTTTTAGTTTATTTTTTCTTTCCATCCCCTGCCGCCTTTAAAACGTTGACGACGCTGCTGGCTCATGGGTCCCCGATGTCAGCCTCCCCGTACAACAAACATGTGATATCTTGATTATTTTGCAGACAATAAACAGTGTATTGCGCTCTGAGCTATTTCAAACGGATAAAATAAATCTTTATTTTTACATAAACAAACTTATATGTTGAATCTCCTTGTTTTTTTTTGTTTTTGCGAAGCATAGGACTTTCCTGTTTTTTTTAGAAAATTCCGAACTTTCCTGTTTTGGAGTGGGCTGAAATTGTACGAGTAAAAAGGCCAAGCAGGATAGTTCGAAGGCCCAGATGTCCAGATGCAGCCCAATTGAAATCTTTCTTCTTGGATTTTTTTTCACCCCCTGATTTCTGGCTACTTCATTTTTCTTTTGGTCCTGTGCCGCCTTGGAAACATTGAGACCGCTGCTACAAAATGGGACCCGCATGTCATCCTCTATGTACAATAAACTTTCTTTTCTTGGAATTTTTTTGTCACCTCATATTTGGTCACTTGCATTTTTCTTTCGATCCCGTGCAGCCTCTCAAACAGTGATACCGCTGCTGCTAAATGGGACCCGCATGTCATCCTCGATGTAAAACTTTCTTTTCTTGGATTATTTTTGGCTCCTGATATTTGGTCACTTGTCTTTTTTTCTTTTGATCTCATGCCACGTTTGAAACGTTGAGGAACCTGCTGGCTCATGGGACCCGCATGTCATCCTCTATGTGCTATAAAAGTTTATTTTCTAGGGTTTTTTCACTCTCTGATTTTTGGCTATTTCCTTTTTTTTTATGCCCTGCCGCCTTGGAAACGTTGAATAAGCTGCTTACTCATGGGACCCGCATGTCATCCTCTATGTACAATCAAGTTTCTTTTCTTGAATTATTTTAGGCTCCTGATATTCGTCACTTGCCTTTTTCTTTTGATCTCATGCCGCCTTTGAAACGTTGAGTAAGCTGCTGGCTCATAGGTCCCGCGTGTCATCCTCTACGAACAATAAAAATTTCCTTTCTTGGAGTTATTTTTGATCCCTAATTTCCTTTTTATTTTGATCCCCTGCCCCCTTTGAAACGATGAGGACTCTGTTGGCAGGTCGGTCCCACATGTCATCCTCTATGAACAATAAAAGTTTCCTTTGGTGGATTTATTTTTGACCCCTAATTAATTTCTGGCTATTTCCTTTTTTTTTCTTTTGATCCCCTGCCGCCTTGGAAACGTTGAGGATGCTGCTGCCTCATCGGTCCCGCATGTCATCCTCTCAGAACGATAAATGTTTTCTTTTCTTGGATTTTTTACCAACTGATTTTTGGTTTTTTTTTTATTTTCGATCCCCTGCCTTTGAAACGTTGACGACGCTGCTGGCTCATGGGTCCCTGATGTCAGCCTCCCCGTACAAGAAACATGTGATATCTTGATTATTTTGCAGACAATAAACAGTGTATTTCGCTCTGAGCTATTGCAAACGGATAAATTAAATCTTTATTTTTACAACTTATATCTTGAATCTCCTTGTTTTTTCTTTTTGCGAAGCATAGGACATTCCTGTTTTTTTTTTGAGAAAAATCCGAACTTTCATGTTCTGGAGTGGGCTAAAATTGTACGAATCAAAAGGCCTAGAAGGATAGTTCGAAGGCCCAGATGTCCAGATGCAGCCCAATTGAAATCTTTCTTTTCTTGGATTTTTTTCACCCCCTGATTTCTGGCTACTTCATTTTTTCTTTTGGTCCTGTGCCGCCTTGGAAACGTTGAGACCGCTGCTGCAAAATGGGACCCGCATGTCATCCTCTATGTACAATAAAGTTTCTTTTCTTGGATTATTTTTGGCTCCTGATATTTGGTCACTTGCCTTTTTCTTTCGATCTCATGCCACGTTTGAAATGTTGAGGAATCTGCTGGCTCATGGAACCCGCATGTCATCCTCTATGTACAATAAAAGTTTGATTTCTTGGATTTTTTTTCACCCTCTGATTTTTGGCTATTTCCTTTTCTTTTGATTCCCTGCCGCCTTTGAAACGTTTAGTAAGCTGCTGGCTCATAGGTCCCACATGTCAGCCTGTATGAACGATAAAGCTTTCCTTTCTTGGAATTTTTTTGACCCCCTAATTTCTGGCTACTTTCTTTTTCTTTTGATCTCAAGCCGCATTTGAAACGTTGGGACCCGCATGTCATCCTCTATGTACAATCAACTTTCTTTTCTTCGAGTTTTTTTTACCCCCTAATTTCTGGCTACTTTCTTTTTCTTTTGATCTCAAGCCGCATTTGAAACGTTGGGACCTCTGCTGCAAAATGGGACAGCATGTCATCCTCTATGTACAATAAAAGTTTCTTTTCTTCGATTATTTTTCACCCTCTAATTTTTGGCCACTTGCCTTTTTCTTTCGATCTCATGCCGCCTTTGAAAATGTTGCGGAACCTGCTGGCTCATGGGACCCGTATGTTATCCTCTATGTACTATAAAAGTTTCTTTTCTTGGATTTTTTTCACCCTCTGATCTTTAGCTATTTCCATTTTCTTTTGATCCCCTGCCGCCTTGGAAACGTTGAGTAAGCTGCTGACTGATGGGACCCGCATGTCATCCTCTATGTACAATCAAGTCTCTTTTCTTGGATTTTTTTTACCCCCTTATTTTTGGTCACTTGCCTTTTTCTTTCGATCTCATGCAGCCTCAGAAACGTTGAGGAAGCTGCTGGCTCATGGGACCCACATGTCATCCTCTATACTATAAAAGTTTCTTTTCTTGGATTTTTTTACCCTCTTATTTTTGGCTATTTCTTTTTTCTTTTGATCCCCTGCCGCCTTGGAAACGTTGATTAAGCTGCTGACACAAGGGGCCCGCATGTCATCCTCTATGTACAATCAACTTGCAAGATCTTGGAGCGAAAGAGCTTGTATAAGTGGGACCCATATGTCATCCTCTATGTACAATAAAAGTTTCTTTTCTTGGATTATTTTTTGCTCCTGATATTTGGTCAGTTTCCTTTTTGTTTTGATCTCATGCCGCCTCTGAAACTTTGAGTAAGGTGCTGGCTCATGGGACCCGCATGTCATCCTCTATGTACAATAAAGTTTCTTTTCTTAGATTTTTTTTACCCCCTGATTTTTGCTAACTTGCCTTTTTCTTTTCGATCATATGCCGCCTTTGAAATTGAGGTCGCCGCTGGCTCATGGGTCCCACATGTCAGCCTCTATGAACAACAAACCTTTCCTTTGTTGGATTTTATTTCTGGCTATTTGCCTTTTTTTCTTTTGATCCCCTGCGGCCTTTGAAACGATGAGGACGCTGCTGGCAGGTCGGTCCCACATGTCATCCTCTATGAAGAATAAAAGTTTCCTTTTTGGATTTATTTTTGACCCCTAATTTCTGGCTATTTGCCTTTTTCATTTGATCCCCTGCCGACTTCGAAATGATGAGGATGCAGCTGGCAGATCGGTCCCACATGTCAGCCTCTATGAACTATAAATGTTTCCTTTGTAGGATTTATTTTTTACCCCTATTTTCGGGCTACTTGCCTTTTTCTTTGAAACGTTGAGGACGCTACTATCTCATGGGTCCCACATGGCATCCTCTCTGAACGATAAACCTTCATTTCTTATTAATGACAGGTTTATCAGTATTATTTTCGCAGACTAATACAAGCTCTTTCGCTCCAAGATCATGCAAGTTAATAGAATAAATCATGGAATTATTAGGATATGTTTTAAATTTCAAATCCACTTTACGAATTTTTGAAAATACCGTGATCTATGTGGGTATGGAGCGATCAAGGATTTTCATATTGGCCACGAGCAGTTTCAAAAATTGCAACCCAATAATTCAAAATAAATACAAACAACTTTTATGTAGAATCTCCGTGTTTTTGTTTTTTCCCAATCATAGGATCTGTGGTTCTTTAGAAAAGGGCCAATATTGCATGAGCAGAAAGGCCCATTTGTAGTTATTGGGCTTCGACAGCCGGAGCAAGTAGGCCTATAGAAAATACCTTGTAGATGCCCGTTGGAACCCAAAAGTATTTGTTGCCTAGACTTAGATGCCAAACTCAGCCTTATTGACATGAACCTTGCTATGCACACGACAATTTCAGTCCGATCCGTGTACGAAACACAAGATCCAACCCTTCGTGTGAGGAAGGAGGTGGCAGCACACCTCCAGATGCTCAATCGTACATATGCATATCATATAGGAGTTGTCGTGTGTACATCAGTTCCGTATTGACATGTTTTTTTCTTTGGTTCACAGGTGGGGTCCGCACAGTCACCTAGGTCGCACATCTACTTCCTTGCTCGTAGTTGATGCATGTTCGGTTTGGGGATAGGGTGGAACCGAACACACCCCCGTGCCAGTGGATGTACTTTACCCTTTAGCGGCGAAAAAAATAGGAATGGTCCTCTCATGAGTATGATCAACAAGAGGGGGCTATATTATAAAGGACGTACACACATTGTAATTATAGTGCTGAAATAAAGTCAATCCTAAAACAGCCATGCATGGGTTATAATATGAAGGCAACACGAAATATAAAAGCAGGGCAGTGTTCAAATAAACTGATTCAAACTAATACATACTAAAAACAGTGTACTACTTCTCAACACTTCAAGCATAATAAAATTGTGTCACTGTTTTTTTAAAGGTAACACCGAACGGGCAATGTTTAAAGCGGGCTTAAACCACATAGCCGCTTGTCGGACACTATCCCAACCATCCTTGGGAGGGCTGATAACTCCCACAGTCTCACCTTCATCTGGCTGGAGGTTGCAGCGCAAAATTTTAGGGTATTGATTATGACGAATATTCTGGTATGCTGTGTAGACGCAGTTTTTCCTCATGAATGGAACCAATGTGCCATCAGGAGCTTTGGATTCACGCTTCTTCAGGTTGGCAATGATCGGGTAATTGAGTCCGAGGAACAGAGAGTGGTCGCTGAGGCTGTTAACCTGCCTCCAAAGAAAGTCCCCTGCACGTGCAGTAGATAAGGGATCCAGCTCAAAGACGTAGGTGGCAACAGGAGGATATTGCCGTAGCTGAAGCCCATTAGCAGCATAGGGAATGTTAGGAGGTACTTCAGCATTGGCAATCCCAATCTTGTTTACTGTAAGGATGATCATCAATCGCTTGCCATCAGCAGATGGAGCGAGGAACCACGCGTACTGCTGATCATCCACCACCGGTGGCGGGATTACAAACGGGAGCATCAGGTTTTCTGCAATATTAGAAATGGAGACGAATAGGGTGTTACTAGCAACCATATTCAAACAGCAGCATTGTTCATCGTTCATGCTCACAGTATAAATACGACTATGTAAGCTAAGGACATTGGTCATTCATGTGTTCAAATCGAGTGTCCAATATATCAGTTATACTGCATCCATCCCACGAAACTAGTGTAAACTTCGCCAAAACTAGACACTAGTTAGTGTATACACAGTTATATACTACCTCTGTCCCACCGAAAGTGTCTGAGATTTGTCCAAATTCAGATGTATCTAGACAGTGAAAGCATATAGATACATTCAAATTTTGACAAATATATATCATCTTAAGTTTAAGTCCTGTGCTGTAGTTAATTCCCTTTGTCTTAAGTGATCTATTAGATTGCTTCCCTGTAATCACCCGAAGGGTAAGAAATGTTTAACTGTATAAGTGGATTGCCTAGACCTTTCCATCAGTTCGGACTTTTGGTTGCGTTGGCTAGTCCATGAAGCTTGACATGGTGTCAGAGCCAGGGTCTCGAGTTCGAGTCCTGGCTTTCGCAATTTATCCTAAAATTGTTGTTGCCCCATCGGAGTCCACGTATATGCCTCTTGAGCTATATCTCTGAGTCTTTCCACATGTTGACTTGTCTCCCATCACATGTGAGGGGGGGTGTTGAATTGTATAAAACGGATTGCCGCCCTTGCGATCAGTTCGGACTTTTGGTTGTGTTGGTAGTGCATGAAGCTTGACAAGAAAGAAATGCTCTTTGTAGCTAACCCCAAGTCTGGTAACATTTGTAAAATAGGTATCAGATGCAGCTATCCATTCAGTAGAAGAATTTGCATTTTAGAGTTGAAGGTTCATAATCTCTTCTCTACTATTGATAGTAAAGGGTACACATGGTATTTGTTTACCTCATTTTCGCGTTATAAAAAAGGTACGCTATATGATTGTGCTAAGTTAAACTGATTTAAGTCTGTTCAAGTTTATCAAAAATTATACTACCAACATCTAAAACATCAATATAGGTACATATATTACAAAAGATATTTAGATTTTCTTTTCTCGAACACATGCCTAGTCGTGCATCATTATATATTAGAGCATACAGGGTTGTAGCAAGGCTACGAAAAACTGAGAAAGCAAAAAGAAAGAACTATACAGGGGACTAGAGGCAGTTAACTTTGTTAGGCCTGCAGGTGCTAAATCTTATATATATATGAGGTTGTAGATATTAGTCGTAAACTTACTCAAACTTAAATATCATTGAATTAGGAAAAAGATAACCTGAGTTATTTTGAATGAGGGGACGTCACAATCACTAATGAAAGATAATTGTGGGAAACTGAAATCTATTCAAGAAAATGGGAGAAAAAATGTATCAAAAACAAAATTAATTATACCATTCTGCAGATTGTTCACCTATATAAACAAAGAACTGTTTGATCTGCATGTAGGTACATCCAATCAAGGCTTTTCCCCGATCTCTAGAAAATATAAGCTACGCATGTAATTACAAATGATTTTCTTCTATTTTTCCGTTTCCACGTTAACATTTGAGATACTTGTTAATTACATCCATATTCTGCAGTTGCATAGAGTTACTAATTCAGGAATGCATTCACATACGGAGTATACTATGTTTGCTGATGACTGACTAGTACTAATTCATTGCAAGCAACGGTTCATTCATATTCAGATAAAGGATGTGATCGTTAAGTCATATACTTATGAAAGTCCTTATGCATCTCTCTGATGCAGATGGCGGGGGTCTCTCGTCCTCCTTTTGGAGGCAAAATCAATTAGTTATATATGAAACAATGGGTGTAAAAGGTTATCAAAAAGGGTGCCTTCATAGTGCTACGTTATCTTTTGAGATACTGGTTAATTACACCCATATTCTGTAGTGGTGTAGAGTTACTAATTTAGGAATGCAATCACATACTGAGCATACTATGTTTGTTGGTGACTAATTAGTACTACTAATTCATTGCAAGCAACGGTTCATTCATATTCAGCAAAAGGGGGTGTGATCATTAAGTCATATAAGAAAGGTAAAATATAAACAAGGTAGTTCATGAATAACTTCATTGGTTAAGATAGTGTATCATGCAATGCAACATAAGGACTGAAAAATACCATTTGCGGTGTCCCAGAAGTACGTGGAGCCGTCAGTTTTGTCCACCGCAAAAACGTGGCCACGGAGTTCAATGGCATCACAGTAATTTGGATAATCAGGTGCAGGTGTAAGGGCCTCCAGCATTCTCCAGTCGCCACCCCCTTCAAGGTAGAAAATCGTTTTGTCGAACAAGGCGATGAGCTTGTATCTGCGTACCTCCCACCTTTTGTGGGCACTTGGCAGATTACAATCTTCAACAAATAAATTGCTGGACCCCAGTTAAAAGAGTATGCAGGTCGATATGAAACAATACTATGATGAATCTTCGAAGCAGGTAGGGATGGAAGGGAGATATGTCGCTCGGTGTAGACGTTCAAGAGGCACCACCCATGATGATCGGCGGCGGCGATCCAGTCGCCGTTCGCGCCAAGCCATTTTCTGTCGTGCATGAACGGCAGGGCGACAGAACGGCGAGGATGGTCGAGGGGCACCAGGTCGTACACGGTATCATGCAGACGAGATGCTGTCGCCATGTCCCAGTGTTCATCGAACCAATAAGCAGGCGGAGGCATCTGCAGGCAGGGTTCATCCCAATGGTGCATCTTACCTTCATCCTTGTTGATCTGGTCGTAGAGCTCCCTGGAACATGCGGCAAGTCGGACGGTGTAGGTAACGTCCAGATGCGCAGCGATGAGGTCGATGTTGTCGCCGGTGAGAGCCTCCAAGTGGCCGTCCCCGCTGCCCCGGCAAAGCCTAGAATATTCCATCACGTGAAGATGGATTTAGGTGGATGGCGGATGCAACTGCGCTTGGGGTTTTCGGAGGAGAGGGCGAGCGCTATGGAAGGAACGATGCGGCGCGCGGCCGACTGGGGTGAGGAGAGAAAGGTATAGTACTAGTGATGCGGCGTGGTGGGGATCGAGATCCTGCGCATGCGCGTGATTCTGGGAGGGTGAAGAAGAAGATGATAGACATGCAAGGTGCAAAAACTAGGTAGTACTCTAGGCTGCTACTGCGACTGGGCGCCGATTTGACTGTTGGTATACTAGCACGCCACCCATCTATAAATTTGCGACGACGTTTGGTGCAGTGATGTTTCGTCACATCCGGTTGACCAGAGAGCGGTTTTTTTACAGTTTCCATTTCGATATATTTTTCGCCAATAATCGTAGTTCTCTACATGCCAGAGACACGTACCTTAACACGTCGGCAGCATGCAACCGCACGAGTACCAAAATGAAATGAGAGATGTTTTAGAGCAGAACTTCATTTTCAATGCCTTTCCTAGCTTGGTTTGGAAACCGGACAGAGCTTCAGTGACTTGATGCTTCCAAGATACATTGTGACTATGTGCCACCATCTACCATCCATTTGAGATCCAACGTTCCAAACTATCTCTTATTTCGAAGCTAAAAAGGAAAAACTATTCAGAAAATTTTGAAAAAATCCAGTAATATGTAGATGCCTTGTTTTAAAATCTATGAATATTTCTTCCCATTCGAACGACTAGCTGTGATTAAATAGCTTCTTACGTATTCAAGCACTAGTTTAAACTAAATATATATTTGCTCACAAACCTATGATTCAAATCGAATGAAACTTCACCAAAATATAAATCGAAATATGCATGATTTACTGGAAGTTTTTCAAATTTTTCATGGTCCATGAGGTCCTCCAAAGTGCAAGTTTTTTTTTCTTGGTTGGTACTTCAAACCCGAGTTTGGATGGTGGCAAGACTTGCACAAAGAGGATGTCAAAATTTTGGCCTTTGTGAACTTTGCAATCAACATCAAGTGTCGGAGTCTCGAGAAAAAAATAAGAGTTGGCGCCCACCTTTCTTTCAACCGTTGGTTCTCAATCCGAGGGTGGTCCAACTAGCTCACAAAATTGGCTTGGTATTCATGGTCTTGAACCAACGATTTGGCATGGCTTTCAATCGGTATGAGAGGTGATGTATGGAGGTGATTCATATGAGAGGGCAATAAAGAAATGTTTTGTCCTCCTCGCAAAGCTAGTCTATTTGGAAAGAAATGAATAATTGTTTTTCGCAACGTTGCATGATACTAATTCATGATACTATGCATTGAAGGTGTTGTATCATAAACTAGTATCATATGTATGATACTAGTCTACGATACTTCCCATTGTGACTAGTCTAAGTGCTTTTGCACCATGAACACTAGCTATGCACAGACCTCAAAAAACACTTCTCCATTATTCTACTATTCACACTTTCTTTTTCTAATAGAACTACCATTGTTTTTAATATAATCTTGTGACGACAATATATATTTATAAATAGTCATTTATGTTTCGCATAAGCTCAAAGAGGGGTACTTAATTATGAGAAATATCTTTCAACTAATATGTTGTAGGGGTACTTTAATTATGTGAGTTATCATGTGAAATGCTTACTAGAACGAGTACAAAAGGTGTTTGATAACATTACAGGCCACACGCCCAGTGTAGCCTGCATTGTAGGAGCATTACATCAATTTAACAACTACAGAGGAGTAGCCTAGGTAGAGATAACAGGCAAAGGAAATAGTTCAACAGATAGTACAACACAACTACGGAACGGGAGTAGCCTAGGTAGAGATAAACATGCAAATGAAATAGTTCAACAGATACAAATCTTGCATTACAACATGAGTATTACATAAAGTACATCAGCCTTTCTTTCTGGACCTGTGACGCGAAGGCAGGTTCCATTGCCGGGCGTTGACGAAGCTTGGGATGAACCACAACGGAACCTGCCGCCATGTCCATCTAATGTTGGTTTGGAAACCAACAGTACAGTCTTCAGAATTCAAACTGAAGCGGCAAATTTCTGGACAAGGAGGATATACAAGGCCTACTGCATGGTGCGATGTGTAAACAGAGTTGCTTCTCGCCATATTTGGACGGTCATGTTCTGCCCCGTCTTCTACTGGAATGATAATCGGATAGTTCACTCCAAGGAAGAGAGAATATGATCCAAGGGAAATAATCCTCCTCCATGGCCTCGGTGGCATCAACTGACTGGTGTCCATGCTGTACACCTCGCAGCCAAGTAAACCCTTACCATACCCGCGAATAGTGCGACCATGACGACCCTCAGAGGTAGCAGCAGCAGGTAAATTCCGAACCAGTCCAGTATAATCCCGCCCGTCAGCAACGCCCCAGGTATGGACCAGAAAAAGTCTAGAACCATCAGGAGATCGTGCTAACCACCAGGAGCCAAGATTGTACAGACCTTGTTCATCAAGTTCTGGCGGAATAGGTGCCGTTCTGATCAACAAAGGACCTTGCAAAGGAAAGCACAGCTTGAAGTTAGTTCAGCAAAACTTGATTAGTTGATTACATACATGAATAATGATACTAGCTAAAATACCACCCCCGATCCAAATTAATTGACTCAACTGGATGTGTCTAGCTAGATATGCACAAATTAATTGACTCAAGTTTGTCTAGCTAGATGCACTCGCTAGACAAAGCTGAGTCAATTTGATTTGGATCGGAGGGAGTACTTTATTTTGACTCAAAGGCATATCGCTGCTGATTTTGATTGAATATAGAGGGGGAAAGGTACAGGCATGACACGGAAACTGCACAACAAAAAGAAAAAGGCTAAAGCTAAATCTGAAACTAGCAGCTAATAGAGAAAACACATCATATGAGATGAGAAAAATTACCCCAAGAAAGTTGATTCCATGCATAAACTTCGCCTGTCTGAGTTACAGCAAATACAATACCCTTGTGGATGATTGCATCGGAGTAGCCGAACCCTAAGAACTGGTTGTCAAGAACTGTCCATCTGCTAGAAGCACAGTGAAGGACTGCAATTGACGCGTTGAAGATGGCAAGAACAGAGAAACTAGTAGAATTTGAAGCAGCTGTTGGAACTCGGCAAATAGCTATCTTCAGCAGTTGAAGATGTTGATCATTAGACTCGAACACAAGTTTATCCGGGGTGGATTTAAACTCACGTATTGGTGGTAGAGGAATCCGGCGACCAGTGTACACATTGACAAGCTCCCAATTCCAGGGGAAGCCAAGAAGGGCGATCCAATCTCCATTCGCGCCTGCCCACATGCCCGTACCACCATCTGGAATCACGACATCGGAAGAGATCCTGTCCAGCGGCGTTAGTTGGCACAAGGTACCCTTGCGCTCTTTCGCATCATGCTGCTTGTCCTTCTGCGCACCCTGCTGCTTGAACTTGTGGACGCGGGAGAAGGGATTGTGCGCGGGCGGTACCTCAGTTTGGTGAGTATGAAGAACACAGGGCATGCCAAATGGCTGAGATGCAGGCAGAGCTACACTTTGTGTTGCTGAATCATGATAAAACTTGCATGAACCGGCGAGGCTCGCGGCGGTGATGACATCGCATCGGGATGCGATTTCTTCAAGGGGGCCATCAGGAAACACCCAAGAACTGCCACTCTCATTGATCGAACTCGCCATTGGAAGGATGCGGTCAAGCGGGGGGGTGGGGGTGTGGGAGTGGGAGGCTGGCGTTTGGGTATGAGGTATTGGAGGACAGTGCGAGCGGCAGCTGGTAGAGCGATATGGATAAAAGTCCACAACTCCTACTAGTACCATCAAACAGGTGGGTCGAGATGATCCAAAAAAGGCATGGCGACGTGGTGCAGGGGCTGATGGTGTAGGCGGGGTCGCCAGAGAAGATGGAGATGAAGAAGACGGAGAGGCAGGCAAAAAAACCTTTTGAATTGAAATCAATATACGAGTACTACGGGCGTGCCTTCTCTCTCTGCTCTCTGCTGCACTTACTGCACCTGTCGTGAAGGCGTGTGACCCGAGAAGAAGCTAATGTACTGTATAGCTATCCTTGCACGCCGTGGAGCTGTATTTTGTCTCATCAAATCAGCTCTGGACAGTTTCAGCAGAGAAAAGATCCTTTGCCATCATCATGATATATTACCACGGGCCCACGGCAGTGCACATTCATCTTGTACTACCATATACTGTACTGCTCTATATGTTGCACAAACCACCACTTGGACATTTTTTTTGCAGATTCCACCAGTGCCTCCCGCTGTCCTCGTTTTTTCAGCAAAATAGACAGAAATAACCCAAAGTCAACAAGATTGGGAAAACAAAATTTCGACATACTAGTAGCAAGATTGGGTTATTTTTGTCCAAATTCTCGTTTTTTTTTTCTCTTGGCTGCCCTACCCTTGAATTCATGTCACTTACGTGTGTTGCCCATGCGTTAGGTCCCACACTTCAGTGAGCACAAGTGACGTGCTGTACCTACGCAAACTCCCAGCGATCTTCTTTGTCAAGAGAAGACGCATCAAGATTCAAGACCCGATCGCATTTCTTGCTTTCAGCCTGGGGTCCTCCATGTAAAAGTTAGGGATTTAGATGTAATCTCATGCTTATTTTGTGTGCTGTTGTAAACTGTTGATTTTTTTTATGTCCATTTGAATCTTGGTCAAATCCTAGGTTTGACCTAGATTTAAACAAGTTTAAAACATGAAAATGAAAAAGTAAGCCTGGATCCTTCTTAGTCACTCTAAAATGAAGCTTTTGGGAGGTTTTTGAAATTTCCATGTTTGAAACCCAAAACCACTTCTCTTAATGCTTGACTTCATAAGACAAAGTTTAGGGGTTAGGGGGTAGATACATGATTTGTATAGTTTGAATATGTGTAGATCTTGTTTATCAACTTGAATGCTTACCATATGACATAAGAAGACTATGTGCTCTGGTTTTTCATTTATCTAATTTTTTTTGAATTTTATGCCCATTTGTATCTTGGTCAAATCCCAGGTTTGACCAGGATTCAAACAAGTTTAAAACATGAAAATGAAAATGTGTAAGCATGGATCCTTCTTAGTCACTCTAAAATGAAGCTTTTGGGAGGTTCTTGAAATTTCCATGCATGTTTGAAACCCAACACCACTCTTCTTCATGCTTGACTTCATAAGACAGAGTTTAGGGTTAGGGGTAGATACATGATTTTTTGTTTTGAATATGTCTAGACCTTGTTTATCAACTTGAATGTTTACTATATGACATAATTAAGAAGGCTATGTGCTTTGGTTTTTCATTCTTTAGATTTTTTGTCTGGATTTTTATGCCCATTTGAATCTTGGTCAAATCCTAGGTTTGACCAAGATTTAAATAAGTTTAAAATATGAAAATGAAAAGGTAAGCATCGATCCTTCTTAGTCGCTCTAAAATGAAGCTTTTGGGAGGTTTTTGAAATTTCCATGTTTGAAACCCAAAACTACTTCTCTTCATGCTTGACTTCATTCATAAGATAGAGTTTAGGGGTTAGGGGTATAGATACATGATTTGTCTGGTTTGAATATGTCTAGACCTTGTTTATCTATTTGAATGTTTACTATATGACATAAGAAGAGGCTATGTGCTTTGGTTTTTCATTTTTTCGATTTTTTCTGAATTTTTATGCCCATTTGAATCTTGGTCAAATCCTAGGTTTGACCAAGATTTAAACAGGTTTAAAACATGACAATGAAAAGGTAATTAATAATGGATCCTTCTTAATTAATCAGTCAGTCTAGTTAAAATGAAGCTTTTGGGAGGTTTTTCAAATTTCCATGTTTGAAACCTAAAACCACACTTCTTTTCATGCTTGATTTCATTTACACGACACACAGTTAGGGTTAGGGGGTACATGACTTGTTTGATTTGAATGTGTCTAGACCTTGTTTATGAACTTGAATGCTTACTATATGACATAAGAAGATTATGTGCTTTCGTTTTTTATTTTTTTTATTTTTTATTTTATGCTCATTTGAATATTGGTCAAATCCTAGGTTTGACCAAGATTTAAACAAGATTAAAACATCAAAATGAAAGGGTAAGCCTGGATCCTTCTTATGCACTCTAAAATGAAGCTTTTGGGGTTTTTTAAAATGATCCTTCTTAGTCCATGTTTGAAACCCGAAACCACTTCTCTTCATGCTTGACTTCATAAGACAGAGTTTAATTAGGGTTAGGGGTATAGATACATGATTTGTCTGGTTTGAATATGTCTAGACCTTGTTTAACAACTTGAATGCTTACTATATGACATAAGAAGACTATGAACTTTGGTTTTTCATTTTTTTATTTTTTGTAATTTTCTGCCCATTTGAATCTTGGTCAAATCCTAGGTTTGAACAAGATTTAAACAAGTTTAAAACATGAAAATAAAATGGTAAGCATGGACCCTTCTTATTCTCCCTAAAATGAAGCTTTTGGGGTTTTTTTGAAATTTCCATGTTTCAAACCCAAAACCGCCACTTCTCTTTCATGCTTGACTTCATAAGACAGAGTTTAGGGTTAGGGGTAGATATATACATGATTTTTCTGGTTTGAATATGTCTAGACCTTGTTTATCATCTTGAATGCTTACTATATGACATAAGAATGCTATGTGCTTTAGTTTTTCATTCTTTTGATTTTTTTTGAAGAATCTTGGTCAAATCCTAGCTTTGACCAAGATTTAAACAAGTTTAAAACATGAAAATGAGAAGAGAAGCCTGTATCATCCTTCTTAGTCACTCTAAAATGAAGCTTTTGGGAGGTTTTTGAAATTTCCATGTTTGAAACCCAAAACCACCTCTCTTCATGCTTGACTACATAAGACAAAGTTTAGGGGTTACGGGGTGTAGATACATGATTTGCATAGTTTGAATATGTCTAGACCTTGTTTCTCAACTTTAATGCTTACTATATGACATAAGAAGCTTTTGGGATCGATGTTCTTGAAATTTCCATGTTTGAAACCCAAAACGACTTCTCTTCATGCTAGACTTCATAAGATCGACCGAGTTTCGGGTTAGGGGGTAGATACATTATTTGTCTGGTTTGAATATGTCCAAACCTTGTTTATCAACTTTTGAATGCTTACTATATGACATAAGAAGATTATGTGCTTTCGTTTTTTATTTTTTTATTTTTTATTTTATGCTCATTTGAATATTGGTCAAATCCTAGGTTTGACCAAGATTTAAACAAGATTAAAACATGAAAATGAAAGGGTAAGCCCGGATCCTTCTTATGCAATCTAAAATGAAGCTTTTGGGGTTTTTTAAAATGATCCTTCTTAGTCCATGTTTGAAACCCGAAACCACTTCTCTTCATGCTTGACTTCATAATTAAGACAGATTTTAATTAGGGGTTAGGGGTATAGATACATGATTTGTCTGGTTTGAATATGTCTAGATCGACCTTGTTTAACAACTTGAATGCTTACTATATGACATAATAAGACTATGTACTTTGGTGTCATTTTTTTCATTTTTTTAATTTTCTGCCCATTTGAATCTTGGTCAAATCCTAGGTTTGAACAAGATTTAAACAAGTTTAAAACATGAAAATAAAATGGTAAGCATGGATCCTTCTTAGTCTCCCTAAAATGAACCTTTTGTTTTTTTTTGAAATTTCCATGTTTCAAACCCAAAACCGCCACTTCTCTTTCATGCTTGACTTCATAAGACAGAGTTTAGGGTTAGGGGTAGATATATATATGATTTTTCTGGTTTGAATATGTCT
The DNA here is from genome assembly GCF_019359855.2 of Lolium perenne. Classification (NCBI taxonomy): domain Eukaryota; kingdom Viridiplantae; phylum Streptophyta; class Magnoliopsida; order Poales; family Poaceae; genus Lolium; species Lolium perenne. The sequence continues at coordinate 61,947,556 of NC_067250.2, read as the reverse complement.
AGACCTTTTTTATCATCTTGAATGCTTACTATATGACATAAGAATGCTATGTGCTTTGGTTTTTCATTCTTTTGATTTTTTCTGAAGAATCTTGGTTAAATCCTAGGTTTGACCAAGATTTAAACAAGTTTAAAATATGAAAATGAGAAGGGGAGCCTGTATCATCCTTCTTATTAATTAGTCACTCTAAAATGAAGCTTTTGGGAGGTTTTCGAAATTTCCATGTTTGAAACCCAAAACCACCTCTCTTCATGCTTGACTACATAAGACAAAGTTTAGGGGTTAGGGGGTAGATACATGATTTGCATAGTTTGAATATGTCTAGACCTTGTTTCTCAACTTTAATGCTTAGTACTATATGACATAAGAAGCTTTTGAGATGTTCTTGAAATTTCCATGTTTGAAACCCAAAATGACTTCTCTTCATGCTAGACTTCATAAGATCGACCGAGTTTTGGGTTAGGGGGTAGATACATGATTTGTCTGGTTTGGATAGATCTAGACCTTGTTTATCAACTTGAATGCTTACGATATGACATAAGAAGACTATGTGATTTGGTTTTTCATTTTTTCTGATTTTTTTGAATTTTGTGCCCACCCATTTGTATCTTGGTCAAATCCTAGGTTTGATAATGATTTAAGCAAGTTTAAAATATGAAATGCAAAGGTAAGCATGGATCCTTCTCAGTCACTCTAACATGAAGCTTTTGGGAGGTTTTTGAAATTTCCATGTTTGAAACCCAAAACCACTTCTCTTCACATGCTTGACTTCATAAGACAGAGTTTAGGGGTTAGGGGGTATAGATACATGATTTGTCTGGTTTGAATATTTCTTGACCTTGTTTATCAACTTTAATGCTTACTATATGACATAAGAAAACTATTTGCTTTGGTTTTTTTCTGTTTTTTTTTTAATTTTGGTGCCCATTTGAATCTTGTCAAATCCTAGGTTTGACCAAGATAATTTAAACAAGTTTAAAACATGAAAATGAAAAGGGAAGCATGTATCCTTCTTAGTCACTCTAAAATGAAGTTTTTGGGAGGTTTTTGAAATTTCCATGTTTGAAACCCAAAACCACTTCTCTTCATGCTTGACTTCATAAGACAGAGTTTAAGGGTTAGGGGTAGATACATGATTTGTCTGGTTTGAATATGTCTAGACCTTGTTTATCAACTTGAATGCTTACGATATGACATAAGAAGACTATGTGATTTGGTTTTTCATTTTTTCTGATTTTTTTGAATTTTGTGCCCACCCATTTGTATCTTGGTCAAATCCTAGGTTTGATAATAATTTAAACAAGCTTAAAACATGAAAATGAAAAGGGAAGCATGTATCCTTCTTAGTCACTCTAAAATGAAGTTTTTGGGAGGTTTTTGAAATTTCCATGTTTGAAACCCAAAACCACTTCTCTTCATGCTTGACTTCATAAGAAGACTATGTGATTTAGTTTTTCATTTTTCTGTTTTTATTTTATTTTTCTGCCCATTTGAATCTTGTTGGTCAAATCCTAGGTTAGACCAAGATTTAGACAAGTTTAACACGTGAAAACGAATAAGTAAGCCTGGATCCTTCTTAGTCACTCCAAAATGTACCAATTGATAGATGGGTTAACTTTGCTTCATGGAAAAAATAATGTCATGTAATTAAATGAGTTAACTTGGATTTCCTACGCTTGAATCCATAGGAAACTTTGTTCTAATGCACTATAATAATCAACCGAGTTTTTACACCAACAGGTCTGTCACTTACGTGTGGTGCCCACGCGTGAGGTCCCACACTTCAGTGAGCACAAGTCACGTGCAATAGGTACGCAAACTCCCAGCCATCTTCTTTGTCAAGAGAAGACGCATCAGGATGCGTATTGGAAGTCTCTGGGTCCTTCAGGATCCTTCGGTTGTCCCTCTCACACAAAAAAAAATCTCTCTCATTCTCGGCCTCGCTCGACTCGCTCGCTCGCTCGCTCGCACCTCCCTGCTCACTGACAAACCCTGCACAATAGTCAACATCGTCACCCGAAAAAGGGGAGACACCATAATGCTCTCCCTTCTTCTGACCTTCCGAGTGATCCCTCTTCCTCCGAGTTTCACTAGCTAGACGGGCAAACACACATCTGCTGCATAGTAATAATAAAAAGGTAGAAAAATCGATATACAAATCTATAATTAAATAGGTTAAACTAGGGTTTTGCCCAGTACTACAGATCAAGGTTCAAAAAAATCCAACTACGGGGTTCGAACAACACGATTCTAATCCAAGAATTTTTTCTACCTTATCCAAATGTCCTCAAACTATAGGGTTAGCATCTATCTAGTGCAGTATGTGTGAAAATGTATGCACTACGTGTGCTATAACTTGTATGTCTTTCAAATTTGAACCAAATTTGAATAAGTTTGAAATATTTGAAAAGGGGCTTTTGGCTTAAACGTTTGAAACCCAAAACGACTTCTCTTCAAGCTAGACTTCATAAGACCGAGTTTAGGTTTAGGGGGTAGATACATGATCTGTCTGGTTTGAATATGTCTAAACCTTGTTTATCAACTTTAATGCTAACTATATGACATAAGAAGACTATGTGCTTGGGTTTTTCATTTTTCTGTTTTTTTTAATTTTATGCCCATATATTTGAATCTTGGCCAAATCCTAGGTGTGACAAAGATTTAAACAAGTTTAAAACATGAAAATGAAAAGGGAAGCCTGTTGACAAGGTATCGACTTGTCAATGCCTATGGATTATAGGCTAGGGTTTAGTTAGAAGTAGAGGGCAAGTAGATCTCGAAGGTTTCAGCCGAAAAGTACTCGACGACTATGAAAACTAGGGTTTGCAGACAATGATTCGATTGATCCTTTGTCCCTCGACTCCCCCTTATATATGAGGTGGAGCCGAGGGATTCGTGCTATACAAGTTTACATAGTCCGGGACGGTTTCTAACTCATCCCGCCAGATCACAAACAACACTTCCTATTACAACTCTATCTTTCCTTAGTAAATCTTGGGCTCCCGAATCTTCTTATTCTTCGGGTATTGGGCTTCCAGTAAACCCCGGGTACCATCTTCGGCAGGCCCATTTGGGATGCCTATGTCAGTAGCCCCCGAGATTTTGCTTGAATCGTAGAGTCAGGGAAAATCTCCATTGTTTATTTTTACTCGAAAGCTTTAACCTTTTATATTTCTTCACATAAAATTCTATATTGTACAGGGATACTGGTAATTGGGGCTAGTTCATCTGACGGATCAGGTACTAGTTAACTGCTCTAGTGGCAATCCGCAAAAACCTACTTCAAAATCACGTCCCCGGACATGATCTCGGGATACTGGTGTAAACGTCGACAGGTGCCGCTTAAGGTCTTACCATTCTGTCGAGTCCCAGTCAAATTTATCGGGTACCTAACGCGTCCGTTAGGATTTTTCTTCGTATCTGTTGATACGGATAAAAGTAGCAGAGCGCAGTCTTTGGCGATGCCACGCCCAGCAGAACGGATCTGGGGTCTTACCTTCGCAAATTTTGCGGCATTCAGAAATTGATCGCAACTTCGGCGTTCTGAGAATATATTGTCGAGTGCTTTTCCGGCTGTTGGAATGGCACATTTTATCGAGTCATATATGACTTATATTGTTCTCCCGATGGGAGTATATGTAGAGTTAATTATAACTCGAAATATACTCTCTTGTTTTTCTATTTTTGTTAATTTCATCGGGCACGCGAACAGCGTTCCCGATGGGAGTAGCCCCCGAGGCTACAACCAAGAACTTGTGCTTGGTTGTAGGCTCAACATTTTAGTCCACCTTGTCGCTATATTTTCATTACTTCCCAATATGATCTCTTTCTTCTTCTCTCTCTTTTTTTTTTATCTCTCGGGTGCGCGAATGCGCTCCCGATGGGAGTAGCCCCCGAGGCTACAGCCAAGGACTTGTGCTTGGTTGTAGGCTCCCGCAATTTCTATATTTGTCATACTCGAAAATTTACTTTTTTCTGAAGTAGCCCCCGAGCATTTGGGCAAAAACTTGTATTTGATCAAAGGCTCCCGAAGTATTGAATAATTCTTTCTGTCGTCACTTTTCTTTTATTTTTCTTGTCGACATACTTCCCTTAATCAAATTTACTTCATCCTTCTCGAATAGTCGTGAGTTCTCTGCCCTGTGGGTCCATTGCTTCGACCATGTTGACACGTCGTGCAAGTGGGGGACACACGTCCTCCGCTTTTCCTGGCGCACGTACGGTAACGCCTATCTCAATAAAAATACTGTTTTGCCCTTGTGTCTAGAAGATCCATTCTCACCACACGATTTCTTCATCCAACGGCACACTGCTTCACCCGATTCTTATATAAACCCTTCTTCAACCTCCGTTCATCCCCTTACTTGCGCCGCTTACCTGTTCCTCTTCGCAAAACTCCCCCTGCGCCCAACTCTCTCCAATCTTCCGTTCGCACATACATTGCTCTGCCCACTGCCGTTGATGCCACCGCGCACGCGTCCCGACTCCGCCACGACGCCGGAATCCAAGATGGCCGCCGAGGATCTTGAGTGGGAGAGATCCAAAATCTCCAATCAAGACATCAACACGCTGAAGAGGCTCGGCCTCATGACGAAGGAGGACGCCATCCGCTTTCCTAGCGAAGAAAGCTACCCCAAGCCTCCAATGGAGTATCGGGTTAGTTTTGTTGATCACCTGATCCGCGGCCTTTCAACCCCAATCCATGATTTCCTCCGCGGCCTTCTTTTCGTTTATGGGATTCAACTGCACCAGTTGACTCCCAATTCCATCCTTCACATTTCTATTTTTATCACACTTTGCGAATGCTTCCTCGGAATCCCTCCCAATTGGGCTCTGTGGAAGCGCATTTTCTGCCTCCGCCGTAATGGCTCCCACAACGTCACTTATAACATAGGTGGCGTTGTTATCTGTGTTCGGACTGATGTCGATTATTTCGACGTCAAGTTTCCTGATTCTGTCCAAGGATGGCGCAAAAAGTGGCTCTACATCCACGAAGAAAGCGCCAATTCTGTGGAGCACAACATAGTTCCTTTTGACGGAAGTGCCAGGATTCAGCGTCGCCGTTCTGGGATGCCGAAAGCTTCGAAGAAGAGAAAAGGTGACAGAGGCGCTCATGGCTCGTATCCGTCATCTTCAAAACACTCGAGGCAAAGAGCTATCTGGTGTTCAAATTACTGCCTACTTCCTTAGGATTAGAGTGCAGCCTCTTCGAGGCTCGCAAAAATCCCCTTTGGACGTATTCGGTGAAAATGACGCCAACAGAATCTCCGGTGATCTTTCTGTAAAGGACTTGGAAAAATTGGTTCGAAGAATTTCTCGATTAGGCAAGAAGGATCCTATTCCCTCCTCCCGTCGAGTGGAACCATACAAGGCTTCCAATCCTCTTCCCGAGGTATTTTCTCTTCTCGAAGTTCTATCTTGTTCGAATCGTTCCTCGTATCTTATTGCAGTGGTATCTCACTTATTCTCTTTTGTCACTATTTCCTTGTAGAATCATCCTACTATGGCTTCCCTTCCTCCTCTTCCCGAGGATGGAGAGGTCGAAGAAAGAGCCGTTGTCGATGATGTCAACCAGAGACCCCCTCTTTGTGAATGAACCCGCATGATTCTCGAAAATCTGCGGGATCTACTCGAGAAGGATGCTGCCTCGAAGATACAACATCAGCGCAATCTCCTCCTCCTGCTGTTTCTCCGAAGAGCAAAAGGAAAAGGAGCAATGCCGAAGATTCCGGGACCTCGAAACCCGAAGAAGCTTGCTCCTGCACCTCGAAAAGCAGCTTATGATCCATACATCGAGAGTATCATCAGCTCGTAGGTTCCTTGCTCTTTTCCTTTTTTATTTGAAGAATTTTATCTTGCCTTGCTTTTATGCTGCCGCTATTTTGTCACAGTGATGATGAAGAAACACCAACTTTAGATGTGGCTGCTCGAACGAGCACGTCACATACTTTAGTTATTTCAGAAAAACCAGTTGAAGGGGAGGAATCGTCGCCTCCTCAACAAAATGTTGATACATCTACTCCTTCGAGCCCCCGTGCCCCTTCACCAAAAAGGGCACGGGTTGAAAAGATTGTTGATCCTGCCCCTCAGTTGGGCAGTTCGTCGCCCCCGCTCCTAGATGATGTAAGTTTGTCGACATCTATATTTTCTTTATTTTGTTTCTTCACATCTTTTTTTTTTTTTTTTTATGCCGATGTTTCTCTTACTGTGTTCACGTTGAACAGCCTATGATCAAGGATCTTCTCCGCATCGGTTCCCAATTTATTGGGTACCGTGAATATGCTAATAGAGCCGAAGGTAACGACTTTCATACTTGTCGTTTTTCCTTAATTTGTCACTCCTGTTACTTGCCGCGATTTTTTGATCTTTCTTCTCTCTTTTTTCCATATCTCGACAGAGAAACTTGCAGAGGCTAACGAACGCGCCGACGCACTGGCTCAAAAACTTGAGCAAAGTGAGGCGGCTCGCAAGAAAGCCGAACTCGCTGCTAGCAAAGCCAAGGTCGAAGCTGATGAAGCTAAGGCGAAAGCTGCTGGTGTCGAGGAACTGCAGAAGAAACTTGAGGATGCGACAGCTGCCTTGGATGAGCACAAAGCTGCACAAGCTTCTCGTGACGAAGGAATCCTCAAGCGTTTGAAGTCGCAAAGTCGACGTACTCTGAGTAATATTATCAATCCCTTTTATTTTACTGCACTTCCTGTTTCTTGGTTGTTGACTGATGTCTTGTCTCGTGTGGCAGCCCAAACAAACCAGGATTTTGATCTGGATAATCCTGTCAACGATCCTCTCCTTGACGCACTTTCTCTTCTGGAGTTTCACGGGCGCGAAATTCGTGAAGGCGTGGCAAATGCTAATGCAGGATTGTCAGCGTTGTTCCCTTATTTCTTCCCGAAGAAAGAAGAACCCGCAACTTTCCTTAACCTCGCCAAGATGTTTAATGCTTCGGAAGACACAGGATTGAAGATGCGTCAGGAGAATATGAAGGTTGCTGTCGAGAGTATCGTTGCCCTGGTTGCTGACAGCCAACAGACGCTTGATTGGATGAAGGTTGGCGACACCAGTCAGATAGAGCAGTCAAGATGGAGGTCGCTGATCAAGGCGGCCAAGCCCAACACGAAGAAGATCTTGGCGTATCTGGGGATCAAGCCAGCTTCAACTCCTAGCTCCTCGAGGCCGGAGGTCTAGTTGCATGCCTCTGTTTTTCTTTCTGTTTCTTTTGCTTCTGTCGCCAAAGTAGTCATTTGGCGACACGTACTTTCTTAACTCGACTGTAATGCCCTTGTAATTATTCCAAGAGATTAATGAAGACTTCTATCTTTGCTTGTTATTTGATGTTGTCTTGTTTATTTTTCGATTGATATTTGATAACTATACTCCATCTTCCGCTCCTTCCAATGTTTCGCCTTCTTCTTCCCGCTGCGAGGAAAGCTTTTGGTGATACCGCTCCTGTCGACGATACCTTGTCGCAAGAACTGGATGAACTTCGTCAACAACGTCAGTATGCGAAGAAGCAAACACTTGTGATGATGGAGCAATCTCGTAAGTCATCTGAAGCCGAAAAAATTGCTCTTCAACAAGCTCGCGAGGCTGTAGCTGCTAAGGAAATTGCTGCTTCCGAGGCTGAAAAGGCGACTATTCGAGAAAATTTCATGCTCGAATTAATGAATGAAGCCAGTGCAGATATGTCGGGTATGCCTGTTTCATCTGCTGATATCCTTTATCTGCATACTATTGTTTCTTTGAAGGTTTCCGTTTTTTTTGTTTTGATAGGTGCCTTTACTGATGCTGCTGCCGAGGAAGAGAGGGTGAATGCTAGGACAACCCTCCTTGTTAATCTCTCCTTGGACCATGGTTCTTTGTTTTGGGCTACCCCGGAAAGGACCCGCCAAATTGTCAGATTTCAAGATCGCGCCTCTCAAACTCGTGATTTCCTCGACTTCTGTACCAAGACCTTGTCCATGGTTTACAACTCCATGTTTCCTCGGAACGTCCAACCAAAAACTCTTCCTGAATTGATGGAAAGGTTCAAGGATGCTCGCAGTATCCATGATTTTGTCAAAGCTCAACTAGTAGCTGGCGCCAGATTTGCTCTTATCATGCTCCAAATCTGCCACTCGAAGCTTGACCTTACCCAGGTTGTCGAGAAGGTTCACCAAAAAGTAAAACGTCGGAGAGTTGGTGTTGACAGGATTAACACGAAGGTTACGCCTATAGCCGAAGAAATGATTGAGGACCTACTTCGGATGGATGCCGACTTTTTTGCCGATGGCCATTATGCCGATTTTCTTGGTGCTGCTCCTGAGGAAAACAGGGTTACTCTTGATGACATATTGAATCAAGACTAGTTAGTTTCTTCTTGTAGATATTTTTTCTTTGTAATCCACGACTATATTGTAAAGCAATCATTATATTTCTCTGTTTGTTTAGCCCCCGAGTGTTTCGGTGACTCTTTACTATATTTGTATACTTGCGAAGTTTTTAACCAAGGCATTTATATATTTAAGGCGAATATGAGCCCCCAAGCTTTTTATTGAGTACTATTTTGTATTTTTGTTGACTCACGAGGTATTTGAATACCAAGGCAAGTTTTTCCTTTTGTTGATGAACTATATTGAAATTCGTCGGAGCGAAGACTTTGGTCATGTCGATAAAGAAGAAAAGTTATATTGTCACTATCTTTATTATATTGCAGCACCGCGAGCCCGCCTCATTAAAAACCTTCTCCGGCCCCACTCGGTGCCCCGAAAAAGGAAAAGAGTGCGTCTGAAAACTCGCGGGCGTTTCAGTACATTGAAGCTTTACAAAGACTATATTTTGACTCTAGGCGTAAAAACGCCTAAGTTGCGCCACGTTCCAGGGGTTTGGCTCCTCCACCCCTGTCTTCTTGTCCTTTATTTTGTATGCTCCTCCTCCAATTACTTCCGTGACAATGTAAGGGCCAAGCCATGGTGACTCGAGTTTTTCATGACTTTTTTGCGTGAGCCGAAGAACTAGGTCTCCCACCTGAAAAGATCTTGGCCGCAAACGTCGACTGTGGTAATTCTTCAAATCCTGTTGATATTTGGTTACCCGAGATAATACTTCATCTCGAGCTTCATCAAGTGCGTCGACGTCGTCTTCTAGCACTCTTCTCGACGTTTCTTCATCATATTCAGCGACACGTGGAGAGTTGTGCTCTATCTCGATTGGTAGTACTGCTCGCTCCATGAACCAGAAAACGGAGTTTCCTGCGTTCTTGTGTTTGGTGTTGTTCGGATGCTCCACAACACGCTTGGTAGTTCTTCTGGCCATGTATGTCGAGCTTTTTCCAGTGGTCCTAATAAGCGCTTCTTGATACCATTGCAGATGATGCCATTGGCTTTCTCGACTTGCCCATTGGTTTGAGGATGTGCAACTGACGCAAAGTTCAGCTTAATACCCACCTCCTCGCAATAATCTTTGAATTCATGGGATGTGAAGTTGCTGCCGTTGTACGTGACGATCTTGTGGGGCACTCCAAATCTGAAGACGAGGCCTTTTACGAATTTTACTGCGGATGCTCCATCTGGTGAATTTATCGGCTTCGCTTCTATCCACTTTGTAAACTTATCGACAGCTACTAGCATGTACTCCTTTCCTCCTGGCCAGGATTTGTGTAACTTACCCACCATATCAAGTCCCCATTGAGCAAAGGGCCAAGACAATGGTATTGGTGCTAACTCTGCTGCTGGAGAGTGAGGTTTTGCGGCGAACCTTTGACATGCGTCGCAAGTTCTTACTATGTCCTTGGCGTCCTCGATTGCTGTCAACCAGTAGAATCCTGCCCGAAAAACCTTGGCTGCGATAGCTCGACTACTTGCGTGGTGGCCACATATTCCTTCGTGTACATCCTTCAGGATTATTCTTCCTTCTTCGGGTGTAACGCACCTTTGCAAAACGCCTGAAATACTTCGCTTATACAATTCTCCCTTGACCACCGTAAAAGCTTTGGAGCGTCGAATTACTCGCCTTGCTTCAACTGGATCATCGGGTATTTCTTTCCTCATGATGTATGATATGTACGGCTGCATCCACGGTATCTGTATCACCATGACCAAGTCCTGGTCCTCTTCTTCTTCCTCTTGCTTTTCCTTGGCAGCCCCCGAGGGTTTCTTCTCCTTCTTTTTTGACTTTGTTGGCTTAGTGGATCTCTCTGTTATCTCTTCCCAGAATACACCTGGCGGGATTGGAAGGCACTGTGACCCGATGTTTGCAAGAACGTCGGCTTCGTCGTTGCTCAACCTGCTAATATGATTTACTTCGCATCCATCGAATAACTTTTCAAGCTCGTTGTACACCTCCTTGTATGCCATCATGCTATCATTGATTGCATCACATTGGTTCATAACTTGCTGAGCCACCAACTGTGAGTCGCCAAAGATTTTTAATCGAGTTGCTCCGCAGGCTTTCGCCATCTTCATCCCGTGTATGAGAGCCTCATATTCTGCTTCATTGTTAGATGCGTTAAGGAACGTCATCCGGAGGATGTACTTCAATTTGTCGCCTTCAGGTGATATGAGTACTACTCCTGCGCCAGCTCCTTCTAGTCTCTTGGACCCATCAAAGTTCATGGTCCAAGTTCTCGATAAATCTGGTGGTCCTGTATTTTGCAACTCCATCCATTCTGCGATGAAGTCTGGCAGTATTTGCGACTTTATTGCTTTTCTTTTTTCATACGTGATGTCCCGAGGGGAAAGTTCTATTCCCCAAAGGGAGACACGACCCGTAGCTTCTGGGTTATTCAGTATATTTGACAAGGGAGCTTCATTGACCACTATGATCGGGTGTGCCGAAAAATAGTGGCGCAATTTTCGTGCTGTCGTGAACACTCCATATGCTAGCTTTTGGTACTGAGGGTACCTTTGTTTTGAAGGTGACAAGACTTCGCTCACGAAGTATACTGGCCGCTGCACTCCATGGATTTTCCCTTCTTCCTCTCTTTCGACAACTAATACTGTGCTAACCACTTGGGGCGTGGCTGCAATATACAGCAGGAGAGGTTCCTTTTCCTTTGGAGCCACCAGGATTGGTGGTGTCGAGATTTTTCGCTTCAGATCCTCGAAAGCTCTGTCGGCCTCTTCGTTCCACTGGAATTTATCTCCTTGTTTTATCAGCGCATAAAATGGTAACGCTTTTTCTCCTAACTCGGCGACGAACCTGCTCAAAGCTGCGACTCGCCCGATTAGCTGCTGTATTTCTTTCAACTTTGTTGGCTTTCTCATTGTTACTATGGCTTGTATTTTGTCGGGATTTGCTTCAATCCCTCTTGCCGAAACTAGAAACCCCAGAAGTTCTCCCTCTTGGGACGCCAAAAGAACACTTCGTCGGGTTCAGTTTGAGGCAGAATTTGTCGAGGTTGTCAAAAGTTTCTTTGAGATCCTCGATCAATGTTGTCCCCTTTTTTGATGTTATGACGACATCATCGATGTATACTTGCACGTTTTTCCCGATCTGTGTTGCTAAACACTTCTGCATCATCCTCTGATATGTTGCTCCCGCATTTTTTAGACCAAAGGGCATTGTTTTGTAGCAAAACACGCCGTAAGGTGTAATAAACGCTGTCTTGGCTTCATCATCTTCTTTTAATCTGATCTGGTTATAACCAGAGTATGCATCCAAGAAGGAAAGACGTTCGCAACCTGCCGTGGAGTCGATAATTTGATCGATCCTTGGGAGGGGAAAGTGATCCTTAGGACAATGTTTATTGAGACACGTAAAGTCGACGCACATGCGAAGGACTGTCGTGTTTTTCTTCGGCACCATCAGGGTTAGCTACCCATGTGGCTTACTGTAGATATTTCTCTGATAAAACCAGCTTCTTCGAGTCGATTTATTTCTGAAAGCATGGCTTTGCGGTTTGGTTCCGAAAAACGCCGCAAAGGTTGTCTGATTGGTTTCGCTGTTGGATCCAAATTTAGGTGGTGCTCGGCAAGTTCCCTAGGTACTCCTGGCATGTCAGCTGGACACCATGCAAAGATTTTCCAGTTCTCACGGAGGAACTTGACGAGCGCGCTTTCCTATGCGATATCCATATCATTTGCGATAGATGTCGTCTTTTTGGATCTGTCGGGTGAATCTGCACCTCCTTAGAATTTTTCTCTGTGTTGAAAGTTGATTCTTTATTTGGCCTTCCGGCGTACGGCGATGCGTCGTAATCAGTCATGCTTTTTGACGCCAAGTACTCGGCTTGCATCCCGAAAGTTTACGCCAACCTGTGAAAATCCTTGTCGCACTTATCGGCTAAGGCAAAGCTTCCCTTGACTGTGATTGGTCCTCTTGGTCCGGGCAACCTCCACAACAGGTATGTATAGTGTGGTACTGCCATAAATCTAGCATATGCTGGTCGTCCCAACAGAGCGTGGTATTGTGATGGAAAATCCACGACTTCAAATTCGAGCTTCTCGATTCTATAATTTTCTCGGGTCCCAAATTGAACATCGAGATTGATTTTTCCCAATGGATAACTTGGTTTCTCTGGTGTAATGCCGTGGAACCTTGTGTCTGTTGGTTTCAAGTTTGCTAAGGATATGTTCATCTTCCTCAATGTATCTGCATACATGAGGTTCAAGCTGCTGCCGCCGTCTATGAACACTCGAGAGACATCAAATCCTGCGATAACTGCTGGCAGAATAAGTGCTGACTGCCCTGGTCGAGGAACTTGCTGCGGATGATCTGCTATTGTGAAGCCGATATCTTGTCCTGACCAATTAAGGTACTCAACTGTTGGTGGAGGCATTTTCTCTGCCATAAACACCTGTCGTGAGATTACTTTTTGAGCTCTATTGGACGGCCTTCCCTTCTGAATCATCAACACTGCTCCGTTGGAATTAGGATCAACATAGGGTGGTGGTGCAGGTGCTGCCGCTATTCTTAGCTGGTGTCGATTGTCCTCTGTAATCGCGGGAGGTGGCGGGAGATGAACCTCGCTCCTAGGCTCCCGAGGGTTTCTCTGTGCTGCTCGAGCGTGAGCATTTTCTGCGTATCTGAACATTGCTGAAAATTTCGACGATCTTCTGCAGGTGCCCTGACTGTCTTTTCCCGTTGCTGTCGAGGAAGAAGTGCATCTGGCACGGTCCGTTCAGCATTTCCTCGGGGGACACGAAAGGTCTTGGAAACCTCGGCCCACTATTTTGCCTGTTGCGTGAATCATCCCTATTATCACCTCGCTGTTCACTGCTTCTCTGGTAATCATCTCTGTTGCCTCCTGTATTTGTCCGAAAACCTGCCGAAATTTGTCCTGGGGCGTCGTAGTTCTGGTACGTCCGAGGAAATCTTCGCCTCGGTTGATAGTTTCGACCACGGTCCTCCTCTGGCGACCTGTGTCGTTTGTTGTGGACAGCGTCTTCTCCATCTGCCCATTTATTTGCTATCTCCATTAACGCGGATACTGTCCTTGGATTGGTCCTTCCCAAATCCTCGACAAAGTCTCCACGCCTGACTCCTGCGACAAACGCATCTATTGCTCTCTCGTCAGATATGTTTTCTGCCGAGTTTTTGATGATATTCCACCTCTGGATGTACTTTCTCATTGGCTCATCTGGCTTTTGTCGACACGCTCTCAACTCCTCTAACGATGCGGGTTTTTTGCACGTGGATCTGAAGTTCTTGACGAACACGTCCTCGAAACTTTCCCAGCTGTCGATGGATCCTGGAGCGAGTTTCTTTATCCATGATCGTGCGGCACCACTCGGGTGCACCTGGTTGCTTGGCCTGGCTGTTGCGCTAGTTCCTCCCCTGTCGCCTTCACCGTCTCCAGATAGTCGACTAGCCAATCCTCCTGGATCTTGAAGGCCGTCGAATTTCTTGAAATTATCGGGTAACTTGAATCCCGAGGGACTCGCGTTTCGGACTCTCCTCGTGAAGCATGGTAAGCCGCACATATCTTCGTCGTTAAGTTCGGGGATTGCCGATGATCCCTTCTGCTGCCGCGCTCTGTCGACTCTTGCTTGTGCTGCCGTGTCTCTTGCTCCACTTGGCCCTTCGAGTCTTTGCCGCTGTTCTTCTTTGCGGGTCGCGGACTATTTTGCCTTGCCACTCCTTCGGGAGGCGTTGATATAAACGCTGTCCCCATAGCTCCAACTCCTGCTACCGCCATATTGTACAGTGTTTCCCTTGGGTCACCCGGAGGTGGTTTAGATGCAAGGATAAAAGCATGTGTCGCCATATACCCAGCCTCTGGTGTCTTAGGGATGATGTTTCCTCTTGTATCTATCGACATAAAGGACATGTCGAGGTTTTGAACCAAGTGCTCTCTTTCCGCTTCGGGTATGTGTTGCAGTCTTGACCTTGCTCTGTTCCGCGCCTCCCGATGGCTATCACCCGTAGTTCTAGATTGTCGACTTAGATCTGCCCTTCTCCTGCTGGATGCAGAAGCTGCCTCCTTTCTCCTGTTCAACTCAGCTGTCTGTTTTTGCAATTCCCTGGCAGCTCGTGCGAGCCTATATTGATATGCGTGCAATTCTTCGGGTGTGGCTGTGGTAGCCATTGGTTCTGTGCCGTTCATAGCTCTCGCAGCTCTGTCCCACGCTGCTTGTGAAAGTTGAACTCTATCTCGCGGCTCTGGCCCGACGTATTTGTTGCCCAAGCCTTGTCGCAGATTGGAGGGATCGACGTATGGATTTCCCAAACTGTCGAAAGCCTCAGATGTCTCTTCTTGATCTTCAATGGCGTAAATCTGATGATACTTTGTACTCAGATCTATGTTGGGTTTGGTGACATCGTCGTTGAGATTGATGAAGACCTTGCCCACTGTCAAAGATTTGTCGATGAAGTCGTAATTGTCGACATTGCTTGAACCATCGCTTATATATGAATCGCGAGATGACTCAAACGACATGTCGTTGAAGATCTTGGCGAGTTTCTCTCTTGCTCTGATGCTGACGTAGCGTGTCGCCGAGGTTTCTTCTTCTCCTGATTCGTTTGACGATGTATAGCTTGAAAAATCGGAATCGGCCACTGATGATTCCGACGAAATCGGAATCTCGACACGATACGATCCTTCCTTCTCGACGCGAAAGTGGAACCTTCCGAACGTCATCTCCATGGGCTCCGCCAGATACGCATATGCATCCAAACGGGAGGGTGGGTGAGGAACAAAATCGACAAGACCAGTAGCGATCTGTTTACCTCGATCCATTGTGTTGCTTGCGGTTGACGATGTCGAAGATCTTGAGCGTGCCATCGAGATCAGCTCCTTACGCCTCTAATCCCCACAGACGGCGCCAATTGACAAGGTATCGACTTGTCAATGCCTATGGATTATAGGCTAGGGTTTAGTTAGAAGTAGAGGGCAAGTAGATCTCGAAGGTTTCAGCCGAAAAGTACTCGACGACTATGAAAACTAGGGTTTGCAGACAATGATTCGATTGATCCTTTGTCCCTCGACTCCCCCTTATATATGAGGTGGAGCCGAGGGATTCGTGCTATACAAGTTTACATAGTCCGGGACGGTTTCTAACTCATCCCGCCAGATCACAAACAACACTTCCTATTACAACTCTATCTTTCCTTAGTAAATCTTGGGCTCCCGAATCTTCTTATTCTTCGGGTATTGGGCTTCCAGTAAACCCCGGGTACCATCTTCGGCAGGCCCATTTGGGATGCCTATGTCACCTGTATCCTTCTTAATTAGTCACTCTAATATGAAGTTTTTGGGAGGTTTTTGAAATTTCCATGTTTGAAACCCAAAACCACTTCTCTTCATGCTTGACTTCATAAGAAAGAGTTTAGGGTTAGGGGGTAGATACATGATTTGTATGGTTTGAATATGTCCAAACCTTGTTTATCAACTTGAATATGCTTACTATATGACGTACATAAGAAGACTATGTACTTTGGTTTTTCAGTTTTCTATTTTTTTAAATTTTCTGCCCACTTGAATCTTGGTCAAATTAATCCTAGGGTTGACCAGGCCATGATTTAAACAAGTCTATAACATGAAATGAAAAGGTAAGCATGGATCCATCTTAGTGACTCTAAAATGAAGCTTTTGGGATGTGTTCTTGAAATTTCCATGTTTGAAACCCAAAACGACTTCTCTTCATGCTAGACTTCATAAGATTGACCGAGTTTAGGGGTTAGGGGTATAGATACATGATTTGTCTGGTTTGAATATGTCTAGATCGACCTTGTTTAACAACTTGAATGCTTACTATATGACATAAGAAGACTACGTACTTTGGTTTTTCATTCTTTTCATTTTTTTTAATTTTCTGCCCATTTGAATCTTGGTCAAATCCTAGGTTTGAACAAGATTTAAACAAGTTTAAAACATGAAAATAAAATGGAAAGCATGGATCCTTCTTAGTCTCCCTAAAATGCATGAAGCTTTTTTTTTTTTGAAATTTCCATGTTTCAAACCCAAAACCGCCACTTCTATTTCATGCTTGACATCATAAGACAGAGTTTAGGGTTAGGGGGAGATATATACATGATTTTTCTGGTTTGAATATGTCTAGACCTTGTTTATCATCTTGGATGCTTACTATATGACATAAGAATGCTATGTGCTTTGGTTTTTCATTCTTTTGATTTTTTCTGAAGAATCTTGGTCAAATCCTAGGTTTGACCAAGATTTAAACAAGTTTAAAACATGAAAATGAGAAGGGGAGCCTAGCTGTATCATCCTTCTTATTAATTAGTCACTCTAAAATGAAGCTTTTGGGAGGTTTTTGAAATTTCCATGTTTGAAACCCAAAACCACCTCTCTTCATGCTTGACTACATAAGACAAAGTTTAGGGGTTAGGGGGTAGATACATGATTTGTGTAGGTTGAATATGTCTAGACCTTGTTTCTCAACTTTAATGCTTAGTACTATATGCCATAAGAAGCTTTTAAGATGTTCTTGAAATTTCCATGTTTGAAACCCAAAACGACTTCTCTTCATGCTAGACTTCATAAGATCGACCGAGTTTAGGGTTAGGGGGTAGAGATACATTATTTGTCTGGTTTGAATATGTCCAAACCTTGTTTATCAACTTGAATGCTTACTATATGACATAAGAAGACTATATGCTTTTGTTTTTCCTTTTCCTGAGTTTTTTTTGAATTTTATGCCGATTTGAATCTCTTGGTCAGATCCTAGGTTTGACAAATTAAGATTTAAACAAGTTTAAAATATGAAAATGAAAAGGTAAGCATGGATCCTTCTTAGTCACTCTAAAATGAAGCTTTTGGGAGGTTTTTGAATTTTCCATGCATGTTTGAAACCGAAAACCACTTCTCTTCATGCTTGACTTCATAAGACAGAGTTTAGGGTTAGGGGGTAGATACATGATTTGTCTGGTTTGGGTATATCTAGACCTTTTTTATCAACTTGAATGCTTAAAATATGACATAAGAAGACTATGTGATTTGGTTTTTCATTTTTTTTGATTTTTTCTGAAGAATCTTGGTCAAATCCTAGGTTGGACCAAGATTTAAACAAGTTTAAAACATGAAAATGAGAAGGGGAGCCTGTATCATCCTTCTTAATTAGTCACTCTAAAATGAAGCTTTTGGGAGGTTTTTGAAATTTCCATGTTTGAAACCCAAAACCACCTCTGTTCATGCTTGACTACATAAGACAAAGTTTAGGGGTTAGGGGGTAGATACATGATTTGCATAGTTTGAATATGTCTAGACCTTGTTTCTCAACTTTAATGCTTAGTACTATATGACATAAGAAGCATTTGGGATGTTCTTGAAATTTCCATGTTTGAAACCCAAAACGACTTCTCTTCATGCTAGACTTCATAAGATCGACCGAGTTTAATTAGGGTTAGGGGGTAGAGATACATTATTTGTCTGGTTTGAATATGTCCAAACCTTGTTTATCAACTTGAATGCTTACTATATGACATAAGAAGACTATATGCTTTTGTTTTTCCTTTTTCTGAGTTTTTTTTTTGAATTTTATGCCGATTTGAATCTCTTGGTCAGATCCAAGGTTTGACAAATTAAGATTTAAACAAGTTTAAAATATGAAAATGAAAAGGTAAGCATGGTTCCTTCTTAGTCACTCTAAAATTAAGCTTTTGGGAGGTTTTTGAAATTTCCATGTTTGAAACCGAAAACCACTTCTCTTCATGCTTGACTTCATAAGACAGAGTTTAGGGTTAGGGGGTAGATACATGATTTGTCCGGTTTGGATATATCTAGACCTTGTTTATCAACTTGAATGCTTACGATATGACATAAGAAGACTATGTGATTTGGTTTTTCATTTTTTCTGATTTTTTTGAATTTTGTGCCCACCCATTTGTATCTTGGTCAAATCCTAGGTTTGATAATGATTTAAGCAAGTTTAAAATATGAAATGCAAAGGTAAGCATGGATCCTTCTCAGTCACTCTAACATGAAGCTTTTGGGAGGTTTTTGAAATTTCCATGTTTGAAACCCAAAACCACTTCTCTTCACAAGCTTGACTTCATAAGACAGAGTTTAGGGGTTAGGGGGTATAGATACATGATTTGTCTGGTTTGAATATGTCTTGACCTTGTTTTTCAACTTTAATGCTTACTATATGACATAAGAAAACTATTTGCTTTAGTTTTTATTTTTTCTGTTTTTATTTTTGAATTTTGGTGCCCATTTGAATCTTGTCAAATCCTAGGTTTGACCAAGATAATTTAAACAAGTTTAAAACATGAAAATGAAAAGGGAAGCATGTATCCTTCTTAGTCACTCTAAAATGAAGTTTTTGGGAGGTTTTTGAAATTTCCATGTTTGAAACCCAAAACCACTTCTCTTCATGCTTGACTTCATAAGACAGAGTTTAAGGGTTAGGGGGTAGATACATGATTTGTGTGGTTTGAATATGTCTAGACCTTGTTTATCAACTTTAATGCTTACTATATGACATAATAAGACTATGTGATTTAGTTTTTCATTTTTCTGTTTTTATTTTATTTTTCTGCCCATTTGAATCTTGTTGGTCAAATCCTAGGTTTGACCAAGATTTAGACAAGTTTAACACGTGAAAACGAATAAGTAAGCCTGGATCCTTCTTAGTCACTCCAAAATGTACCAATTGATAGATGTGTTAACTTTGCTTCATGGAAAAAATAATGTCATGTAATTAAATGAGTTAACTTGGATTTCCTACGCTTGAATCCATAGGAAACTTTGTTCTAATGCACTATAATAATCAACCAAGTTTTTACACCAACAGGTCTGTCACTTACGTGTGGTGCCCACGCGTGAGGTCCCACACTTCAGTGAGCACAAGTCACGTGCAATAGGTACGCAAACTCCCAGCCATCTTCTTTGTCAAGAGAAGACGCATCACGATGCGTATTGGAAGTCTCTGGGTCCTTCAGGATCCTTCGGTTGTCCCTCTCACACAAAAAAAAATCTCTCTCATTCTCGGCCTCGCTCGACTCGCTCGCTCGCTCGCACCTCCCTGCTCACTGACAAACCCTGCACAATAGTCAACATCGTCACCCGAAAAAGGGGAGACACCATAATGCTCTCCCTTCTTCTGACCTTCCGAGTGATCCCTCTTCCTCCGAGTTTCACTAGCTAGACGGGCAAACACACATCTGCTGCATAGTAATAATAAAAAGGTAGAAAAATCGATATACGAATCTATAATTAAATAGGTTAAACTAGGGTTTTGCCCAGTACTACAGATCAAGGTTCAAAAAAATCCAACTACGAGGTTCGAACAACACGATTCTAATCCAAGAATTTTTTCTACCTCATCCAAATGGCCTCAAACTATAGGGTTAGCATCTATCTAGTGCAGTATGTGTGAAAATGTATGCACTATGAGTGCTATAACTTATATGTCTTTCAAATTTGAATAAGTTTGAAATATTTGAAAAGGGGCTTTTGGCTTAAACGTTTGAAACCCAAAATGACTTCTCTTCATGCTAGACTTCATAAGACCGAGTTTAGGGTTAGGGGGTAGATACATGATCTGTCTGGTTTGAATATGTCTAAACCTTGTTTATCAACTTTAATGCTAACTATATGACATAAGAAGACTATGTGCTTGGGTTTTTCATTTTTCTGTTTTTTTTAATTTTATGCCCATATATTTGAATCTTGGCCAAATCGTAGGTGTGACAAAGATTTAAACAAGTTTAAAACATGAAAATGAAAAGGGAAGCCTGTATCCTTCTTAATTAGTCACTCTAATATGAAGTTTTAGGGAGGTTTTTGAAATTTCCATGTTTGAAACCCAAAACCACTTCTCTTCATGCTTGACTTCATAAGAATGAGTTTAGGGTTAGGGGGTAGATACATGGTTTGTATGGTTTGAATATGTCCAAACCTTGTTTATCAACTTGAATATGCTTACTATATGACGTACATAAGAAGACTATGTACTTTGGTTTTTCAGTTTTCTATTTTTTTAAATTTTCTGCCCACTTGAATCTTGGTCAAATTAATCCTAGGGTTGACCATGATTTAAACAAGTCTATAACATGAAATGAAAAAGTAAGCATGGATCCTTCTTAGTCACTCTAAAATGAAGCTTTTGGCGGGATGTGTTCTTGAAATTTCCATGTTTGAAACCCAAAACGACTTCTCTTCATGCTAGACTTCATAAGATTGACCGAGTTTAGGGGTTAGGGGTATAGATACATGATTTGTCTGGTTTGAATATGTCTAGACCTTGTTTATCAATTTGAATGCTTACTATGTGACATAAGAAGAGGCTATGTGCTTTGGTTTTTCATTCTTTTGATTTTTTTTTTGAATTTTTATGCCCATTTGAATCTTGATCAAATATATCCTAGGTTTGACCAAGATTTAAACAAGTTTAAAACATGACAATGAAAAGGTATTTAATCATGGATCCTTCTTAATTAATCAGTCAGTCTAATTAAAATGAAGCTTTTGGGAGGTTTTTCAAATTTCCATGTTTGAAACCCAAAACCACACTTCTTTTCATGCTTGACTTCATTTATAAGACACAGTGTAGGGTTAGGGGGTACATGACTTGTTTGATTTGAATGTGTCTAGACCTTGTTCATGAACTTTTGAATGCTTACTATATGACATAAGAAGATTATGTGCTTTCATTTTTTTATTTTTTTATTTTTTATTTTATGCTCATTTGAATATTGGTCAAATCCTAGGATTGACCAAGATTTAAATAAGATTAAAACATCAAAATGAAAGGGTAAGCCTGGATCCTTCTTATGCACTCTAAAATGAAGCTTTTGGTTTTTTTTAAAAATGATCCTTCTTAGTCCATGTTTGAAACCCGAAACCACTTCTCTTCATGCTTGACTTCATAAGACAGAGTTTAATTAGGGGTTAGGGGTATAGATACATGATTTTTCTGGTTTGAATATGTCTAGATCGACCTTGTTTAACAAATTGAATGCTTACTATATGACATAAGAAGACTATGTACTTTGGTTTTTCATTTTTTTTCATTTTTTTTCATTTTCTGCCCATTTGAATCTTGGTCAAATCCTAGGTTTGAACAAGATTTAAACAAGTTTAAAACATGAAAATAAAATGGTAAGCATGGATCCTTCTTAGTCTACCTAAAATGAAGCTTTTTTTCGAAATTTCCATGTTTCAAACCCAAAACCGCCACTTCTATTTCATGCTTGACTTCATAAGACAGAGTTTAGGGTTAGGGGTAGATATATACATGATTTTTCTGGTTTGAATATGTCTAGACCTTGTTTATCATCTTGAATGCTTACTATATGACATAAGAATGCTATGTGCTTTGGTTTTTCATTTTTTTGATTTTTTCTGAAGAATCTTGGTCAAATCCTAGGTTTGACCAAGATTTAAACAAGTTGAAAACATGAAAATGAGAAGGGGAGCCTGTATCATCCTTCTTATTAATTAGTCACTCTAAAATGAAGTTTTTGGGAGGTTTTTGAAATTTCCATGTTTGAAACCCAAAACCACTTCTCTTCATGCTTGACTTCATAAGACAGAGTTTAAGGGTTAGGGGGTAGATACATGATTTGTGTGGTTTGAATATGTCTAGACCTTGTTTATCAACTTTAATGCTTACTATATGACATATGAAGACTATGTGATTTAGTTTTTCATTTTCCTGATTTTATTTTATTTTTCTGCCCATTTGAATCTTGTTGGTCAAATCCTAGGTTTGACCAAGATTTAGACAAGTTTAACACGTGAAAACGAATAAGTAAGCCTGGATCCTTCTTAGTCACTCCAAAATGTACCAATTGATAGATGTGTTAACTTTGCTTCATGGAAAAAATAATGTCATGTAATTAAATGAGTTAACTTGGATTTCCTACGCTTGAATCCATAGGAAACTTTGTTCTAATGCACTATAATAATCAACCGAGTTTTTACACCAACAGGTCTGTCACTTACGTGTGGTGCCCACGCGTGAGGTCCCACACTTCAGCGAGCACAAGTCACGTGCAATAGGTACGCAAACTCCCAGCCATCTTCTTTGTCAAGAGAAGACGCATCAGGATGCGTATTGGAAGTCTCTGGGTCCTTCAAGATCCTTCGGTTGTCCCTCTCACACACAAAAAAAACAAATCTCTCTCATTCTCGGCCTCGCTCGACTCGCTCGCTCGCTCGATCGCTCGCACATCCCTGCTCACTGACAAACCCTGCACAATAGTCAACATCGTCACCCGAAAAAGGGGAGACACCATAATGCTCTCCCTTCTTCTGACCTTCCGAGTGATCCCTCTTCCTCCGAGTTTCACTAGCTAGACGGGCAAACACACATGTGCTGCATAGTAATAATAAAAACGTAGAAAAATCGATATACGAATCTATAATTAAATAGGTTAAACTAGGGTTTTGCCCAGTACTACAGATCAAGGTTCAAAAAAATCCAACTACGGGGTTCGAACAACACGATTCTAATCCAAGAATTTTTTCTACCTCATCCAAATGGCCTCAAACTATAGGGTTAGCATCTATCTAGTGCAGTATGTGTGAAAATGTATGCACTATGTGTGCTATAACTTGTATGTCTTTCAAATTTGAACCAAATTTGAATAAGTCTAAAATATTTGAAAAGGGGCTTTTGGCTTAAACGTTTGAAACCCAAAACGACTTCTCTTCATGCTAGACTTCATAAGACCGAGTTTAGGGTTAGGGGGTAGATACATGATCTGTCTGGTTTGAATATGTCTAAACCTTGTTTATCAACTTTAATGCTAACTATATGACATAAGAAGACTATGTGCTTGGGTTTTTCATTTTTCTGTTTTTTTTATTTTATGCCCATATATTTGAATCTTGGCCAAATCCTAGGTGTGACAAAGATTTAAACAAGTTTAAAACATGAAAATGAAAAGGGAAGCCTGTATCCTTCTTAATTAGTCACTCTAATATGAAGTTTTTGGGAGGTTTTTGAAATTTCCATGTTTGAAACCCAAAACCACTTCTCTTCATGCTTGACTTCATAAGAAAGAGTTTAGGGTTAGGGGGTAGATACATGATTTGTATGGTTTGAATATGTCCAAACCTTGTTTATCAACTTGAATATGCTTACTATATGACGTACATAAGAAGACTATGTACTTTGGTTTTTCAGTTTTCTATTTTTTTAAATTTTCTGCCCACTTGAATCTTGGTCAAATTAATCCTAGGGTTGACCATGATTTAAACAAGTCTATAACATGAAATGAAAAGTTAAGCATGGATCCTTCTTAGTCACTCTAAAAATGAAGCTTTTGGGGTGTGTTCTTGAAATTTCCATGTTTGAAACCCAAAACGACTTTTCTTCATGCTAGACTTCATAAGATTGACCGAGTTTAGGGTTAGGGGTAGATACATGATTTGTATGGTTTGAATATGTCAAAACCTTGTTAATTTATCAACTTGAATGCTTACTATATGACATAAGAAGACTATATGCTTTGGTTTTTCATTTTTCTGATTTTTTATGAATTTTATGCCCATTTGAATCTTTTGGTCAAATCCTAGGTTTGACAAAGATTTAAACGAGTTTAAAATATGAAAATGAAAAGGTAAGCATGGATCCTTCTTATTAGTCACTCTAAAATGAAGCTTTTCGGAGGTTCTTGAAATTTCCATGTTTGAAACCCAAAACCACTTCTCTTCATGCTTGACTTCATAAGACAGAGTTTAAGGGTTAGGAGGTAGATACATGATTTGTCTGGTTTGAATATGTCTAGACCTTTATTATCAACTTTAATGCTTACTATATGACATAAGAAGACTATGTGATTATTTAGTTTTTCATTTTTCTGTTTTTATTTTATTTTTCTGCCCATTTGAATCTTGTTGGTCAAATCCTAGGTTTGACCAAGATTTAGACAAGTTTAACACGTGAAAACGAATAAGTAAGCCTGGATCCTTCTTAGTCACTCCAAAATGTACCAATTGATAGATGTGTTAACTTTGCTTCATGGAAAAAATAATGTCATGTAAATGAGTTAACTTGGATTTCCTAGGCTTGAATCCATAGGAAACTTAGTTCTAATGCACTATAATAATCAACCGAGTTTTTACACCAACAGGTCTGTCACTTACGTGTGGTGCCCACGCGTGAGGTCCCACACTTCAGTGAGCACAAGTCACGTGCAATAGGTACGCAAACTGCCAGCCATCTTCTTTGTCAAGAGAAGACGCATCAGGATGCGTATTGGTCAAATCCTAGGTTTGACCAAGATTTAAACAAGTTTAAAACATGAAAATGAGAAGGGGAGCCTGTATCATCCTTCTTATTAATTAGTCACTCTAAAATGAAGCTTTTGGGAGGTTTTTGAAATTTCCATGTTTGATACCCAAAACCACCTCTCTTCATGCTTGACTACATAAGACAAAGTTTAATTAGGGGTTAGGGCGTAGATACATGATTTGCATAGTTTGAATATGTCTAGACCTTGTTTCTCAACTTTAATGCTTAGTACTATATGACATAAGAAGCTTTTGGGATGTTCTTGAAATTTCCATGTTTGAAACCCAAAACGACTTCTTTTCATGCTAGACTTCATAAGATCGACAGGGGTAGATACACGATTTGTATGGTTTGGATATATCTAGACCTTGTTTATCAACTTGAATGCTTACGATATGATATAAGAAGACTATGTGATTTGGTTTTTCATTTTTCTGTTTTTTTGAATTTTGTGCCGACCCATTTGTATCTTGGTTAAATCCTAGGTTTGATAATGATTTAAACATGTTTAAAATATGAAATGCAAAGCTAAGCATGGATCCTTCTTAGTCACTCTAAAATGAAGCTTTTTGGAGGTTTTGAAATTTCCATGTTTGAAACCCAAAACCACTTCTCTTCGCATGCTTGACTTCATAAGACAGAGTTTAGGGGTTAGGGGGTAGATACATGATTTGTATGGTTTGAATATGTCCAAACCTTGTTTATCAACTTGAATATGCTTACTATATGACGTACATAAGAAGACTATGTACTTTGGTTTTTCATTTTTCTAATTTTTTTAATTTTCTGCCCATTTGAATCTTGGTTAAATCCTAGGGTTGACCATGATTTAAACAAGTTTATAACATGAAATGAAAAGGTAAGGATGGATCCTTCTTAGTCACTCTAAAATGAGCCTCTTGGGAGGTTTATGAAATTTCCATGTTTGAAACCCAAAACCACTTCTCTTCATGCTTGACTTCATTCATAAGATAGAGTTTAGGGGTTAGGGGTATAGATACATGATTTGTCTGGTTTGAATATGTCTAGACCTTGTTTAACAACTTGAATGCTTACTATATGACATAAGAAGACTATGTACTTTGGTTTTTTATTTTTCTGATTTTTTTAATTTCCCGCCCATTTGAATCTTGGTCAAATCCTAGGTTTGACCAAGATTTAAACAAGTTTAAAACATGAAAATAAAATGGTATACATGGATCCTTATTAGTCTCCCTAAAATGAAGCCCAAAACCACTTCTCTTCATGCTTGAAATTTCCATGTTTGAAACCCAAAACCACTTCTCTTCATGCTTGACTTCATAATTAAGACAGAGTTTAATTAGGGTTAGGTGTAGATATATACATGATTTTTCTGGTTTGAATATGTCTAGACCTTGTTTATCAACTTGAATGCTTACTATATGACATAAGAATAATGCTATGTGCTTTGGTTTTTCATTCTTTTAATTTTTTCTGAAGAATCTTGGTCAAATCCTAGGTTTGCCAAGATTTAAACAAGTTTAAAACATGAAAATGAGAAGGGAAGCCTGTATCCTTCTTAGACGTCACTCTAAAATGAAGCTTTCGGGAGTTTTTTGAAATTTCCATGTTTGAAACCCAAAACCACCTCTCTTCATGCTTGACTTCATAAGACAGAGTTTAGGGGTTAGGGGGTAGATACATGATTTGCATAGTTTGAATATGTCTAGACCTTGTTTCTCAACTTTAATGCTTACTATATGACATAAGAAGACTATATCAGAGGGGTAGATACATTTTAAACTTGAAACCTAAAACGACTTCTCTTCATGCAAGACTTCATAAGATCGACAAGGGGTAGATACATGATTTGTCTGGTTTGGATATAGCTAGACCTTGTTTATCAACTTGAATGCTTACTATATGACACAAGAAGACTATCTGCTTTTTTTCTGATTTTTAAAATTTTGTGCCCATTTGTATCTTGGTCAAATCCTAGGTTTGACAATGATTTAAACAAGTTTAAAATATGAAAATGCAAAGGTAAGCATGGATCCTTCTTAGTCACTCTAAAATGTGGCTTTTGGGAGGTTTTTGAAATTTCCGGCCATGTTTGAAACCCAAAACCACTTCTCTTCATGCTTGACTTCATAAGACAGAGTTTAGGGGTTAGGGGTTTATAGATACATGATTTGGCTGGTTTGAATATGCCTAGACCTTGTTTAACAAATTGAATGCTTACTATATGACATAAGAAGACTATGTACTTTGGTTTTTCATTTTTCTGATTTTTTTTATTTTTTGCCCATTTGAATCTTGGTCAAATCCTAGGTTTGACCAAGATTTAAACAAGTTTAAAACATGAAAATAAAAGGGTAAGCATGGATCCTTCTTAGTCACCCTAAAATGAAGGTTTTGGGGGGTTTTGAAATTTCCATGTTTTAAACCCAAAACCACTTCTCTTCATGCTTGACTTCATAAGACAGAGTTTAGGGTTAGGGTTGAGGTAAAACTGAGTATATTGCACTAGGCAGTATTAGTACTCAAGGGGAAAACTGAGCACACAAAAATGCTAAATTTCCAGGGTTAGACTCGAGTACGCGTGTTGCGGTGCAGAAGTGGAAGACGTGCAATTGTTGACGCGTAGACGCGGGTCGCGGTGCAGAAGTCGAAGACGTGCAATCGTGGACGCGTGTCGCGTTGCAGAAGCCCAAGACGTGCAGACGATCAATGGTGGACGCTTAGGACGCAGGTTGCATTAACCAGCCCTCGCCTTTATAGACGCCTCCTCGCACTCTCTCTGTCACTCACACTAGCTGATGCAACGCCTCCTCTCACGTCCCATCATCTTCTCCAAAGCAAAAAACCCTCTCCCTCTCGGCCGGCGAGATGTACAAGGAGAATGCGAATCCCATCGTTAATGACGCCGTCGGCTCCAAGCGCGACGTCTCCCTCTTCGACGCCGTCCCCTCAACGGCCGTCGCCGCCGCCGGTGGCGGTCGGATCCCGCCGGGATGGGACCCCTATGAGGAGGTGCCGTACATCTCGCCTCCGAACCCCTATGACACCTGCATGGACGACCCATGGAACGAGGTAACTATGGGTTGCTCCCTTTTTTGTTCCCCATTCCTCTTTGAACCCTATTTTTGCTGGTTCCCTAGTAACTATTAGTGCCGATCTGTAGATGGTTGAGTACTGGGTTAATATTTGCGCCGATTTTATTCCATTTTGCTTTGATCCCTTCTTGATTTCGTTTAAGATTTGGAGTTCGGCCATTCGGTTAATTTATGCAAGTAATAATGGGATCTCAATCAGTTAATTTATGGGATCTCAGTCAGTTATTTTATGCACGAATCAAAAGATATCAACCGTTTAATTTTGCAAATATTCTGGAATCTGTTCAAAATCTGATCTGGAATCTGTTTCTTTGCCTATGATGAATCGTTGGGCACAAATTTTTACAGAGTGGGTTCAGCGAACCATTGCTGTGTACAAATCTGTTGTGCATGAGCTATGGTTCGCTAACACCATCCCTGTAGACATATAATCGTGTCCACTCTAACTGAGGTTGGCTCTGTTTTTCCTTACTTTGTTATCATGCACGTTAGTCATCGTTGCATCTCATTCACTAATAGTTCCCATTTGATATGGATCAGCTGTCTGGTAGCGACGTCGGCAGCGACGATGAGCACCATGACGTCAAGACTCGCCAGGTGCTGCGGAGGCTGCAGGTCGGCCAGTACGTCTCCTACTTCGCCAAGGGTGTCTACAGGTGCCCCTTCTGCACTAGGAGGCTCGGCGGCACTGACTTCAACTGCCTCCTCACGCATGCCGAGAACATCGGCAACACCAACCGCAAGGTCGGTGCGTCGGTGAACCCCCACTCCTTCCGCGCCAAGCACATGGCGCTCGGCATGCACCTCCGCAGCATCCAGCGGGTGGAGATCTCCGCCGGGCGCATGCCTCCGCTCAAGCCCAAGGCTCCCAAGGGGAGCAACAAGTGGAGGCACAGGCAGATGGGGTAGGCGGAGTCCTGGACGTGTGCTGCTGCTGCAAAGCAGCTTCTATTTTGTTGTTAGCTAGGGATCCCTTGTTGTTATGTTGTTAGTATGATGGTGTTGTGAAGAACCTCGAACTTGTTGGCTGCTGTGTATGCAGCTTATTATCTAGGGAGGGATCCCTATTATCTATCCCTATTCTACTATATTTTGTTGGCCCTACTTTGTTTTCTCGATTTACTATTACTGTGAATTTGTCGTACGGAGTACATTACCCTGGAGATTTGCTTCTAGATTTAACTACATACATATGGACCAGAGGGAGTACTAGATTTGCTGCCATATTGGGCAAACAACGAGGGCCAAAAGGCACAAATAATTGAAGAAAGACAGAAATGCAAGCTTCTCTAGATTTGATACTAATTTGGTTAAAAAAGACAAAGAGACAGAGGGGGAAAAGGTGCTCTTAAAAATGCCAATTCGCGCCGAGAGAGACAGAACCCAGCTCCTGCTCACGTACAACCAAACGCGGTCTCGTCCTGTCCCACGCGGTCCCTTTCTACTAGCCCCACACGTCAGCACGGAACAGTCAACTAAACTGGAATCCTCCCGTCTGAGCTCCTTCTGCGGGTTACAAATAAGGGCTTGGCGAAAACTGAGGAAAAACATAAGGCAATCTTATTGACTAATATAGCTGCTTAATTAATAAAAGGATTAGCTACAACGTGCTCAGTTTGCCCATTTATTAAGGTATAAGACTGGCAGGAGAGAAAGTAATCGCTAGTTTCCTCATTTTGCCCCTGCATGCTCGCACGATTAAAGCTCCTTCCGCACGCGCTGTGGACTCCTCGTTTCCTTAAACCTCCTCATTTCTCGGGATAGATCAACAATTTTTCAGGATCTTGGGTTTTTTTTTTGACAATCAATACCACATATATTCATAGCAACAAATAGTACATGGTAGAGATACATGAACTGACTCCAATGATAACAAAATAAAGTCTAAAAGATAGTAACAAATCTTCGAGGTCTTCAATTTTTTTCTTCTTCCAGAACACAATCTTGTACTTTTCTAAAGGCAGCCAAAAATAGATAACTAACCATAGACCTGTAGATACCGATGAAAGTTCTCCCATAATTTTTTGAGCCGCAATGCCAAAGCTGCGTGCACGCACGCAACCATTAAAGCAGTCATACAACATCGGCAAGAGTACCAACACCAGTATATCAGGGAATAATAACTGACTAGCTTTGTCATCGTCGATGGAGAGCCGAGAGTACGAATCACCATTGTCGAGGACGTAGCAGCCGGGACAAAAACTGCGAGGATAATCCTCCCCACGGCAACAAAGACAAAAGATCCAAAATCGATCTGGCGAAGCAAGATCCAAAGGCCCATACCTAGAAAATTGTGATCGTTCAAGACCACCATTGACGCCGGGAAGAAGATCTCGTTGCCGAACGAAAGGCCGAAGATCACTTATTGCAGACGATGCCATCTCCATTGAGGGGAAACCAACAAGAAGGCGGCTACCAAAATCCTAACATAATCTAATATAATCTAATGAAAACAATACTTTTATTCGAAACTCCTGTTATCACCAGAATTTGACCGGATCAGAGGTGGGCCGCAATTAAAGATGGGCTTGAAGGATATACATGGAAGAAATACATGAATCGGCCTTATATGCAAAGTTTGGGCTAGTTTGCCCGTGTATCTGTAATATAGTAGGATACGTGTCGGTTAGATAGAGTTTAGCTCGTGCCCGGTTGGGATTATTCCCACGTTAGAAAGTCTACGGACTATAAATATGTATCTAGGGTTTATGAAATAAACAACAATCACGTTCACCACAAACCAATCTAGGCGCATCGCCAACTCCCTTGTCTCGAGGGTTTCTTCCGGGTAAGCATCATGCTGCCTAGATCGCATCTTGCAATCTAGGCAGTACACGTTTATTCGCTGTCCATGCGTTGCTCGTACTAAAGCCTTTTTGATGGCGAGCAACGTAGTTATCTTAGATGTGTTAGGGTTAGCATTGTTCATCGTATCATATGCTGTCGCCGTGCAACCCTGAGACGTCTAGCCGCCCTTACACCTATCTTAGGTGTAAGGGCGGCACCCCGCTTGATCATTATTTAGTAGATCCGATCCGTTATGGTTGCTCCTTGTTCTTCAAGGATTAGTTTAATATCTGCATAGTTAGGCCTTACAAACGGGTTGAAGGATCCAGTGGCACGCAGGGTGTAGTCTGCTAGCCCTAGTCAGGATGTTCCGGGGATCAACCTCGTGTTGGTTTTTAGGCCTTGTCTAGGGTCGGTTTACGATCACCGTGCGTGGCCGCCAGGCTCAATCACGAGTAGGATGTTCCGATTATGTGGTGAAAACCCTAAATCGTAGTAGGTCGTTTTAGCTTTATTTTGATCAAGCAGGACCACCATATATTCGTACACCCCGTACGGATCATGGGTGGATCGGCTCTTCGAGCCGATTCACAGAACAACCTGAGAGCCGATCGAGGCTCGTATTTAATGTTTACGTGTATGCCATGCAGGAAACTAAGCGAGGCACATCCATCACCTTCCTGACCAGGTATAGGTCAGGTGGCACGCCCTTGCACCAGCATCGGACGTGCGTGCCGAGTCTTTGCGGGCCGTCGCTCGGAGGGACCAGGGCCAGCCGCAGTCCTGGGAGCCTCCCGGCTCTACTGTGTTGCCCGTCACTGCTCGCCGGTGGGTTTCTGACCGCAACACATTCTGGCACGCCCGGTGGGACCATCTTCGACATCAACCGCATCGCCATCTACATCTGAGATGGCGGAAGGCACCCCAGTCACGTACGAGGATCTGACCGAGGAGCTCAAGAAGAAGTATGACGAGGTCAAAGCGATCCTCGAAGCCGACCTCATCGGCTCTTTTCACAGAACCCGCTCACATGGCGTCAGGTGGAAAGGGTTCTCACCTGAAGGCGCGCTCGATGGAGTGGACCTGTCCGCCCCGTCAGAAGAACGCACCAGGTCCCTGCATCAGGAGATTAACTTCATGGTAGCTCACTCGCTGCACCGCCATTCTGAGAGCCTGGTGAACACTTTGGAGCGTGTCGCTCTTCGGGTGATCCAGGAAATCATGAGGCATCAGTACTCTCCGTCAGGACCAGCTCTCGGGACTTACCAAGGAGAGATGCCACTCCAGTCCCGTCCACCGCTGCCATTCGCGTTGGCAGCACCAGAAGTGCCGAATTCACCGGCATATGTCATCTACAAGATCGGTGGTGACCCTAGTGACTACCAGTTCTTGCATGAGGCGCCTAAGGAGATCCCTCACGGATACACGTGCACATACGTGCCAGACTGCAGTAACTGGGCACTCACAAACCAGACTGCAACAGCAGGGACTTCTGGAACAACAGGAGGAACTTCGGGAACAGATCTTGAGAAGCAGACGTGGCTAGCTAAGTATGCCACTCCGACAAACCTCCAGAGCTCAGCTCCTGCAGTTGGCTCAGAGCTGGAAAAGCAAGCATGGCTGGCTAGGTATGCCACTCCGGCGAATCTTCAGAGTTCGACTCCTGCAGCCAGCACCGCGGATCAGATCAGTACAATCGTGAGAGACCAGTTCGGCATGGTGCCGAAAAGGAGGACAATCGGCTATTCCAAGCCGTACCCCAACGAGTACGAGTTGATCCCGCTACCACCCAAATATCGGCTCCCTGATTTCTCCAAGTTTAATGGATCAGATGGTTCCAGCTCCATCGAGCATGTGAGCCGATATTTGGCACAGCTGGGCACGATCTCAGCATCAGATGAGCTGCGTGTGAGGTTCTTCGCACAGTCCCTCACAGGATCGGCTTTCGGATGGTACACATCGCTGCCACCAGACTCAATCCGGACTTGGAAGCAGTTGGAAGAGCAGTTCCACATGCAGTATCACTCAGAGGCTTCCGAGGCTGGCATTGCCGATTTTGCACAAGTACGTCAGAAGCGCGGAGAAACAGTGTCAGAATACGTCCAGCGCTTCAGGACCGTTAGGAACCGATGCTATTCGGCTCGTGTGACTGAAAAAGAAGCAGTCGAGTTGGCGGTG
Source organism: Lolium perenne (assembly GCF_019359855.2). Lineage (NCBI taxonomy): Eukaryota > Viridiplantae > Streptophyta > Magnoliopsida > Poales > Poaceae > Lolium > Lolium perenne. The sequence continues at coordinate 61,914,894 of NC_067250.2, read as the reverse complement.
GTGGGTCTCGCATCACCGATCAAGGACGTGGCCTCCCAAGCAGACTACCCTTCACTGGCGCACATGGTGCAGAAGCTGTCAGTATATGAACAGCGCCACCCAGATGTATACCAGGATAAATTCAAGCGTGCGGTGGTCCTGGTTGAGGCAGATGAAGACGAAGGCTCTGCGGGAGATCAAGAGGTAGCAGTGGCTGAATGGACTCGGGGGGCAAGCCCCGTGTCCTGCAAGTGGGTTAAGCCACAAGGTCCTCCAAGAGGGTTTGACTTCGACGTTACCAAAGCTGAGCAGATTTTCGACCTCTTACTTAAGGAGAAGCAGCTAAAGGTACCCGAAGGCCACAAGATCCCCACGGCGCAGGAGCTGAATGGAAAGCCATACTGCAAGTGACATAACACGTTCACCCATGCCACCAACGACTGCAGGGTGTGGCGGCAGCAGGTCCAAATGGCGACAGAACAAGGGCATCTAATTTTCAGCCAGTACGCCATGAAAGTCGACACACACCCCTTCCCCGCCGTTAACATGGTGGAGTGCACTTACCCTGGAGGGTGCCAGCCAGGATTCTCGTTCAATATCAACATGGTAGGACCTGGACACCACTCTGGTAAGGACGGAGACGAGGGCAGCTGCTCTCGTAGCAAGGACACAGAGGAAGCCGTTCCACGCGATCGGCTCCGTCACGATGGCAAGCGCTACATCACAGAGGGAGAAGTGAGGAATGTGAGATATCAGCGACCTCTCTCTGATCACCTCCTCAACAAGTATGTGAGTCAATATGACCAATGCCGACAACCCAACGACGATGGTGAAAGAGATCGTCTGGCTAGGGACGCCAGGAGACATCGTCGGCATGATCGCGACGAGGAGAGATATGAGCGCCATGCCAAGGAAAAGTCAAGAGAGCAAGACGATGAGGATAGGCACTGGGACTGTCCCTTCTTCGGTTCTTGCTGGGATTCAGGAATGAGCCGATTGCCTACAATCGGCAACTGCCCAGAATGTAGATAGAAGAGGAAGGATGCAGCTAACGTGTCCGTGTTCAAACGTCTAGGGCCTCTCCCGCCTCGGAACAAGCACGCTGAGTCCCCTCGGGTGGAAGATCTCGAGGATTTGGAAGACGATGATGAAGAAGAAGAAGATAAGTACCACCGGCCAAGGTGGTGCCCTGATGGACTCAGCCGTTCCCAAAAGCGTAGGGTTCAGCGACTACGTGGTTTGGAGGAAGCCGAAAGGTTATACCTGCACACGTTGAGGAAGGCGCGGCCTGATCTAGCCGCTAAAATTCAGCGAACCCTGGACGAAGAAGGTCGGCCACAAAGGAAAGAGTGGCGCCCCAGACAAAAGAAAGCCGATGATGAAACATCGGCTGGCACAAACATGGTGTTCATCCTTCCGACGGAGTTTAGTGCTCCAGGATTAGACGAAGCACCTGTGGCACAACTTGACTGCGGCCCACGACCAGTTATCTTTGAGAAGCCACGAGAAAGAAGCTATAGACATCTGAAGGCCCTGTACTTGCGAGGTTATATCGATGGGAAGCCTGTCAACAAGATGCTGGTGGACACCGGAGCGGCAGTCAACATTATGCCATACTCCATGCTACGTCGGTTGGGACGCTCTAGCTCAGATCTGATCAAGACCAACGTGACATTGAGCGATTTCAACGGCCAAGCGTCTGACGCACAAGGTGTTCTGAACGTGGATCTGACCGTAGGAAGGAAAACCATCCCTACGACGTTCTTTATTGTCGATAGCAAGAGCACCTATGCTGTCCTGCTAGGAAGAGATTGGATCCACGCCAACTGTTGCATTCCATCCACGATGCACCAATGCGTAATACAGTGGGATGGAGATGAGGTAGAGGTCGTCCATGCAGATGACTCAGCCGAGATTTCAACGGCTGGCATGAACGCTTGGGAGACAACAGGCCAAGAGCCACTCTCAGGCAGCAATTTGGACGACTGCGAGCGCATCGACGTGACAAAGGAGGGGGTTAGGCTGGTCTTATCCACCGGCCTGACCGTATAGCAAGAACAAACCTATGGACAAACGTGGCGAGGCCGATCCTTGGGATCGGCCCCAAAGATCTATGGAGGAACATTGCAAAACCTTCATTGAGCGATTCAATCAACATGGAGGCCGATTCCAGCAATCGGCCAAAAATTATCCTCACCACACATTCTGCCTGTGTTCAACGTCGATCTAATGGGCAGCGGTTTTACGTCGGCTGATGAGAGTCAACATTAGTCCTAACGGAGCCGACGTTCAAATACAGTGCCTTGGCTAACTACAGAGCCGATATCTGCAGTTACCTGACAGATTCGGCTCGGGGGGCACCTAATCAGATGAACATGTGCGATACATGTGCAGTGAAATATTGGGGCCGATAGAAAAATCGGCCAGTAAAAAAAAATCTCATGGTATACAGCCGATGCACGGACATCGACTCTAGTACAAATTACACAAGATCTACCCGCTGCGTGTTCACGACGCGGATTTTCACCAAGTCGGTCTTCAGTTCAGCTTCAAGGCCTTCTGCTTCTTTGAGGGAGTGAACAATGAGAGCTTCCTCAGCTGCAATGAGCCGATTTTGGTGCCCGAACTTTCTCTTCGAGGACTTCCAACCCTTTGCGCCAGTTCAGCAGTACTGTCAGAAGCGTCATTTTTGGCATGCAAGGCAGCCTTTTGCTCATTAAGCCGTTGGTGTTTCGTCTACAATATCGGCTTTCAACGGAAGAAGAGGCGATCGACGGGGGCAAGTTTGGCTGGCTCGGCATGGTGGCTGTCTCAGAATTACCTGAGTTCAAAGCCCTTTGTCTGATCTGTGCATCCTCACCGCTATTCTCGCCTTGACTGAGGCTCGGGGGGCAGCTGGCCTGGTAGATGCTTTGTTTTTAGAAGCCGATTGGGGTGTCATCGGCTGGTCCTTCGTCGCAACCTTCTTCAAAAAATGGTGAGTTCTTGCGGAAGAGGATCACTGGAGCTGGTGGGAGGAATTTAAGGGCTCTCTTGAAGGCAAGGGTCTTCCACATTATCCACCAGATGTCAAAGTCATCAGTCGAAGAGTTGAAGGATAGATTGTGAAGAACTGATGCGTTGCTATCAGCTCATTGAGCATTAGCTAAGTGAACAATCGGCAAAGTCAGTATGAGGGGAAATCGGCTAAATTAGCTTAAAGGAAATCAGCAAAATCAAACTGGGGAAATTCTTCATTGATAAATAGGATTTCTTACATAAAGAGTTGATTGCTCTCAAAAGGAAATACTAGGGGGTACATTGCCCCATCTACTACTGCTGATCCTATGCTAAGGGTCCTATCTACGGGCCGTCGCTGCCCTCGTCGTCGCCGTCGTCGCCGCTGTCGGCGCTACTCCCGGCGGGCTCATCGTCGCTGCTGCAGCGGCCGCCGGCAGGGCCCTCGTTGTCCTCGTCCTCCTCGTCAGCATCGTCGTCGTCGCTGTCGAAGTCGCTGAGGTTCCCCGGACAGGGGCAGAAGCGCTTGGCCGGCGGTTCGTCGGAGGAGGTGTCGTCCTCCTCCTCCTTCTCCTCCTCCTCCTCCTCGGGGGAGGTGAAGTCATCACAGGAGAAGCGATCGTCATCGCTCTCCTCCTCCGTTTCCCCGTCGGCGAGGAAGCGGAGGTCACTTTCCCCGTCGGTCGAGGACTTGTCGTCCTCAGACCAGACGGAGAAATCGTGATTGGACTCCTCCCCGGCTTCGATGGCACGGCGGATGTTGGCCGCATGGGCCTCCTCCGGGTTCCACTCCGGCGTCGGCTCGCGGGAGGAGGAGGATTGGGTGGAAAGACCCGATGAGGCAGAGGAGGAAGAAGACATGGTGGCGCAGGAGGGCTTTTGGAGTGCTAATGCGAAGGGGATGAAGAAGCAAACTGTTTGGAGCGGTTAAATAAAAGGGGATATAGTGGAAATTCAATGCCACAGCAGTTTCCGAGGAAGTGGTGCCCAACGAGAAAAACAATTTTTGCCGGGACACGCGGAAGTGGAAGAGGCAAGGCATCATGATGAAGGATACTGCGACGGTTCTGCTCTGCCACAACATGACCCGACGAAGGAAAAGCAAAATGATTTTGGAATTGTCATTTCCAAAACCAGGGGGGCATGTGTTATCACCAGAATTTGACTGGATCAGAGGTGGGCCGCGATTAAAGATGGGCTTGAAGGATATACATGGAAGAAATACATGAATCGGCCTTATATGCAAAGTTTGGGCTAGTTTGCCCGTGTATCTGTAATATAGTAGGATACGTGTCGGTTAGATAGAGTTTGGCTCGTGCCCGGTTGGGATTATTCCCACGTTAGAAAGTCTATGGACTATAAATATGTATCTAGGGTTTATGAAATAAACAACAATCACGTTCACCACAAACCAATCTAGGCGCATCGCCAACTCCCTTGTCTCGAGGGTTTCTTCCGGGTAAGCATCATGCTGCCTAGATCGCATCTTGCGATCTAGGCAGTACACGTTTATTCGTTGTCCATGCGTTGCTCGTACTGAAGCCTTTTTGATGGCGAGCAACGTAGTTATCTTAGATGTGTTAGGGTTAGCATTGTTCATCGTATCATATGCTGTCGTCGTGCAACCCTGAGACGTCTAGCCGCCCTTACACCTATCTTAGGTGTAAGGGCGGCACCCCGCTTGATCATTATTTAGTAGATCCGATCCGTTATGGTTGCTCCTTGTTCTTCAAGGATTAGTTTAATATCTGCATAGTTAGGCCTTACAAACGGGTTGAAGGATCCAGTGGCACGCAGGGTGTAGTCTGCTAGCCCTAGTCAGGATGTTCCGGGGATCAACCTCGTGTTGGTTTTTAGGCCTTGTCTAGGGTCGGTTTACGATCACCGTGCGTGGCCGCCAGGCTCAATCACGAGTAGGATGTTCCGATTATGTGGTGAAAACCCTAAATCGTAGTAGGTCGTTTTAGCTTTATTTTGATCAAGCAGGACCACCATATATTCGTACACCCCGTACGGATCATGGGTGGATCGGCTCTTCGAGCCGATTCACAGGACAACCTGAGAGCCGATCGAGGCTCGTATTTAATGTTTACGTGTATGCCATGCAGGAAACTAAGCGAGGCACATCCATCACCTTCCTGACCAGGTATAGGTCAGGTGGCACGCCCTTGCACCAGCATCGGACGTGCGTGCCGAGTCTTTGCGGGCCGTCGCTCGGAGGGACCAGGGCCAGCCGCAGTCCTGGGAGCCTCCCGGCTCTACTGTGTTGCCCATCGCTGCTCGCCGGTGGGTTTCTGACCGCAACAACTCCACGCATAGATCGGGTTCCCCACTCCTCCGACGCCGGCGAAGCCAACCGGAGGAGGGGGAACCAATCTATGGAGGAGGAAGAACTGGAGGCGGCTAGGGTTGAGGCGGTGGCTTCAGGATCTTGGGTTAATGTGGCCAGGTTTCGACTTTCGACTAGTGGAAACTGGAAAGCAGGTGCAAATTAGGGAGATAACTGAACCACAACCACCCGCGCCTTAAGCATCGAGTAATATCGGGAAAAAATGCGCCTTTTGGCTATGATTACGATTTGACAAGGGCTCCCATCAGTATGGGGTGAACAAGCCCTCCCATCAGTATATCAGAGGAATTTGACAAGGGCTACAGGACGACTAGATACATCACCAAAAAAGGTGATGCATGTCTCCTTCACCAAAACAGCTGAAACAAGTACATGAATGCAAGTACACCACCATAATAATACTACTACATTAACACAAGTACGAGTAATAAAGTAAGAGTACTACTCCCTCTAATCTAATTTAAACCAAAATAAAACTTAAACTTCATCCTAAATTTGAACTAGTGCCTCGTCCTCGTTCTTCGCTCATTTTCTGATCCAAGACGGCGCAGAGTGCCAGAGTGCAGGGCACGGAACTCTTCATCGGTGGCATGCCATGGGCATGTCACCGGATGCATGATTTTTTCGCAATGTTTTAAATTTGAATTTAGGCTGCATGTCACACGGTGACATGCAAAAGGTGCATGTCACCTGGTGGTGGTAGGCAACTACCCTCATTTACGGCGGCGTAGGCGACTGGACGCCGCGTGGCCAGCCGCTGCCTCGTGGCCGCCTCGGTTTCCACGCGGGAGACCATTAAACGCCGACGACCAACCTGCCCGCGTCACGGTTAGCGACTATGACTATAAGGGCAAAACGCTAAACTCTCTCGTTCCATTCACTTTCTTCCTCTCTCCACCTAACAAACATTTGTTCGTCGCTCTCTCCTCCAGCAATGTCTTCAAAATTCAGGTCGTCGGCGGTCAAGTACGCGGAGAAAAAACGCCGGCTCGAAATTTCGAGAGACGCTTCCAGAAACCAAGTGGGCTCGCCGTCGCCGCCGCCGCCGAAACGCGTCCGTGCTGTGCTCACCGGGTTAGTTTCCTTCGCCATGTACTTTCGTTTCTTTCGTCGCTCTCTCCTCCAGCAATTAATGTGTTCAAACTTCAGGTCGCCGGCGGTCAAGTACGCGGATAAAAAACGCCGGCTCGAAATTTCGAGAGACGGTTCCAGAAACCAAGTGGGCTCGCCGTCGCCGCCGAAACGCGTCCGTGCTGTGCTCACCGGGTTAGTTTCCTTCGCCATGTACTTTCGTTTCTTCTTGCCCGAGCTCAAGCTCTTTAAGAGTCTCTATGGTTATACATCTTAAAGGGTTGGAAGTTCCAACGACGCCCGTACTGCACCAACTTCCACGACCAAGGAATCATCGTCGTCCGATGATTTCAACCCGGCCCTACCCCGGCGAAATGAGGTAGCACCAAGCACTGTGTAGTTATCTTCTTCTTCTTCTTCTTCCTTTGCGCTTACTTGCTACCGATGATTTCGCCCTGAAGGAAGCGGCGCCGACTATCGACACCACTGTCGCCATCTTGATGGAAAAAAACGAGGAGCTCAGCTTAGAGTGTGATCGCCTCCGAGACGATTTGGCTGCCAAGAAGAAGAATTCGAAAACTCTTGTGGAGCTCATTTGCAGCCTTCGCAATGAGCGCGATATGTTGAAGAACGAGCTGATTAAGCAGAAAGAGAGGAACATTGCATCAGCGGAGAAAGCCAGCAGCATACTCAAGACTGTGTGCCTCGAAAGAGACAAGTCTGATATAGAGTACAAAATCCTTCTTCAGGATAAAGTACAGCTCCAAAAGTTGAACCTTGAATATGCTGACATCGCCATCCTTGCCCTTCTCGAGAGGCAGAAGGCACAAGATAAGTTGATGCACCTGATGTTTGAGAGCTGCAGTGAAAGAGAAGAGACATTGAAAGAAGTGAGCAGTTTGGTGGGATACATGAGTGACGTCGGCGAACTTCGCAGAATCCGCCCCGGCTGAGCTCAAATTCCAGCGGAACCAGCTTTCAACAATGCATGTTATTTGCACCTACAACTTCTACTCATTGATTAGAGGTCGCACGACATGGCATTTTCCCTCAAAATAGTAGTACTGTACCAATAGTTGTACTACTTAATATGTACCTTTTTGTAAAATAATTTCTTACATGTATTAGAAACTACCCCTCTCGTTTCTGGATGCACCCGGGACATTGTCATCCGGCCCTCTTCTGGACAAACCCCCTGGGGAAGGACGGTATATTTTGCACATTTCGCTACTAGTACTTCTAATTCCACCGCTTATTTTTCTAATCCGTTAAATCGTTAATTAGATGACCAACTGATGGAAGCTGCGATAGATTAGACCAACAAGTGGTGAATTGTGCAAAAGATATGTCCGTGTTTTATGCAAAAGAGTGATATGGGGATCTGGTGGAATCTTGAATTTCCTCTTCAGTGGTAGGCATGCTTCACTTATAGCTGGAGTACATTGCGGACCTGGTGCATTTCGTCAGTACCGATCAACTATTTTTGCTTATCCGGGAAGAAAAGGTAGTACTAGCCTTTTCTGTGAGATGTCTTTTCAGTGCTACGGAGTTGTCTGTTCACTGCTTGCTTTGTCTGTCGGTGACTTTGCCAAGCTGACTTTGCCATGACTTTGGGTGACTGATATGTGGACCACAGTTGTAAGTGACTCAAAGTCACTGACTTTGGGGACTCCTGAATGCTTCGTATATTTACGACGGTTTTGAATTATGTACTCCGTACAACTTTTGTAATATTGGTCAAACTAGTTTTGACCAGGGTTTGTGTAGGGTGGTTTTTTTTTGGTTGGTCCAAATGGTGTTGTGTGGTCCAAATGTGATGTATCATCACACCACCATGTGCCCCCCACCCCCCACCCCACCCCTAGGTTTTGGTAATGCCATTCTGATACATGCTTCTTAGAAGGAGTACATTTTTTCCGTTAGGGCATGACAATTTTGAAAAAATCAAAAAAAATGGGAAGACAGAATGGTAACATCATTTTCCATGTGAAGATGCACCCCTGTGCCAAATTTTGGTTCATTTTAAGAATGTAAGGTGACAAATTACTCGAGGAAGCTAGTTGGAGTAGACGGGCATGATCGGATTGGCATAGGGGATTTATTTTTTGAAGGATGTTATTTTTCATAGACAATATCTGACACAAAAAATAAAATGTTAAGGTCTCATATTATTCTGAATGATTTTGAATTACTTATGACGTTTGGAAGTATTGGTATACATGAGTCCCACATGAAGTTAAATGGTCCAAAAAAAAAGTTTCGTACACGTCTCCCAGAAAGTGGAAAGTCGAGTACATGCATGACTTCACGCGTCCACTACTGGATACAGAGAGTCAGAGGCTATAACATAATCGGCCTCATCATCTCTCGCGAGCTTGTCCTCTCCACTCCCCCAATTTGCCTCCCCCACACTGTGAAAAACCCCCATCCACTCACCGCACCTCTAAGGCATCGACTTTCCCGTTTCCAACCACAGCAGCATGAAGACAGGTATTGCATACGAGGCGGAGCAATAGGCGACCGCCCACGCAGAGGATGCCTCTACGGTAGTGGCCGTCGCGGTGGGTGAGGCTTCACCGGGCACCCAGGCCGCTCATCTCCTCTGCTTGTCGGATTCTTCAACCTCGGTCGAAATGGGCGTCCTGGCCGTCACGACGGGTGAGGCTTCACCGGGCACCCATGCCGCTCGTCTCCTCTGCTTGTCTGGTTCTTCGACCTCGGTCGAAACGGGCGTCCTGGCCGTCGAGCAGAAGGTGGATACCAACGTTGTTTATCCCGCCGAACATGTGCACGGCGTTGCAGGCCACCACGGCGAGGTCTTCCTAGGCCCGATGCTGGACGCGAACCTTGACCCCTTCGACGATTTCGGCCCAAACGTTCAGTTCCAGGAGGATGTTGAGGGTGATGACGAGGAGGTACTTCTCTTTTACCGAAACTGTCCCAACCCTCTTTGTGTCATATTGCTGTTCACATGGTTTGCACGAGCCTGGTTCTTGATTGATTTGATATCCTACCTTGTTCTTGTAGATGTAATTGATTCTACGATTCGTAAGATCATATTCTAGTTTAATTTCGACTAATCTGCCATGTAGTCATATAATCAATTTATGTGTTCATAATTAGTGGACTTGCAATTGTTGTGGCTTATGTTCATGGTTGTTCATAGGGTTTCTCATGATTTATTACGATTTCTTCTGCCATTTACTTGTTCTACACATTTAATTTTAGGGTTTCTAAGGTTTGATTATGTTAGTGGAGTATTTATTCGATCTGTCATAAAAAACCTGATTATGTAATACTTAATAATTCATAGGAGTATTCTGATGACATGGACAACAACAAGGTGCGCATGGACCGGAAAAGCCGCTATGTTCTCAAGCGGCTGAAGGGTGGTGAAATTCGTTTCTGCATGCGCGGGGAGCTATTTTGCCCATTATGTGGCAAATTTCTCTAGAAGGACATCCACAGCCTGATCCAACATGCGATGGGTGTAGGCCTAAGTACATAGGGGAAGCACCGCTCTGCAACCAAGGCCAAGCACGCATCATATGGCCTCTTCCTCCAGAATTACGTCTTGCCTAGCTTGCTCCACGTCAACGCCCCTGCTGCTGGCCCTCATGCTCCTAGTCATGTTTAAAGTTCATATGTGTAATCTTAATCCCTTTGGAAGTTCAGCATTAAACTCTACAAGTACAACCGTGGTGGTCTTGTGATGTAGTACTCTTTTGATGCATTTGTGATGTAGTAGTACTTTTTTTTGAAATGATATAGTACTATCTAAGAAAAGTACTCCCTCCGATTCACATTCATTTCACACCAAGAAATATGGATCAGAGCGAGGGAGTAAATTAAACATGGCATCTCGTGCATGAAGCTTGACATATCGATCAGGTTGGCTAGAATAGCAATACAATGCTGCTCATTAGGCAAATGCATGCCATGTACGATAGTATACATCCAGTAAAGAAGTCTATACTGACATAAAAAAACTACTTTGGGGATGAGAGTCAATTGGGGCATCTACAATATAGAAAATCTTGCTCGTAGATGATTTTGGCTAAGAGGGTTTTACTCACATTACACGTGCCACTTTCCTTGTCTGCAAAACAAGTTCCAATAAAGGGAGAGGAAAGAAGAGGGTATTGTGGGCGAGATTGAACACCTTTTTTATGTGTTAAGCTAAGGCCTCGTTTAGATGAGGATTTCGACTTATGCCTAACAGCTCAACACACCCACAAATAATTCTTCTTGCGCGCACCACCGTTCATTAAAAATAACAATATTAGCTCGCAAGATTAAGAACGAAGTGAATTTAAGTAACTTGGTAAGCTTTTCAAGCAATATATTCAGAGAAAGAGCACACATGTTCGGCTCAAAATAATCATAAGAGAAGAACAATAAATCTAAGGCACCCACTTCATCGGCAGAAGGGGCGCGACACCACATGGATTCATACCTTGAGTCGACGCTGGCTCGTAGAAGGGCGGCCGCGCCTCGAGGATGCCGGGGACGTGGTGGGCATGTGACTGCTTATCGGCGGGTGGTGCGCCGCGCCATGTAGAAGATCTATCAAGAGAGGAGAGCCCGATGACGCTACCGACGCCTCAACCTTGATAGCACCGACCTGTTGCTCCGCACCGAGATGCGCCGCGTGCAAGATTTAGCGGATGCACCAATTTTAGAGATATGTCATGATCATTGTAACAAATTTCAACGTGATGATGATTTGATCTTGTACTCGGCCTTGAACATAAGAACTAGTACAATCTCACATTTTTTTTATCATTATCCTTTGCGAGATTTAGCGGATGCGCCAAATTCAGAGAAATATCATGATCATGGTAACACAATTTTCAATGTAATGATGATTTGATGTTGCACTCGACCTTGAACATAAGTACTAGTACGGTCTCACAAATTTGTATCATTATACTTTGCAAGTTTTAGTGGATGCGCCCATTTTCAGAGGTAGATCATGATCATGGTAAGTTGGTAACAAGTTTTCAACGTGATGATGATTTGATGTTGCACTCGGCCTAGAAGAGAAATACTAGTACGGTCTCACAATTCTTTTTATCATTACACTTTGCAAGATCTAGCGGATACACTAATTTCAGAGATAGATCATGATCATGGTACTGACCGATATTCAAGGTGATGATGATTTGATTTTGCACTCGGCCTTGAACAGAGGTGCTAGTACGGTCTCACAATTTTTTATCATTATACTTGGACCTTAGCCAAATTCAAAATCTCATAGCGGCAAAACTTCCCGCCCACAAAATACAAAAATTTCACACGCTTCCAAATTCCCATTCTACCCCTGTGGAGATGACAGCAAAGTCGGTTGGTGGGGGGGTCTGCCCGTCATTTTTTGGATCACCACCTCCCTAGCCCGGAAACCCTCCCAAAAAAAATTCATTTCCCTCAGACCACCCACCGGAATTTCCCAAGTCCCTCTCTCCCACCTCCACGACCACCGCACCGGAACATCCCCGCCGGACTTCCCTGGCCTACCCGAGCCCTCGCGATCCTCGTCATCCGGCTGCCTGCCGGAGCCGCTTCATCGACGCCGTCATCAACCGGACCGGATCATCCCCGCCGAACCTCGAAACCATATGCTCATCCAGCAGTCTACCGCAGTCGCTTCAGCTGCTGTATCGTCCACCCCACCGGAGCCGCTTCGCCGGATCCGTCTTCCACCGCATCGGATCTTGCTCACCGACACCGCTGTGCATGAACCGGATCTGCTTCACCGGCGCCGTGCATGATCTAAACTCTTCTACTGTCGCTTTTCTATTGCTTGCCTGTAAGTTCTTGTTTAATCTTGGGGGAACCTGTTTGTGCTAACGACGCGCCGTTACGTTTTTGCAGATGAGATGAGTAACCATGAAGTGTAATGGCCGTCTCTCCAACCCCAAGTAGCACATGTAGCGTACTTCATCACCGGATCTATCAACCCCAGGAAGATCTATTGTGACTCCCACAGAGTGCTTCTCCTAATGTAAGTCCCTTGTTTTAGCTCCATGTTCTGGGTTCAGATGCTTGTTTGTCTGAAGCTCTTTTAGTTCATTCCTAGCTATGACCGTAACACCTTGCTATTTTCTAGTTCATTGCTAACTTTAAGCGATTGAACATGTTGGTTCGCATATGGTTTTCTAGTTCAGTCGTTGTTACAAAAATTATAGGTATTATAGTAACATCCTGCTATTATTTAGTTCATGGCCAATTTTAAGTAATTGCACATGTTGGTTCGCATTCCCTGCTCTATAGCTTTTGGCATCTTAACTTCTATATTTGGTTTACATTGCCTGCTCTGTAGATCTAGCCATCATAACTTTATCTTGCTCAGTCGTTGTTACAAAAATTATGGCCTGCTACTATGTTGTTTGTGCCAATTTTTTACTCCATGAACATGTTGGCTTGCATTCCCTGTACTACAGGTGATGCCATTGTTTTGTATCTACTTCATTGTAAGCTAACAAAGTAAGAACTTAGTTTGGCATGCTATCACTCTGCTATCTAGCCTGTAGTACAAATAAACTTGTCATACTACTAGATAATAATTTTGCGTGCCATCTTGTTCTTCAAAAGCTGCATTATTGACTTGTTTCTCTGACTTGGCATGACGCTCACATATGGAATGCTGAACATATTGGTTTGCATTCCCTCTTATACACATTCACAGGTGATCCCACTATATTCTGTATCTGGTCCATCCTAAGCTCCAACATTAACTATCCTCTATGTGTTGCTCATTACAAGTTTATATCCTGAAACATCTTGATTTGCATCCCCTTCACTATAAGTTCAGGAGTATTATTTAGTTCACGGCCAAAATGAAGTAATTGCACTTGGCACATGTTGGTTCACATTCCCTCCTCTTTAGCTTTTGCCATCGTAACTTCTATTTTTGGTTTACATTCCATGCTCTGTAGATGTAGCCATCATAACTTCATCTTGCTCAGTCGTTGTTACAGAATTTATAGCCTGCTACTATGTTGTTCATGCCAATTTTGTACTCCCTGAACATGTTGGTTTGCATGGGACTCGACAGTAGTAAGTCTGATGTTTCATTCTAACATGCTCTGTTATATTGGCTGTTGGTATGCGGCATGCACTCTTTGTTTACTTATTGTGCGCATTACAATGATCTTGTTATAACGACGAAATGATGAGTTCCAAATTCTTTGGCAAACAATATTGTAGTGTCTTTGCCTTTCCATTGTTGCTGTCTTAACTTGTAATGTCTTTGTTTCAGATATAGGTGCTGCATGGACAACTTAAAAGATTGCCGGATCGCTTCATTGTATTGCTAGGTTTACTTACCATTCAATTTCTCTGGGTTCTGTAATATTTTTTCAAAGCCTTGCAGCTGATGTAATATTTAGTTAGTTTTTATAGTTCTTTCGCGCATTTTTTCTTTGGTGCTTGTGGTAAGTGAGGCTATCCGACAGAAATCAATGCTGCGTAAATATTCTCAGTATCTAAATCACGAATTCCCAGTCCTTAAACGGCCCAATTAAGCGAAATCACATATGTGCCGGCCCGCAAAATCCTAAAGCGCCTATTATGCCGGCATATAAACAACAACTAAACGGGCTGGCCCACTTACTTATTGGGCCAGCCCACTTGAATTACGGTGGAACCCACACTCTAATTGGGCCGGCCCACTTGATTTAAGGTGGGCCCCACCCACTACTGGGTCGGCCCACTAACTAGTTGGGCCAGCCCAATTGCTTTTGTGATGGACCCCACGTACTAAATGGGCCGGCCCTTTAAGAGGAAAGTGGGACCCACCTGTGTTTTTGGCCCGGCCCACTATCTTGTTGGGCCGGCCCAGTTGCTACATGGTGGACCCCACATACTAAATGGGTCGGCCCTTTAACAGGAAAGTGGGACCGACCTGTGTTTTTGGCCCGGCCCACTATCTTGTTGGGCCAGCCCAATTGCTATATGGTGGACCCCACATACTAAATGGGCCGGCCCTTTAACCGGAAAGTGGGACCCACCTGTGTTTTTGGCCCGGCCCACTATCTTGTTGGGCCGGCCCACTTGCTATATGGTGGACCCCACATACTAAATGGGCCGGCCCTTTAACAGGAAAGTGGGACCCACCTGTGCTTTTGGCCCGGCCCACTGGCTTGTTGGGCTGGCCCATTTGATCTATTGTGGACCCCACGTACTAAATGGGCCGGCCCGATAGCAGGAAAGTGGGACCCACATGCTTATTGGGCCGGCCCAATAACTTCTTGGGCCGGCCCAGTTGCTTTAAGGTGGACCCCACTAGTTAAATGGGCCGGCCCGATAACAGGAAAGTGGGTCCCACATGTCTTTGGGCCGGCCCTTTTGCCTGTTGACCCGTCAAACGAGTGCATTCGGCCCGGCCCACATGCTTAGTGGGCCAGCCCGTTAATGTTTTGACCAGTCAACCTTAGAGGTTAGGCCCGGCCCACGTAACAAATGGACCAGCCCAGCTATATAGTTGACCGGTCAAACTAAGTCAGCTGGCCCGGCCCGCTTAAGACGTGGCAGGCCTCGTGTGGGCCTACCATCTACCACGGGGTTTCAGCCGGTTAACGCCGTTAATCGCGCTAATCTAAGGCCGCCACGTGTCAGTTTGCATGACGTCAGCAGTCAATGGGCTCCCGGAAACACTTGCGCAACGGTCCGATTTTCCGTGGCGGAAGGGCGCCCAAGCGCGACGGACCGAAAAAATCGTCGTAGGACTTTGCCTGACGCAGTATCCACAACAGAACCCATATCGTCGGGTTAGGCCCATAGGCGACGAAAAATACCCCTTAGCGGACGATTTTGAGACGTTGTCTATCAGAACTTTTCTTGTAGTGGCTCCAGGTTTTGTTTGATGTATTGTAGATGCTTCAGGTTAATTTGTTGTAGTGCTCCAGGTTAAAAAAATAGGAACTATATATGTCTAGCAATATATGTCCAGGTTTTCTGGTTTGTAGTACTAACTGATATGGTGGATATATGGTGGATATGGTGGATATTTTTGCAGGGATTTCATTGAGTTGCCCATTTCTCCCGAAGCGTTGATTAACTTCCGTTTCAGATGAGAAATGGGCACTCCTACGTAGAAAAAATAGCAAAGGTCATGCCGAATTTTTTGGTTGACTTTTGTACTAACTTTTTGCCTCTTTTTAATGAAGTGCAAATAAACATGTCGGGCAGCACTTCTAAGCCCAGGAGCCAGAACGAAGAAGCCAGAGAGGCCAACAAGGACTTCTGGGAGGGCTACGAGCGGCCCCGGAAGGCCGCCGCCGAGTCGCCCGGTGATGAGGAAGAGGGCCGGGACGCCGCCTCCGAGGGAGAGGGCCGGGGGGCCACCGACGACACCGACGAGGGCCGGGACGCCGCCTCCGAGGGAGAGGGCCGGGGGGCCGCCGCCGACACCAGCGACGATGACGATACCTGGGACGACGCCGCCGAGACCGGTGAAGAGAACGCGGCCAACCACACGGAAGGTGATAGCGGCGGCAACCCTCAGGAGGGTAAGAAGAAGAGGACGGCGAGGAGGCCAAGGAGGGATCGGAGGCCGCAAGTGCTCGCCAACGTCACCGATGCTGTCACGGTAGTCTCCGAAAGTGGCCTCCCGATGGAGCCTTCGTGGGTTGCCAAAGGGTACGGCATGCAACTAGGGTGCATCATCCGTGAAACCGTGCCGATCCTAACTCGGGACCTCAGAAGCAAGGAGAACGAGGCTATCGCCCAATCCCTCCTCCAGAAGCTTCACCAGCGATACACGTTCCCGGAGCCGTTCAATAAGAAGGTGGACTCTTTAGCTCTCACGAAGATGAGCACCACCTTGAGTAGCTGGAAGAACCGGCTGAAGAGAAAGATCGAGGCCGGTGAAAGCTGGGAGAGGATAAGTAACAAAGACCCGTCGATCTCCTTAGAAGACTTTAATGCATTCAAGTCTTACTTACAGACTGACAGTGTTAAAAAATGGACCGACTGGGGGAAGAAAAGGCGGGAGTTGAACTTAGGGACCCACCATTGCGGAAGCGGCGGTTACCAAGGAAAACAGCCCACTTGGGACAAGGAGGATGCCGAGATGGTACGTCTGGGGAAAGAAAACCCCTGGCACAAAATCCAGGATGTACAGGCTAGGAACTTTGTCCGGTCCCGCTACTACTTAGACTGGAAGACGGGGGAATTTATTACGGATCAAAAAGACATGAGGGAATTCGAGAAGTACCTGGTAAGGATAGTTCTATATTATTTCGCTCATCTTATTAGGAAATCAAGCCAATTGGGCTAACCTTAAGTTCCTTTGTCTGAAGGATGAAGAGTTGATGAAGGCTAGTTGTACGGCTGGCCCGTCGTCCCAGGGGTCGACGGAACCGTGGGACACGCCTTTCAACAGGGCGACGAACAAATACAAGGAGAGGGAGCTGGAAAAGCCACCGATGTCGGGTGGCCGTGTGTTCGGCTTTGGCACAAGTATGAAGCTATCCGAGTACTATGGGTCGGATGCCAAGACGAGAAAGCTGGAGAGGAGGTCGTCGGCTAAGGATAAATCCGAGGTTCAGGAGCTGAAGAAGAAGGTGGAGTCACTAGAGAAGCTGGTGGCCGAAAAGCCTGTGGAGAACACGGAGATGATGAACAAGTTATTGGACGAGAAGATCCGGCAGATCATCCCCCTGGGTTGATGGAGGGGTTAGCTGCTTGGAATGCGGGAGGTCAAGTGGGGCCGATACATGTGCCCAGCATCAGCGGCAGCAACTCAAGCTTCCACGTGTCACCGACGGTGCCGCTCCACCCGACGCCGGGTCGGGGCTCCACCAGACGCCGCCGCTCCACCCGACGCCGCAGCTCCAACTGGTCGCATCGACGCCCCCAACCGCCGCCCTTGTATCGACAGTAGCCGAGATCGACGCCATCAAGGAGGTAAATTCATTAGTTACTCCTTCGCGTCATCTTCTTTAACTATATATGCCTTTCGTGACTGCCATCTCACGATGCCCAACATGGCGCCCCTGACTCAGGATGAACAATGCATACTTCTGCAAACGGTGGAGCCCGGCGGCAAGTTGGTGGAAGTTGCTAGCGGCCTTGTCATGGCTTCCCGCGTTATGCACAGCGCTAGATTGGCGGAAGACGTGGCGAAGGTCAAGTTGGTAATGGTAGTGCCGGAGTACCGCTATGCCATCCCCCCTTTCAACCTCCGGGCACAGACGAAGGCGACGTTTTGCCCCTTGGGGATTGCACCTCATGGCTTATGAAATGGCCGAAGAACCAGATTCGTCTGGGGGGGGGTCTTCCGAGTGCTAAGAAAAGCACCGGCGCCACCTCCCCTATCATCCGGCCCAAGATCGCCAGGGTCGACGACACCCTTAAGGAAACGGCGGTCGCCGCCCCCACTACCCTGAAGGAACCGGCGGTCGCCGCCGCCACCCGGAAGGAACCGACGATCGCCGCCACCACCACATGCCACAAACAGTTGTTGGGAGCGCTATCGCAACGACCGTCAACTAGACGCACGGTAAGCCAAGCGGCGGCATCGCAACCGCCACCACCTAAGGTCCAGGACATGGCGCCACTTGATGGCAACGATGTAGATGATGATGATGACATCGATGCCTACATCAATACTGGCGCCTGCAGCCAAGATATGTACATGCCTCCTATGGATGAACAAGCCTTCCGCACACACGGCGATCAACTTGGTCATCCCCCTACAGTCACGAAGCAACGCCTGGTCTTCACGGGTCTTTCTCAAGACACTCCTCCGGAGGCTGGCAATCCAGCTCAAGTCAAGCCTGCTACCGTTTTCAGCCCTAACACGCTGCGTAAGACGATCATCGGGGAGCCACCCAAATCAATCCCAGCAACCTCAGAAGCACCACTGAAAGAACATCTCTCATATTATGTTTGAGTGTTTGATGTCAATGTATGTGATACACTAATGGTTGTTTAAGTGGTACAGGGATTACATAGATACATTTGTATGTGTGTTGGATGTGGTCAGTGCTGTCAAAAAGCAATTGCAAAAATGTTCATCAGTCCGGATAATCCGGGCCGGATATTTCCAAAATATCCGGGCCCCAGAATTTAGGCTAAGGACTTGGGGAAATGCAGCTCAGTACAGGGGCCGGACATTTGCCCGGATATTGTCCCAGTTTTGTCCCAGGGCCGGATAATCCGGGCCGGACATTTCAAGAATATCCGGGGCCCTCGAAAACGGCTAAGGACTTGAGGAAAAGCAGCTCAGTATAGGGGCCGGACAATTGCCCGGACATTGTCCTGGTTTTGTACCAGGAGGCCGGATTATCCGCGGGGGGGGCCGGATTATCCGGCCCCCCGGAAGGCTCAACGGCTGGATTTTGGGGAGGGGTATTTATACCCCTTGTCAACACCCGGATTTTTAAGTCCAGATGCCTATTATGCCATTCATCGCAATCCCAGGAATATTGTTTTTGCGAGACATAATAGATTAATATCACAACACATCATTTATTACAATGCATAATTGTCTTACAACACGGGATCACATGATCCAGTCTTATTACAATACTAGTTGATCTATTGATCAACTACAAAACACATAGCGGAAGCGAAGTAGCGTAGTAGTAGTCCATCTATTCCACAGGCAACTGTTGACGTCAGGAGTGGTCCTAGTTGTCGTAGACGTCCTGCTGTCCTTCTTCCGGGTTCTGGTACTCCTCTTCATAGTCTGGCCATTTGAATAGCCAGGGACAAAGCCATGAGTACTTTAAAGTACTCGCAAACTAATACTAAGGTAAGTACTATCAACTATAGTAAGGGGTTCTAAGCTCTAGTTTCATTTGCATAAAGCCAGTTTTGTTTCATAAACACTTTAATGATCAAAAACCTTCATTTGCTCAACTAACTCAAGTGGGAACATTAGTGTCATTCCCACAACTCAGTTGTGATTCAAAGTCAAAGTCACCTTTCAATTCAAAATCACAAGTCACCCTTCACATGTCACTTTTTGAAAAAAAAGTCTGATGACGGAACAGTATGGCCTTTCCAACCGTCCATAACCGTGGACGCGGCTATTCGAATAGATCTACACTCTGCGGCAGAGGTCGTACACTTGTGCCACAACATTTGCAATAATCCGTCGGGTTAATCGCCCCTGATTTACCACACTCCGTGTGCGGACTACCAACCATAACCTTTCACTTACATATCCTAGTATAGGCATCTCTCCCCATGAGCTTGGCCTCCCGGTGAAAACCAACCGTTAACCCGGGAATCGCACAGGCTTGGGCCGGACATTCACCTCATTTCACGTCATTTCAATATCACTTCACTTTTGTAGAGGCAGCCTCCAGCATAACCCCGATGACGCTTGTTTAGAGGGAACCCATACTAAGATATATAAACTTCTAGTTAAGCCCTACCCATATCAGGTATTGTGGGGTACTGGCAAAATTGGAATGGTATCGCATCCGAACCCAACCATCAGTTTTGGTAAAATTCACCAAGTCATTCACCAGTCATATTCACCTTCAAAATCTTTCAATAGAATGACTCATCATTCCAAGGTTTTCAAAGTCACTTCCAAATCACAAGTTCCCAACTAGAGTAGTCACTTTTAAAATTGAGCACTAGCCACTAGTTATGAGAGGTGCTAAGTATCTTGGAGCTTGCTAGGCTAAGTTTGATACTCTTGTAGTATTCTATCTCTAGACCAAAGTTAACTATAAAAGCAAGTTATAAATAACCAAAACCAAAAGCTTATAAGAGTAAAACTGGGAATTAGGCTCATAAGCATAAAGTAAAAAGTGGTGGTGCCTTGCTCTTGTAGAGCTTTGCACTTTGCCAGGGTAATATCTTGCAAGAAGATTAGCTTGCAAGGGTGTTAGCTTGCATTGGTAAAAGCATGCAAGAAATACTAGCTTGCCTTGGTTGTTGAGGTGATCAAAGTGGTCTTCTTCTCCTTGGAAGTAGATCTCCTCCTCCTCTTGATACTCCTCGGTACTAGCGTCTAAAATACGAATACGAGGATACAATCACCAAACAATTTTTTGGCTATTCCAAACATCACATATATTCACACAAACTATTCTATTCACACAATTAATACAATTTGGTGCATTGGTGGTAGTGCTTTGAGGAAGAATAATTTCCTCTCATTTTATATGTAAATGATAGTTTCCATATAGTTCTTGAGGAATAATTTCCTCTCATTGAATCTTCTTTAAGATTTAATTTCTCAAATCATCACACATGAATTTATGTTGACCTAAGTCAACCATTCATCATCATCATTTGAGAAAATGAGTTAAATGAGGTAGGGATACCTCATACCATTTAATAATGCCTATTAAGATTTAAATCTCCAAGTATTTAATGTGGGAGTATTGGACCAGGGGTTCAAACTTCATATGAAAATACTTGGGACAAGATTTAAATGAAGTGAAACACTTCATATAATCTACACAAGTAAACTAGCATCACTTAGTACTATTAAGTGGTTAAAGGTGTTGTTTTCTTATTTAGGAAAAATAATTTCCTCTCATACTAAATAAAGTGTTACTTTTAATTACTTAGAGAAATAATTTCCTCTCATTATCTTATTAAGATTTAAATTCTCTCATGAACAATATATGACCTAGGTTGACCAAAGTCAACCTCTTCATACTTATCATTGGAGAAAAGATTTAAATGAGGTGAACACCTCATACCTTTTAATCCTAACCAGGTAAAGAGTTAATATCATCAACAATTCATGTGAGACCTAAATGACCAGAGTCTCTACCTCACTTTGAATTATTCAAGACAAGATTTAAATGAGAGAAACACTCCCATAAGATTTAATTATTTGTTGGAACAATTTAAAATGCTACTAAGGCAAACATTTAGTATAAGTGAACAAATATGAGGCCAAGCAACCAGGGTTATCACACTACTTCATACAACTTGAGAGGATGATTTACATGAGGTGCTACACCTCATACTATTTAAATACTATTTTTGAAAAAGTTTAAATGAGCTAGAAATGGCCAGATAGCCATTATGTGAGTTTAGCTCATGATCATATGAAACAACTATAGTATTTTATTATATAATAAATTAGACAACATCAAATGTGATTTTTGAGAGGTGGAACCACCTCAAAATAGTTTATGGTTGATTTTTAAGAATTGTTTGAAGTTGGAAAAGTTACTGCTTTGTTATTTTTACTATTCAAATTTTACAACAAATTTTGAAATGAATCCAGTGGGGTTGGATGGGGTATTTCATTAGCTTTCTAAAGATATAAAATTCGTTGAATTTGGCTCAGTAGATTTAGATCTATTAAATTTTGAATCTAGCATCAGATTGTAAAATAATTGAAAAAGATTTAGACCAGTTTGAATTCAAACGGGGGCGGGAAAGTAAACGGGCTGCGCAGGGGAAAAAGAAAGTGGGCCGGCCCAGTAGCGCGTCCACGCAACGGGCCGCCTGACATGGTGGGGGCCACACGTCAGCGGGGTGACTCACCGAAGCGGTACGCGGGGATGAGGAGCGTTGGATCAGACGCGGATCTGACGGTGGAGGGGCGTCGTCGTCGTCGGCGAGAACTGGCTGCTTGCACGGCGCAGGTAGGGGGTCGGCGGCTCACCGGCGGCGCGGCGAGGGTCGGCGAGGCGCTGAGATGACGTTGTCGAGGAAGGGGAGGCAGCCTGTAGCAGTTTCGTCTCTAGGGGTGGCCTGGATCGACGGCGCCCTTCTCAGCACCGCCGCGGCTCCGGTGATCAAATTGACTGGCTAAGGTGGTGAATCGAGCAAGAGGTGAGGTCGAGGAGCTTGAGGAGAGGAAGGAGAGCAAGATTGGTGTGGAGGGTGAAGCACGAGGAGGTCTCCTTTTATAGCGTCTGGAGGTGGCCGAGGTGCTGTGACGGTGGTGGTCATGGTGATGGTGCTACAGCGGTTCTGGGGCTCTGGCGATGACGCTCCTGGCTCGGCGACGTCACGGCGGCGACGTGGGGCTTGAAGGCGATGAAAAAGAGGCAGAAACGAGGACGAGCGCGTGCGGTCTCTGTCGCGGGTACCGGCGCACGTCGTCGACGGTGGTGTCACGTACAGGGTTCCCGCGGCGAGATGGCGTTGTCTGGGAGGTTGCAGGGTCCACGGCGAGCAAGTGGGTGAAAGGAGGGATCGAGGGGGAGTGTGAGGCGACGGGGCGAGGTGAGGCTCTGGCGCGCTCCGGGGCGTCACCATGCGCGTCCTGTCGCGCATGGGCGTCTCTGGGCGCGTCTGGGCACGCGGCTGCTGGTCAATGCCGACGTCGTCTTGGTCAAGGGCATGCATGGTCAGCTTCAGGAGGGTCAGGGGGAGTCAGTTGACATGGTGAGGGGAGATGGATGTGAGAGGAGAGGAGGTGAGCATGTGGGTGTCAATGGTGGCCGGCATGGGTTGGGTTTTGGTCATGGTGACCAAGAGAGAGGGGTGCAGTGGCCTGTACTGGTGATGGGAGGTGTGAGGGAGCTCCAGGGCCTCAGAGATGGTCAGGGTTGGACCTGGTCCAAGGTAAAATTGAGGTATGGGCACCAAGTTTACTCCTGCCTGCCAGGTGTTTGATTAAATGCCCGTAAGAGAAAAGTTTTCAAAATTTTGAAAATCCTTTGGTGGATCTTATTCATATATTCATAGAGATGGAAAGGTGGTGGTGGGGTTCAATTTGGAAAAGAATTGCAAAATGGCAAAAGTGAGATGATCTTCTCTTTAATCCAAAGTCTCCACTTGGCAACACTATACTGGTCAACCTGGTCAACTTCAGCAGGGATGGTCAACATGGAAGTTGTTGACCTTGACATGGTCTTGGATGACATGGTCATAGTTGACTAAGTTTGGTTGAGGAATCAGAAGATAAAAGGGTGCAAAGTGGTGAAGATAAAATAAAAGTGACATATGACCATTATCATATGTGAATTGAAATTGAGATTTCCTTTGATTGGATTCTTGTTTCTTTGATGCAATTTTGTTTGTTTATCAAAATTAGGTATTCTACAAGCAAGAGATCAAGCCATGGTGGCCTTGGTTGAGGATTTGCAAATTTGGCTAAGTGTATGTGAGTGAATTTTGGGGATTATCTCACTATTTGATTTTTCTCCAATTGAGTTGACTTTGGTTGACTCTAATGTGATTCTTATTAGTTTAGAAACATTTTCAAACCATTGAATCCATTCCACAAGGTATTGATCAAGGATTTGCAAAATTGGCCATAACACCTAAGAGGTGAGGTTCAAATTTCATTATTTTTGTAAATTGTTCCCCTTGCTTCACTTGGGCATGGGTTAGGGTCAATTTAGGGTTATAATAGGTTGAGAGATGGTTTCCCATCATTTGATCAAGGTAGAAGTGCATAGGTCAAGATTTGGGGCAAAATGGCTATGTGTCACATATGCCTCTATGCATATGTGGCATTTGATTTTTGATTTGAGTGTTCTTGGCCCATTTGATATTGTTGAGTGTTGAAATGGTATATGGAAGTGATCCATCCATTCACCACAAGTACTAGGGTCAAGAATATTAAATTCACAAATTTGCATTTTTCTCTCATATGCCTCTATGGCATTTTTAGTTTCTTTTTATTTTCTTGGGAAAACACTTGGATTTGGTTTAGTAGGTACTAGGTAAGGTGTATGAAGATTTTCCAAACCTCTAAGCAAAGTATAAGGCTTAGGGTAAAGTTTTATAATTATAGCCATAGGCACATATGCCTCTTTCTTATTTAACTAGTAGGGGTGAAAAGAGGGGTGAGGTTTAGGGTTTTGTGGGGTTCACAATGGTTCACCACCATTTAGCATAATTAATAAAGGTAGGGTTCAAGATTTACCTATTAGGGCTAGATGCCCACATATGCCTTTTATTTTATTTTGGGTTTCTCAAAATAGATCCAGAAGGATTTCTGGAGAAGATTAGGGTTTAAGGTTTTTCTTATTTGATTTCTTTCTCTTGTATTTTATTTGATTGGTGATCTTCACTTGATCACTTTGGGGTTTTAGGGTTTAGCACATAAGCATAATAACACTCATCATGGCAAACACAAGATTTGAACAAGATCTACTTGTATCAATCTCATTTTAATAAAAGTTTTTGTTGGTCCAAAAATTTGGACTAGGGAAATTCATTTTGTTTGTTTTGAAAATTTTGGGTTGTTACAAACCCTTCCCCCTTAAACAAATCTCGTCCCGAGATTTTAAGAAAAGTTAGGTTCCTAAGAGAGATTGAGCATTTTATTAACAGGAAGACATACTTGGCATGGTCTGGGGTGCTTCCTGAGCTTCAGTGGCGGTCATGTGGTAGAGACGGCCGTTGTTGTTGTTCTGATTCTTTCTTCCGGCAAAGCGGCGCTGTTGCTGAGCAGGTGCTGCGGTATTGGCGGCAATCCTGGCAAGCTTCTTGGGGCACTCTTTGGAGAAATGACCCACAACTCCACATTCATAGCAGTTGACGTTGGACTTGTCTTTGGGGTTGACGGGGGTAGCATTGCTTCCAGTCCTCGGCGCGGTATTGGGGTTGTTGTTGTTTCTATTGTTGTTGTTGTTGTTGGGGCGGTTGTTGTTGTTGTTGTTGTTGTTCCCTCCGGGCTTCGGGGGTCCTCCGTTGTTGTTGGCGTAGTTGGGGCGATAATTCTGGGCAGGGGGATTGTTGAATCTTGGGGTGAATCCTCCAGAGGAGTTATTGCGATACTTCTGATTATGGTGGGGTCCATTCTGGTTCATCATTCTTCTCTTGCGGTTCTCGTTGGCCTGATGCAGCTTTCCTTCCATCTGTATGGCTGAGTCCACGAGGGCTTCCAAATCAGCGAACGGAATGTTCACCAATACAGTCTGCATCTCGTCGTGTAGTCCGTTCAGAAATCTTTCCTTTCTCTTCTCGTTGGTGTCGGTCTCATCCGGGGCGTACCTCGATAGAGTGAGAAACCTGTCGCGGTATTCCACCACGGACATCCTTCCTTGTTTGAGTTCACGGAACTCATCTCTCATCTTCTTAATCAGTCCTTGGGGCACATGGTATTTGCTAAACTTAGTCTTGAAGTCTTCCCATGTCATCATATGTCCTGCATTCAGGGCACGGGTGCTGGTCCACCAAGCTCTGGCTGGTCCTGTTAAGTAGTGCGTGGCAAACAGCACTTTCTCTGCGGCTTCAACTCCCGCAACTTCGAGGTTGTTCTCCATGGTCTGGAGCCAGTCATCAGCATCAAGGGGCTCTTCAGTCTTGTTGAACATTGGAGGGTTGGTGTGCTGAAAGTTCTTCAGCTTCGATCCAGGGTGATCGTGGTTTCCATGGCCTTGGTTGTTCTGAGCTATCTGTTGCAGTGCGGTAATGTTGGCTTGGCGTTCAGCTCTCTCGACTTCTCGGTCTGCTATCATCGTCTGCAGCAGTTGCATCATGGCATCCTGGGTGGTGTTGCGGGTTGGTGGGGCCATCTGAACATTGAGGTAGATGATAAGATAAGAGGGAAATTTCTACAGTTTGTTTTGTTAAATTTTTAAAAAGTTCACAAATTGAAAATTTGAGTAGTGTTGCGGGGGTAAAAACCAACAACACTTTTTCATTCATACCAAGCATCACACATTACAAGGCTAACACACCGTTGGTTTGAAGAACCATTCATCGTTCTACGATACAAGGGGGATCCTGATACAACTCACACCTACTTAAATGTTTAAATGATACTACTCTTCAGGGGGGGGGATTTCTTCGTCTTCACAGGTGAGGTGCTTGGCGAGAGGCGAGGGCATTGTCCAAATCCCTGCGGGTTTTGTACTGCCTGAAGTCCTGAGGTGCTTCATAGGGGTTCATCTTTGGTTGGGGTGGGGGCATGGTCATCGGTCTTCCCATGGAGTCATGTCTTGGGTAGTAGATGAAACGAGTGTTCTTGATCTTGTCCTCATTTTGTCCACACAGACGGGAAATTGCTTCTTGCATAGCTTTGTCTAGTCCTTCCTTCCAAGTGTTTCCCGTTACAGAAAACCATATGGTTTCCCATACCGGGGCATCAAGCTTCCTTCGTAGATCAGTAGAAACGTCCCACCGAGGTGGTTCTCCTAACCGAGCCTTGAGGGGTATTCCGAAGAACTCGGGATACGGGTGTCCTAGATAGTCCACTAGTTGCTTCAACTCCTTTTCGAACCTTGGGTCGCCTCCGGAACCCAGCTTATAGGACTCCCATTGGTACTTCATCTGTGAGCAAGTAGGATAAGTAAGTTAAAGAAGTAGTCAAGTGTGCAAAATTTTAGATAGTGCTACAAAAAGAAGTAGAGCATAAATTTCTCATTTTGAAAAAGATTTCAAGGTTAAGAGTGAGAATAAGTTTTTCACAAATATTCACTTCTTTGGTTTTGAAACTAAGTTTTACAGACGTCCATTCTAACTAGGGTCTCCTAAGGTCAACAATGGCTCTGATACCAACTTGTCAACACCCGGATTTTTAAGTCCAGATGCCTATTATGCCATTCATCGCAATCCCAGGAATATTGTTTTTGCGAGACATAATAGATTAATATCACAACACATCATTTATTACAACGCATAATTGTCTTACAACACGGGATCACATGATCCAGTCTTATTACAATACTAGTTGATCTATTGATCAACTACAAAACACATAGCGGAAGCGAAGTAGCGTAGTAGTAGTCCATCTATTCCACAGTAACCGTTGACGTCGGGAGTGGTCCTAGTTGTCGTAGACGTCCCGCTGTCCTTCTTCCGGTTCGTACTCCTCTTCATAGTCTGGCCATTTGAATAGCCAGGGACAAAGCCATGAGTACTTTAAAGTACTCGCAAACTAATACTAAGGTAAGTACTATCAACTATAGTAAGGGGTTCTAAGCTCTAGTTTCATTTGCATAAAGCCAGTTTTGTTTCATAAACACTTTAATGATCAAAAACCTTCATTTGCTCAACTAACTCAAGTGGGAACATTAGTGTCATTCCCACAACTCAGTTGTGATTCAAAGTCAAAGTCACCTTTCAATTCAAAATCACAAGTCACCCTTCACATGTCACTTTTTGAAAAAAAAGTCTGATGACGGAACAGTATGGCCTTTCCAACCGTCCATAACCGTGGACGCGGCTATTCGAATAGATCTACACTCTGCAGAGGTCGTACACTTGTGCCACAACATTTGCAATAATCCGTCAGGGTTAACTGGCCCTGATTTACCACACTCCGTGTGCGGACTACCAACCATAACCTTTCACTTACATATCCTAGTATAGGCATCTCTCCCCATGAGCTTGGCCTCCCGGTGAAAACCAACTGTTAACCCGGGAACTGCACAGGGCTTGGGCCGGACATTCACCTCATTTCACGTCATTTCAATATCACTTCACTTTTGTAGAGGCAGCCTCCAGCATAACCCCGATGACGCTTGTTTAGAGGGAACCCATACTAAGATATATAAACTTCTAGTTAAGCCCTACCCATATCAGGTATTGTGGGGGTACTGGCAAAATTGGAATGGTATCGCATCCGAACCCAACCATCAGTTTTGGTAAAATTCACCAAGTCATTCACCAGTCATATTCACCTTCAAAATCTTTCAATAGAATGACTCATCATTCCAAGGTTTTCAAAGTCACTTCCAAATCACAAGTTCCCAACTAGAGTAGTCACTTTTAAAATTGAGCACTAGCCACTAGTTATGAGAGGTGCTAAGTATCTTGGAGCTTGCTAGGCTAAGTTTGATACTCTTGTAGTATTCTATCTCTAGACCAAAGTTAACTATAAAAGCAAGTTATAAATAACCAAAACCAAAAGCTTATAAGAGTAAAACTGGGAATTAGGCTCATAAGCATAAAGTAAAAAGTGGTGGTGCCTTGCTCTTGTAGAGCTTTGCACTTTGCCAGGGTAATATCTTGCAAGAAGATTAGCTTGCAAGGGTGTTAGCTTGCATTGGTAAAAGCATGCAAGAAATACTAGCTTGCCTTGGTTGTTGAGGTGATCAAAGTGGTCTTCTTCTCCTTGGAAGTAGATCTCCTCCTCCTCTTGATACTCCTCGGTACTAGCGTCTAAAATACGAATACGAGGATACAATCACCAAACAATTTTTTTGGCTATTCCAAACATCACATATATTCACACAAACTATTCTATTCACACAATTAATACAATTTGGTGCATTGGTGGTAGTGCTTTGAGGAAGAATAATTTCCTCTCATTTTATATGTAAATGATAGTTTCCATATAGTTCTTGAGGAATAATTTCCTCTCATTGAATCTTCTTTAAGATTTAATTTCTCAAATCATCACACATGAATTTATGTTGACCTAAGTCAACCATTCATCATCATCATTTGAGAAAATGAGTTAAATGAGGTAGGGATACCTCATACCATTTAATAATGCCTATTAAGATTTAAATCTCCAAGTATTTAATGTGGGAGTATTGGACCAGGGGTTCAAACTTCATATGAAAATACTTGGGACAAGATTTAAATGAAGTGAAACACTTCATATAATCTACACAAGTAAACTAGCATCACTTAGTACTATTAAGTGGTTAAAGGTGTTGTTTTCTTATTTAGGAAAAATAATTTCCTCTCATACTAAATAAAGTGTTACTTTTAATTACTTAGAGAAATAATTTCCTCTCATTATCTTATTAAGATTTAAATTCTCTCATGAACAATATATGACCTAGGTTGACCAAAGTCAACCTCTTCATACTTATCATTGGAGAAAAGATTTAAATGAGGTGAACACCTCATACCTTTTAATCCTAACCAGGTAAAGAGTTAATATCATCAACAATTCATGTGAGACCTAAATGACCAGAGTCTCTACCTCACTTTGAATTATTCAAGACAAGATTTAAATGAGAGAAACACTCCCATAAGATTTAATTATTTGTTGGAACAATTTAAAATGCTACTAAGGCAAACATTTAGTATAAGTGAACAAATATGAGGCCAAGCAACCAGGGTTATCACACTACTTCATACAACTTGAGAGGATGATTTACATGAGGTGCTACACCTCATACTATTTAAATACTATTTTTGAAAAAGTTTAAATGAGCTAGAAATGGCCAGATAGCCATTATGTGAGTTTAGCTCATGATCATATGAAACAACTATAGTATTTTATTATATAATAAATTAGACAACATCAAATGTGATTTTTGAGAGGTGGAACCACCTCA
Organism: Lolium perenne; assembly: GCF_019359855.2. Lineage (NCBI taxonomy): Eukaryota > Viridiplantae > Streptophyta > Magnoliopsida > Poales > Poaceae > Lolium > Lolium perenne. The sequence continues at coordinate 61,885,362 of NC_067250.2, read as the reverse complement.
AAATAGTTTATGGTTGATTTTTAAGAATTGTTTGAAGTTGGAAAAGTTACTGCTTTGTTATTTTTACTATTCAAATTTTACAACAAATTTTGAAATGAATCCAGTGGGGTTGGATGGGGTATTTCATTAGCTTTCTAAAGATATAAAATTCGTTGAATTTGGCTCAGTAGATTTAGATCTATTAAATTTTGAATCTAGCATCAGATTGTAAAATAATTGAAAAAGATTTAGACCAGTTTGAATTCAAACGGGGGCGGGAAAGTAAACGGGCTGCGCAGGGGAAAAAGAAAGTGGGCCGGCCCAGTAGCGCGTCCACGCAACGGGCCGCCTGACATGGTGGGGGCCACACGTCAGCGGGGTGACTCACCGAAGCGGTACGCGGGGATGAGGAGCGTTGGATCAGACGCGGATCTGACGGTGGAGGGGCGTCGTCGTCGTCGGCGAGAACTGGCTGCTTGCACGGCGCAGGTAGGGGGTCGGCGGCTCACCGGCGGCGCGGCGAGGGTCGGCGAGGCGCTGAGATGACGTTGTCGAGGAAGGGGAGGCAGCCTGTAGCAGTTTCGTCTCTAGGGGTGGCCTAGATCGACGGCGCCCTTCTCAGCACCGCCGCGGCTCCGGTGATCAAATTGACTGGCTAAGGTGGTGAATCGAGCAAGAGGTGAGGTCGAGGAGCTTGAGGAGAGGAAGGAGAGCAAGATTGGTGTGGAGGGTGAAGCACGAGGAGGTCTCCTTTTATAGCGTCTGGAGGTGGCCGAGGTGCTGCGACGGTGGTGGTCATGGTGATGGTGCTACAGCGGTTCTGGGGCTCTGGCGATGACGCTCCTGGCTCGGCGACGTCACGGCGGCGACGTGGGGCTTGAAGGCGATGAAAAAGAGGCAGAAACGAGGACGAGCGCGTGCGGTCTCTGTCGCGGGTACCGGCGCACGTCGTCGACGGTGGTGTCACGTACAGGGTTCCCGCGGCGAGATGGCGTTGTCTGGGAGGTTGCAGGGTCCACGGCGAGCAAGTGGGTGAAAGGAGGGATCGAGGGGGAGTGTGAGGCGACGGGGCGAGGTGAGGCTCTGGCGCGCTCCGGGGCGTCACCATGCGCGTCCTGTCGCGCATGGGCGTCTCTGGGCGCGTCTGGGCACGCGGCTGCTGGTCAATGCCGACGTCGTCTTGGTCAAGGGCATGCATGGTCAGCTTCAGGAGGGTCAGGGGGAGTCAGTTGACATGGTGAGGGGAGATGGATGTGAGAGGAGAGGAGGTGAGCATGTGGGTGTCAATGGTGGCCGGCATGGGTTGGGTTTTGGTCATGGTGACCAAGAGAGAGGGGTGCAGTGGCCTGTACTGGTGATGGGAGGTGTGAGGGAGCTCCAGGGCCTCAGAGATGGTCAGGGTTGGACCTGGTCCAAGGTAAAATTGAGGTATGGGCACCAAGTTTACTCCTGCCTGCCAGGTGTTTGATTAAATGCCCGTAAGAGAAAAGTTTTCAAAATTTTGAAAATCCTTTGGTGGATCTTATTCATATATTCATAGAGATGGAAAGGTGGTGGTGGGGTTCAATTTGGAAAAGAATTGCAAAATGGCAAAAGTGAGATGATCTTCTCTTTAATCCAAAGTCTCCACTTGGCAACACTATACTGGTCAACCTGGTCAACTTCAGCAGGGATGGTCAACATGGAAGTTGTTGACCTTGACATGGTCTTGGATGACATGGTCATAGTTGACTAAGTTTGGTTGAGGAATCAGAAGATAAAAGGGTGCAAAGTGGTGAAGATAAAATAAAAGTGACATATGACCATTATCATATGTGAATTGAAATTGAGATTTCCTTTGATTGGATTCTTGTTTCTTTGATGCAATTTTGTTTGTTTATCAAAATTAGGTATTCTACAAGCAAGAGATCAAGCCATGGTGGCCTTGGTTGAGGATTTGCAAATTTGGCTAAGTGTATGTGAGTGAATTTTGGGGATTATCTCACTATTTGATTTTTCTCCAATTGAGTTGACTTTGGTTGACTCTAATGTGATTCTTATTAGTTTAGAAACATTTTCAAACCATTGAATCCATTCCACAAGGTATTGATCAAGGATTTGCAAAATTGGCCATAACACCTAAGAGGTGAGGTTCAAATTTCATTATTTTTGTAAATTGTTCCCCTTGCTTCACTTGGGCATGGGTTAGGGTCAATTTAGGGTTATAATAGGTTGAGAGATGGTTTCCCATCATTTGATCAAGGTAGAAGTGCATAGGTCAAGATTTGGGGCAAAATGGCTATGTGTCACATATGCCTCTATGCATATGTGGCATTTGATTTTTGATTTGAGTGTTCTTGGCCCATTTGATATTGTTGAGTGTTGAAATGGTATATGGAAGTGATCCATCCATTCACCACAAGTCCTAGGGTCAAGAATCTTAAATTCACAAATTTGCATTTTTCTCTCATATGCCTCTATGGCATTTTTAGTTTCTTTTTATTTTCTTGGGAAAACACTTGGATTTGGTTTAGTAGGTACTAGGTAAGGTGTATGAAGATTTTCCAAACCTCTAAGCAAAGTATAAGGCTTAGGGTAAAGTTTTATAATTATAGCCATAGGCACATATGCCTCTTTCTTATTTAACTAGTAGGGGTGAAAAGAGGGGTGAGGTTTAGGGTTTTGTGGGGTTCACAATGGTTCACCACCATTTAGCATAATTAATAAAGGTAGGGTTCAAGATTTACCTATTAGGGCTAGATGCCCACATATGCCTTTTATTTTATTTTGGGTTTCTCAAAATAGATCCAGAAGGATTTCTGGAGAAGATTAGGGTTTAAGGTTTTTCTTATTTGATTTCTTTCTCTTGTATTTTATTTGATTGGTGATCTTCACTTGATCACTTTGGGGTTTTAGGGTTTAGCACATAAGCATAATAACACTCATCATGGCAAACACAAGATTTG